>NC_072488.1:47962500-48562500 GCF_027574615.1 Eptesicus fuscus | reverse complement strand
CGTGATCTCACTCATATGTGGAATATAATGAAGAACATAAACTGATGAACAAAAACAGATTCAGAGACAGAGAAGCATCAAACAGACCATCAAACTTCAGAGGGAAGGGGGAGAAAAGGGAAAGAGATCAACCGAAGGACTTGTAAGCATGTATATAAGCATAACCAATGGACAATGGACACAGGCAGTGATGCAGGGGGGGAGGGTTTGAAAGCATGTGCTGAGGGGTTGTAGTGGCTAGGGAGAGGTCAATGGGGGAAAAAGGAGACACGTCTAATACTTTAAACAATAAAGAATTAAAAAAAATAAATAAAAATTCCTTGTGGCTTTACTTAGCAGTGAAGATACTGGGTTCTTCTAGCTCTGTTCTTCCTAACAAGATAGCTACTAAACCACAGAGTACTTGAAATGTGGCTGAGCAACTGAATGTCTGAATTTTTTAAATAGATCTGTTGAGATATGATCTAATCTAATAATAGACAAATATGCAAATTGGCCATACCTCCGACACACCCACAAGCCATGCCTACAAGCCACGCCCACCATCCAATCAGAGCAAGTATGCAAATTAACCCAAACCAAGATGGCTACAGCCACAGAGAGCAAGGTTTCCTAGGTAACAGAGGAAGCCAAGCTTTCTGACAGCCTTTGCAGGCCTAAGCCTCCACTCAAGCTACAAAGTTTCAATTATAGAAGGTAAACAAATTCAAACAAATGGCGGCAGAATGGAGCTTGAGAGAGCAGGCCAGGGTTGCCGCCGGCAACAGGGGAAGCAAAGCTTTCCACACACCCTGGCCAGGCCCACCCGCTTAAGGCAACAAAGTTTCAATTATAACCCCAACACAAATGGCTTCGGGCCTCAGAGGGAGCCCCAGGCTTGGCTCTGCTCCAGGCTACAAAGTTTCAATTGTAGAAGGAAAATAAATTCCAGATACCAGGGCCTCCCCTTGTGTTGCCAGGGGGCGTGGCCGGCCTGCAAACCACCACAGGCCCCTCGCTCAGGCCGCCCCACGCCCCCATGGTACCCCACCCTGATCAGGGACACTCTTCAGGGCAAACCAGCTGGCCCCCACCCCTGTACCAGGCCTCTATTCTATCTAATAAAAGAGTAATATGCAGATTGATCATCACTGCAACACACAATATAGCTGCCCCCATGTGGTCAAAGATCCTGCCCCCATGTGGACACAGGATCGCCACCACAAGATGGCCAGCAGGAGAGGACAGTTGGGAGGCACCTGGCCTGCAAGGGAGGGCAGTTGAGAGGGACCAAGCCTGCAAGGGAGGGCAGTTGGAGGTGGTCAACCCTGCAGGAGAGGGCAGTTAGGGGTGACCAGGCCGGCAGAAGAGGAAAGTTGGGGGCAAACAGGCTGGCAGCAGAGTGGTTAGGGGGTGATCAGGCTGGCAGGCAAGCAGTTGGGAGCCACCAGTCCTGGATTGTGAGAGGCAGGCAGAAGCGGTTAGGGGCAATCAGGAAGGCAGGCAGGCAAGCAGTTGGGAGCCAGCAGTCCTGGATTGTGAGAGGGATGTCCGACTGCCCGTTTAGGCCCGATCATCGGGCCTAAATGGGCAGTCACACATCCCTCGAGGGGTCCCAGATTGGAGAGGGTACAGGCTGGGCTGAGGGACAACCCCCCTCCGTGCACAAATTTCGTGCACCGGGCCTCTAGTTGATATATAAAGAACTGCACATATTTAATATATAAAATTTGATGAATTTGGACATATGCAAACTAAAAAATTGAGTTTTGGGCATGCAAAAGTCTGTTTTTAGAATTGATTATTGTATGACTACACATTTTAACTAGGGTGTTTATCTTAATAGATTTTATTGATTAAATATTTAATTTTAAACATTTTTATCAGTGGTATTTTGAATTAGGATGCAGTTTGTTAATTTAATATTTTATTATTGTTATAAAGTTTAACAATTTTACTTGGTCTTTACTTTCTATTTTTTTATAACTTCTAATGTTCATGAAAGTTTAATGAGATAATTGGTAAAGATTCAATAAAGAGTAAAATTTAATATACCAGAAAAGAAAATAATTTATATTTTGGCCATGTTTTATCATATAAGAATTTATCCTTTTCTTGATACCTTCACTTTGAACTAGAATAAGGATGTTTAGTGAACAGTATAAAAAATTTAATACTATTTTTATCTTTTTACATACATTTATTAAAATCAGAGTTGCAGTCTAATTTAATGCTTAACTTTTTTGTTTTGTTTTGTTAAACCCCATCTGAGGACATTTCCCATTGATTTGTAAAGAAAATGGAAGGGAGAGGGGAGGGAAAGAGCGAGAAAAAGTAAGCCAGTGATATGAGAGTGACATTGCAGGGGATTGAACCTGCAACCCAAGTACATGCCCTTGACCAGGAATCAAACAACATGACCCTTTGGTCTGTAGGCTGATGCTCTAACCACTTTAGCAACACTGGCCAGGGCTGTTTAGCTATTTTTAAAATTATTTTTGTTCTCATAAAATTCACAGTGCACTTTTGGGTAAACTATGATATAAGGTCAAATATTGTTTATTTGGATGAAATGCGCATTAGCTAGTTATAATCACCTTCTATAAGCATTAATGCTTAGAGATTACTTGAGGAAAACAATATATTTCTGCTATAATTACAGAACCAAATGTTTTCAGTTATACATAAATTATGTTCTTGAAGGTCAAATGCAACAGATAAAATACAAAGTATAGAGCCTGCAATTTCTTCTCTGAATTATATATTTGTTTGTAATGTAAAAAAAATAAATGTCCCATAAAACATAAATTTGAATACATACAACTAAATGACTCTTTTTTAATGCTTTATAATCTACTAGTGGCCCAGTGCACGAATTCGTGCACATTGAAAGGAAATTAATTAGAAGAAATATTTTAATATCACTATTCACCCTTTTTCTATAATAGAAGTGTCAACCAAATTCACGATCAACAATGACAGATGGAAACACATGCATGCTATTGGCACCAGCGAGAGCTTTATATATATACAGTATGTCTGTTCCTACAGCACAACATAACACGATTTTCGCTGTAAGTTGGAACCCACCTACATAAGCACCTACGTCACTCACATGAAGCACATACACATCAGTAATGAAGTGAAACAGTAAAATAAAAAAAAAATTAAAAGAAAGATAACAATTCCTGACCTTTACTTGTGGTAAATAAATAATCAAAAACATAAAGCACATATGTACATACATTGAATTGATGGAACTTTCCTTCTTTTAAAATAAATAAATGGGAGATGGAGATGTAACCACAAAACGACGTACGTCCAAGCCGATGTAACCCGAGGTCTTTCTGTATATAGATAAGCTTGCTTAATTAGACCTGCTTTCTGATTTAGCTAAACTTTTTCCAGGCCAGTGAATCACCCCAACTTCTCTTTCAGGTAATTCTCAGCAACACAGCAGTAAATATCAATATAAAGCAGATTATTATTTTAGATCATGCAGGGAGAACAAAGGGTAAAATATTTAACTGCAGTAGTGTTTGACTATATTTTGCGTAGTGAGAAAACCTGAAGTCATTTTCAAGGTCCACCATTTCTTACTTCTTTTCAGTCGGGTAAATTTTCTAAGCTTTCTAAATCTCCGTTTTACAGCTAATGAAAAGAAAATAGGATTCCACCGAGTCTCCTATCTACCTACTCCAGGACTTCTGTGAGGATCAAATGAGATGAGGCATGGGAAAATGCTTCACAGACATTTGGTTAATGTGTGAAATGTTTGCATGTGGCTGTATAGCAAGTCGTGTTCCTGGGCTGAAGAAACTGCAAGGAGGCTAGTTTTCCCTAGGAAGAGGAAGCTGGATGTGGCAACATGATGTCATTACCCAGCGCCCAAGGTGATTGTTTCAGGGCTGGGCTGGGCTGTGGGCCACATTTTGCACCATGGGGTCTCTGTAGCGATGACAGCGATTTGGTGGGGTGTCACCCTGGGGTGGTGGCAGGGCCTGTGTCCCACTTGGGGGAAACTGAGTGTTGCTTTGTGGGTGCCAGGTCCGTGGTGCCATTTTTCTGTAAATAGTCAGTGTGTGTCATGGCAGCTCCTGCATTGAGCGTCTGCCCCCTGGTGGTCAGTGTGCATCATAGCAACCAATTGGATGGTTGGACACTTAGCATATTAGCCTTATATATATATATAGATAATCCAATTGTGAAAGTTGAAATATTTTAAAAAGGCGAAGGTCAGCATTCTTGCAGATTTTATTTTAATACTTGCAATTACTTCTAGATGTAATGTAATTAACTTCTACCAATTATTTACTAGATTCTCATAAAGATAACCAATAATCTCTTGTTACTTGTTCTTCCTGTTATTTAATATTACCATTATTATTTTTCTTATTAAGGTCTTGTTCCTATCTTTATTATTAGAAGAACCATTAAATGGAAGTGAGAAATAAATTGCATGATATGATGTAGGGTTGAAACTAAGAAATCTTGGTTTGTAGAGTTTACAGAAGAGTATATTAAAGAAGAGTGGATAAAAATGTTGAATTTCATATAAACATAACAAAAAATAAACCCTAGAAAGTCCCCCCACCCTTTATCTAAGACTTAGATTTTGATCATTGATCTCTCTGAATCTAGAACTGGTCACAACTTTAAAAACAAATATTTTCCAAGTGATTTTTAGAGAGAAAGGAAGGGAGAGGGAGAAAGAGAAAGAAAAATAATGTGAGATCCCAACAACAATTGACTGCCTCCTGCATGCCCAAGCTCACAACCCAGTTAGGTGCCCCAATCAGGAATCCAACGAGCAGTCCTTCAGGTCATGAGACAATGCCCAATCAACTGAGCCACATTGGCCAGGGCTGGTCACAACTTTAATCCTGCCATGAGAATAATCTTTCAAAAATACAAATTAGGTTCTATTAAACCTCCCACCTCAAATTAAAGCCTCCAATAATTTTTTTATCTCTTCTAGGCCAATGTTCAAAATCCTTGGTGTTACATATAGGGATGCCCTTCACCTGCTCATCTCTCCAACCTATTCATGAACACTTCCAAGTTATATTTTCCCTCCAGTTCCATCAGAAGTGTTTACAACTCCATATTTTCAATATGTGACTTTGCATTCCAACATTTCCTCCCCACTTCTATTCTGCCTTAAAAAAATGTATCCTTCAGACCATGGTTGAAAGGATCCTCATCTGAAAAGCAGTCCCTGATACCATCAGGCCCTTGCAGAGTTAATCTCACTGCTTTATTCTTCTTGCTGCCACCTTCTACCCTCATCCTTTTAATTACACTGTATTTATCATTCTTTGGTTATATTTGTCTCTCATAATAGACTATAAACTCTTTGAGAGCAGGAACTGTGACTTATTAATCTTTGTATCTACAACACTTAGCACGGTGCCTGGCATGCAGTCAGCATCTGATAAATGTTGGTTGAATGAATAAAAAAAATAAATAAGAAAGTAACTGCTCTTAAAGACATTGGGTAAATAAAATGACTTTGGAAGTAATGCAAGTTTTATGAATAGCATACACAATTTGGTCTTCAATGTTCCTTTGCCACAAAATTTGATTTAATGTCAAGTGGGGAAAGTAGCTGTTGTGGCTTATTTCATTGACTAAGCATTTTGTGGGCCAAAAGAAAGCAGATGTGGCCATTTAGGAGGGGATTGATCTTACAAAGGGCATTAGGGCTATAGAGAAAAGGCTATGAAATCACTCTTTTCAAAGAACACAGAAATGAATTGACAAGGAGTTTAGTAAGTGGCAATTTTGTAGCTGGCTGTGTTCCTCTAGTTTGTCATTGTCATTGGAGAGGTTGCCAAACCACAGCTTCAGCACAGGATGAAATTCAATATAATTTGGTTAACTAAAGATATTCAATATTCACAAATGCATAGAGACACTCATTATAGCTATATCCCAATTAAAACAGCAGGTTGCTTAACATGCTTTTATTAGTTGTTCTAGTAATAAAATTTACAACACTGCACATGTTAAACTACTCTCAAAAATAGGAAAGTCCTTCCTTTATTTACTCTAACAATTTCACCAACAAAAATTTAGAGAAGAAAAGTAGTACACAAAACTTTAAAAATAATATCGATATTATAAAACCAAATGTTAACTAAGTGAAGACATAATATAGAAATAGAGAGACATGGATAAAGAGTAAAGAGTTTTTGAGTCTGGTCTCTTTCCCTCTTTTTATCATGCTTAGAAGTATTCCAAGTAATATTCGTAACTAGAATCAATGAAAAACTATAAAGGCGGAATCACTTGGATTATCAAATTGTCCATTTTTTCCTCTTGGTTAAAGCTTTTGTTATGGAGATGAAATTCCAGAAAAATGCATTTTTTCTTCTTCTCATGAATAAGTTCAGGTAAAATAATCTTGCATTTTCTTGGGACTCCTTGCTGCCTCTTTGCCAGGAAAGGTGAGGAATAACAATTCAACCCATCCATATGATAAATTGCAATGTGGGAAGATAATTTACTGAAATATTAATGTGTATGTATTTTTCTCTTACAGTTCTCTTCCCTTTCTATCAAGAAGATAGATGAACCCTTTTGGCATCCTTGCCTGTGGAGTGGGCGGGGCTGACAGGGCACAGGGATCATGCTTAGGAGGGGAAGGAAATAGACAGAAACAGAAATGTAATAGTTGGCTATTTCTGAGACTGGGTGGAAACTGCGATCTTCAAATTCTGTGAGCAAAGAGGCCTATATCCCAGATCCAGGACCCTGGTGAGGAGGCAAGGACTTGGAAGTGCAAATAAGTTTTGTGATACATCCCTGAGCAGGGTCATAATTTTGTGCTCAAGCTCATTAAGGAAGAGGCACAACTCCTTAACCAAGAAAGATACATTGACAATGCCATCGTAGGCAAGAAAGATATAAGTAGCAACTGTGGCATAACATAATGTCTTACAGAATGAAGTGCCCCCTAAAGGTTACTGAGTGTAGACAACCCATTGTTCTAACAGGCTAAAGTTCAGTGTCCGATTTATTTGATTTGAGTAACATTTCCAACAAGTTTGTGGAGTGAGTTCATCCCTGCTAAATAAGTTAAATAAGACTATTTATGAATGAGATGGAGGGATACTGGATAGTAAGGAGACATGTTTGAAACACCAGGGAGTCCTGGGACGTTTGGAATGTGCCGGGGGTAAGAGAAAGTTAAATCCTTCTATTGATGCTGATGAAGATGGCAGGATAATAAAGAATCTTTTGGTTCAGGGCATTCTCCTTATTCGTTACCAGATCTTTCTATTTTTTTCTAAACATGGTTGCATTTGTTCTCTCTGATTTTGAAGCCTCTTAAGTCCCTGGATTCACAGAATCTCTCTCCAACATGTTACCCTGTGTTAGATCAAATGACCTTGTAAATAATTTAGAAATGTGTTAGGATGATACCCCCCTCAGACACCGCACAAAGGCCTCCTGTTGTAGGATTGTCCTTAGGAGGCTTGTGCTTTCTTTCCCTAGCCCAGGACTTTGGAATATTACTGGGCAAAATTTCGACTTTGCCCAAGGACTGATGGTGGACATAGAAATATCTATAAACACATTAAGTATATAAAAATCACAAATCTGTACATAGGATTGTACCTGTGATTGCCACACATCAAGACATCATAATATATACATATTAATAAATGCTATGTGTTTATATTACTACTAGAGGCCTGACACATGAAAATCGTGCAAGAGTAGGCCTTCTTTCCCCAGCTGCCGTCACCGCCTTCCCTCTGGCACCCGGGACCTAGGCTTCCCTCACAGCCCCGGCTTCGTCCAGAAGGTCATCCGGAAGAACATCTGGAAGGACATTCAGTCTAATTAGCATAATATGCTTTTATCATTATAGATAATTAGTTGTGATTTGTTCATGTAACTGCTTTTAATGATTCCTGATACATGGAAGTGGTATAAAAATATCAAATTTTAGGATAAAATGTAGCTTATCAACAGTGATAGATTTTGATAAGACCAAATTATTTATTTACTTACTTTTTTTTTTCTGGCTGTGTACATCTGAAGCACTAGACCTTAGGACTAAAATAGTCAAGGAGAATTCATTTTGTTGTGGCCGCAAAATCTTCTAAATGCCTCAAGAGGGACTTTTTCTTTTAGAGAATGACACAACTTTATAGAGACAATAATTAAGTTCACATTTGTGAAGCAAGCTACTGTTGTATTTAACATATAGTGGTGCATACATTATTATGTTCTAGGTGCTGATCTCCATGCTGGGGCTTCAGTGGTTAAAGTTACAGATCCTTCTCGCATGGTGTTCGAAGTTTAACAAGAACTATAAATGTAACTATCATCATAAATTTAATCATAATTATAAATATGTGGCAATTAGAACTGTGACTTTAATTGTGGCTATAAATAAACCTATAATTATACCATTTACTATTTAAAGTTATTTACAACTTCCAATAAAGAATATACAGAAGATTTGGTGCCTGTTATTCCTCACAATAATTAGAGATAATCCTTAGTAAGTGGAGAAGGGAAATTTTTATTTAAAAATATTCTTTTGGAAAAGGGGTTATTCTTCCAAAGATGGGAAGTCCTCTTATACATTTTTCAACACTTTATTTTACATGTCTGTTCTGGGACATTGAGTTCTTACTTCAGAGCCCTCATTGCCAAGCATAGGTGACTTTTAGGCTTTTAGGCCTTGCTTGTTTAACTTTAAGTGTAACTCCATGAGCTGCTCTGTAATGATCTCAATCAGAATATTTTATATCTAAGGTCTTTGTGGTAATAACATTGTTCATTCAATGGGTTTAGTGTTACTATTTCCTGTCTGATGGATGTGCTTGAGAAGAACCATCTCCTGCATCAATCAGAACTGAAAACTATGTTGTTGAATAGCAGAGAGATACTTCCTGTGTAGCACTGATAAAAGACATCCAACAGTATCAACTTGGATATTATATTTTAATAATGCCTTTAATTCTAAATATTAATGAAGTTCACATGTACCATATGTCTTTATTTTAGGCCCCCCAAGACACAATTTGATGTAGTTATGACCTCTGATAAAGATGACAGACTTCAGGTAAATAAATAAAACATTTATTATGCATGTACGTTCATGTAGGTTGAAAGTCAAAGCTTGACTACTACAGTGTAAATATTGGAAGATGTATTTGCTTCCAAGATAAAAACACCAAATACAAGGGGAACCAGATATATGTAACAATTGAAAGTCCAGAGTTGACAATAATGAAAGTTAAAAAGAAAAAAGTAATCTTAATAATGATTTACAGATTACAAGATGCTTTTATATAACACCCTACCTAATGCAAAAAGCAAGAAAGTACATGAAAAGTGGCAAGAGAAACTTACAGAGGGACAAACAAGATGGCCACTTTGGGTAGAGGGAAGAATAAGACACAAAGGCAGAAAATAAAAATTGTGATGTGGCAGCAATGAATAGCACAATTCACATAGAGTTTTATAGGATGTGTGAATAATAGTATTCTGCCAGTAAAAGAGATAAAGAGTAAAATATGTCAGAAATACTGGGGTGGGAAAAAGTAGGTTTATAGTGGTGAGTAAGCAAAGTTTATTCTTGCATTATTATATAATATTTTTCCATATGAACAACTGTAAACTTATTTTTGCCCACTCCTGTATTTAGCTCTGATTATTTATAGTCATGAATGACTGACTAAAGAATTTGGTTGTTACTCTCTTGGTAAATGATTTTCAAATTTTTCTTTTTGATAGTTACAAAAGCCTATTTCAAAAGAAAGTCTATGTAGAACCACAAAATATCAGAGAGGAGAGAAGGAGGGAGAAAAAGAGAGAGTGGGAGGAGAAGGAAAGAGAGGGAGAGGGAGTGACTCGTTACAGCAAAATTAAGGTATAGAGTCCTGGCTCCTTAGACTTTGCAAAATGACCCTAAATCACACTATGGGATTCTACAACTTCATAAAACTCAGTTTAAAATCACTATTCTAGGTCATTAGAAGCTATTAATTTTTGCATGGAGGCATGTGTGAAGGAAATTGACTGGAATTAGTAAAATTAAAATGTATATTTTCTAGGGCCAGAAAGGAAAGGAGAAATTCCCAGTGGATTTCAAAGCTTTCTTCCCATGAGATTATTGCACCTGCTCCTCAGGGCTGGCCTCCAGGGAGCACCACTTCTCTGACAGCTGCTACTAGTATTTATAGACACAGCAATGGCACAAGCTCATTTTTTCCAACTTAACACCCAATTTTACTCAGTATAAGAATAAAATACAAGAAAAGTGAACACAAAGAATCCTTTAAAAATCTCTATGTTTTGGTTTACAAGATTGCTCTAATTCTCTTCAGGTTGTGTTTTATTACAAGGGCCTTCTCCTTGCCTACTTCCATGTAATGCCTTACATTTCCCCACCACACAAAAGGGCACCCATGGTCCAGTTGCCTCCTTCAAAGGACAGAGAACTCCAAGAGACAGTGAATTCTCCAGAGGATCAGGAAGTGCTACTCGACTGCATATTGCCCACCTTCTCAGTTTCCTTTTCCATCTTCCCTGAGACATTAGTATTGAGAATGTTACATCTGCAGGAAACTGAAGCTTTTAATATTAGTTATTAATGGGCTCATCTTACAGAGCCCTCACAGACCAACCATCATCTTAGCATTCACAAAATTTATTCACCATATCAAGTACACAGAAATTGGGTCTTATTATATAGAGGCAGCAGAAGCCAAGGAAAGGTTACTCCAGGAAAAAGGCCGGAAGCTACAGAGATAAGAGCTGCTGTAGCAGGCATTGTTGGAAAAGGATGGAGCGAGTTATATATCCAATGGACAGATTTAGTGATGAGTGAGACATGGATAGTGAGGATGAAAGAGATAAACAAATGGATCACAGACTGCCAACCTTGATATCTGGAAGAAAAGTGATTTTACTTTCACAAATGAGAAAATCAGGAGGGGGAGAAAGTTTGTGTGAATGATGAGTTTCATTTTAAATATGTTGATGATTGAAGGTATTGATGAGAAGTCAAATAAAAAATGTCTATTAAAAAATAATAAATATAGGATTAGCTATAGGATTGGAGATTTAGTTCCCTGAGGACTTCATTTCTGAGAAGACATTGAATGACCTCTATCTGAATCCTCTAAATAAGAACTCCATGACTTATGGTTTCAATCACTGTATATTGCCTAATTCATAATTTTCATATCTACTTTCCTTACTAAAACATTCAAGTCGTAGCTTTGAACATAGAACAAATGAGTTTTAATTTAGTGCTTGGAAAGAACAAGGTGCATTGACCATTGAATTCTATCTAAAAAGAGCTATAAGAACTGAGCAATTGCATGCGTTAGAGATGCAAGAGAAAATTGATTTCTGACTTGCTGAGGTGAAGTGCAAATTTTTGTGGAAAACATCTTAGCAGCAGAGTGGTGCAAAGGCTTTACTCACACTCCCAGCACTTCAGCATCCAGCAACATCAAACAGAACATTTTTAGGAATTTACTAGATCCTTGCCAATGCACTTCCCCAATTAACCAGGTGTGTCTTCTCTTCTCTATTTGTAGACGCAGGACTCTTAACTTAGAAACTAGATCTTGGAAATGGTAAAGAACAAGTAATCCCTGACTTAGAAGGGTTTTGTATGGACATCCAGCTCCATTCATATCCTGGCACTTTGTGATTTTTAGATAGATTTCTGGCCCATGCTTTGACAAAAACCTGAACACAGTAACTGGTTATTCATCTCTTGCTTGACTGTTAGATTACCGATTTCTGTAATTGCCTTTGACATGTTGAATTCTTATAACAGTGACCCCTTGATGCTACCTTCTTCAAAATTTTGAGAAAATTAAGTTAAATAAAATTAAAGATTTTATTACTATTTTAGTATCCTATATAATAAGGGGTAATATGCAAATTGACCCTCATGGCCTTGCACAAGATGGCCACCCCCATGTGGTCGAAGATGGCCGCCACAAGATGGCCAACAGGAGAGGTTAGTTGTGGGCAATCAGGACTGCAGGGGAGGGCAGTTAAGGGCAACCAGGCTTGCAGGAGAGGGCAGTTGGGGGGGACCAGGCCTGCAGGGGAGGGAAGTTAGGGGTGACCAGGCTGGCAGGGGAGGGCAGTTGGGAGTTACCGGGCCAGCAGAGGAGGGCAGTTGGGGGCAATTGGGCCAGCAGGGGAGAAGTTAGGCATCGATCAGTCTGGCAGGGGAGTGGTTAGGGGGTGATCAGGTTGGCAAGCAGAAGCGGTTAGGGGCAATAAGGCAGGCAGGCAGGCGAGTAGTGGGGATTCAGCAGTCCCGGATTGTGAGAGAGATGTCTGACTGCTGGTTGAACATCCCCCGTGGGGTCCTAGATTGGAGAGGGTGCAGGCTTGGCTGAGGGACACCCCACACCCCAGCACATAAATTTTGTGCACTGGGCCTCATAATATATATATATTCTGAACCCTTTACAACTAGACCAGGCTTTGTCTTCACTTTGAGAAAGGCCTTGGCAATGCTTGGATCTATTCTGAAGCAATACCTCTCAAATTTCTGTGGTGAGGGATCAGTTTGTATTTATTTCCCAATCTCTGGCAGATTGGTACCTTTAAAAATACTCTGTACAACAAGTCAACTGCTCACATGCTTAAATGATATGGTAAGATCAGGTGGATATATACATTTCTAACAATCATTCTGTCTCATGGTTACTTCATTGCAGACCAGTAACAAACATTTTTCAGATTTTAACTGTCCATGGTTCAACGTTTGAGTCACACTGCATTTAGAATATATGCAAATGTATTGACATTCCATCAATCTTGGGAGTGATTTATTTAAGATTCCTCAATGCTATGAAGATTGATCATATGATTAAATGTCATTCTTTAGCCATTTCATTCCTCTCTGTAACCCTAATCTCTAGTATATTGAATAACGTAAGATAATAAACAATAATTATACCCCACACTATTTACTGAGTGCTACTATGCATCGAGGACCAAGATAAGCAATTTAGAGACATTATTGCTCTTAATCCTCACATCAACCTTATGAGGTAAGCAATTTATAGATGAGGACTTTAGGTGCAGCAAGGTTAATTAACTTTTCAAAGTCATACAACTTCACTACTATGTGGTAAAAACCAGCCAAAACATCTGCATTCCACAAAATAAAAACTAATTAGGTTACAACCTTAACTATTTTCCAGCCCTGAGATTGTACTCTGGGCATTATGTTGAATTCAGAGTTCCCAGTTCTCCAGTAACAAGTTATTATAGACACAAATTCCAACCTCTAGGTCATCATGCCACGGCCCTCTACAGACTGATTATAGGTGGCGGGCTGTGATGGACTCCGCAACCCAACCAAATGCACAGGGCAGCAGAAGATGCAAGGGTCGCTTGTGCACATATCAGTCATGAACAATCATGGCGCAGGGGAGAAAATAAAATAAGATTGATCTCACTTAGAATTGTATCATTTCCTGTAGGTTGACAGAAGCAGCTATGAAGTATTTTGTGGTAGTCTTGAATCCTGGCCATGTATTCTCACCTCCCTAAAATGTTCTGAATACAATTTCTCCTTTAATAGTTGATAAAGGATGAGATCCTTAATTTGGTGAACTTCCCATCCGAGGAATTATTCAATACAGTGAGAGAGAGAGAGAGAGAGAGAGACTTTTCTTTTCTGCCTCACACATCTCTAATTATGGAATACAACTCAGCAGCAGTCTGGACCCCTATGGTAAATAACAAAGTTTTAGCAGTGAAATGGAAATGCTGAAAACATTTCACTCCCTAACTCCTGTCAGGGAACGCTGGGAGGATATTCACAACTAACTTAAAATGTGCATATCATCTGCCAAGGTCGGTCTTATAGTGCCTGTATTTGCATAGATTCCCAGAATCATGTTTTAAACTTGGTGACACCAGTTGCCTGGTTTTCTGGAGACATCTCATCAAAACAAAGCATTAAGCAGCAGCCATGTGCTCAGGTGATTCTACCTGTTACTTCCGTGTTTGTTTAGGGTTTCACAGGGCGTTTTCAAATGTAAGATTCATTCTGTCAACTGTATGTATTTCAAATATGTTCCAGGTAGAGGTCCTCCTATATTTATTATAGTTGTTGGCAGGCTCACAGCTCACAGCAGATGTGGGTGGTAGGTGCCATGCTGACATGCCATCAGTCTGGTGAGACAGGGTGCAAGGACAAAGCATCCATCACGAGCACACGCGGTCAGTAGTTAGCAATCATGAAAAGATATTT
Organism: Eptesicus fuscus; assembly: GCF_027574615.1. Taxonomy (NCBI): domain Eukaryota; kingdom Metazoa; phylum Chordata; class Mammalia; order Chiroptera; family Vespertilionidae; genus Eptesicus; species Eptesicus fuscus. Next base: position 48,548,255 of record NC_072488.1, on the reverse strand, counting down.
TGTATTTTGTTGTTTCTTTCTGGTGTGTGAGTGAATGGGAGGGTGATGATGTGTATGCAGTGGCCACTTATTCTCATCAAAATCCAGTTGCCAGGACATGGGGCAGGAGTGGAGGCAGATAAGCTAATGTGTGCAATTGCATGTGCATTTATTATTATGCCCATTAATATGCGCTCCTGTCTTCCTCTTATTGCCAAAGCTCTCCTCATCCTCCTCTCTGCCCATATTTTTATGCGTGGCATCCTTTCTGATGTGGGGCAGCACAGTTACATTTAGATTTCCAACTACCTTTCACAAAACGCACATGATCTTTAAAAAGACCTCAACATAATAATGTGTGTATATATACATATGCACATATTTTACAACACAACTTGAAAAAACTTGTGATCCTACTTTGATTATTTAAAAATATGTCCGCAGATTTTTGATAACTTTTTTCTTCAAAACATGGACCATATTTTCCTTCCCCTTAAATGTAGGCTATGTTTAGTAACTCAGTCTTGACAAACAATATGGCAGGAGAGAGAATGTGTAATGTCCAATATTAAGACATTATACCTTTCTCTTCATTTTCTTTCTGGGATTAGCTACCAGCTGCTGTGTATTGAGGACACGCAAGCAACCCAATGGAGAGGAATGTGCCATGCCAGCACGGCCAAGGGTGAACCTGAGGAGGGGCAGTGAAGGATTAAAGAAGACAGACAAGAGAATACAGCTGGGGCTAGGTAGATCTCCCATGCCTGGATAAGGACAAAGAGAGTCCCAGCCTGCAAGCTGAGGCTTTATTTTATAGTCAGATCACACAAAGCAAAACAAGGGTAGTGGTCAACATGTTTACAATGTTCTTGTGAGTTTCACTTTTTTTGGCAGCACTTGTTGCACCTCCCACAGCCCGTTAGCTACCTAGGAAGGAACTAGGGAGGACTATAAGGTTAAGCTTAATTATGCTAAGAGGGCTCTGCCCTCCAAGATGGGACTTGTTTGTGGCCCTGCCACAGGTCAATCCAAGGCTTGACCCTATAGCCACTCCCTACAGAGGAACACCCAACAAGAGCCCTGTATGTTAAGAGACTGAGGCCTCAAGCTAACAGCCATGTGGGTTTCTATCTTGGAAGCAAACGCTCCACATTTGTCAAATCTTAAAATGGTAGCCCTGCCCAACCATGAGCGATCCTGACTTCGAATCACCTAGCTAGGCCCCTCTTAGATTCTTAACTCTCAGAACATGTGTGAGAAAATAAATGTTTATTGTTTTAAGGTAAGGTAATCGATTCTGAGGTCACTTGTCTTACAACAATAAATAATTAGTATGCCCATACTTCCCTATATAATTTGGCTGGACAGTGCCTGAGTCTATTTCATCCGGGGTGGCTAAGCCATTACAAAGCATTTGACAAAAACAGGAGAAATGAAGGGTGATGGCAAGTGCCATCTGACACTAAAACTTGCCCAGACACATGCCATAGGTTCTGCCTGCAGTGGCAATTTATTTTTGTAATTTATTGTGCACTTAGTAGTATTTGATGTATCTGTGGAAATAATAGGAAATTTGTCATTTTTTCATTTAGCTATTGTGCCTTGAACATCTACATAGCAGAATATATACTAGATCCTGTTGATGCAAAACAAACATAACTGAGCCCCTGCTTAGAAAGATTCTTTAGATAAAGTATATAAATCTAGTCACAGTATTTCTCTTTGAAAAATGCAAAATACATTTACTATGGAATGGACAAGGGCACCTTAAGTAGAAACTATGATGTAATTAAAAATTAATCTCTCTCTCTTTCTCAGTGTGTGTGTGTGTGTGTGTGTGTGTGTGTGTGTGTGTGTGTACAGAATCATTTGTATTCACCTTTGTCATTGTCTGTTTCCTGTAGATGTGATACTGGAATGGCTCCAATGTGGAAGCAAGAATGATAAAGCGAAATGAGCAAGAGACTAGAAGCCATAGATCCCTGCTATTCTCCACTTCTGTCCTTGACTAGTTATATCTTCTGTTGAGTCAAAAGCATTTCTGGAAAACTTTTACTCTCTCTCTGACCCTCCCCCCTCTTTCTTCCCCCTCTCAATTGCTATTACTGAGTAAGAAAGTGTGCCATTACTCGTAATCCCCACTAATGTCTGATTCCAGGGCTCAGTGTTTGTTTAAAAGAAGGATGTAGTTGTTCATAAATCCATATTTTAAAGTACCTCTCTTGTTTGTCTCCTGTGTTCATACTGCTTCCTTCATCCTTTCTGTTTATATTGACATGCACAGTTGCTCGCTATAGTTTTCTCCACTCCCAGTAAGCATAACATGGGGTGGAAAAGTTAATTTGTTGTGCAGATATGCCACCCTCAACGACCTTATCACAACACCACAAAAAATTGACATTAATCATAAATTGGATTTCATTCTTTGGTTTTCCATTTTTAAAATGGTGTCGTGTCCCTCATGAGTCAATCAAGCATGACTAAAATAAAATATTAATTGTGAGTTGTCCTTATTCTTAATATAGTGCTGTGATATTTTGAAAAATCATATCAATGCTCTGTGCAATTTTGTTCTTATCTGTGAATTGTGAGTCATGCTACTGGTGTCCATCATTTTAATAGCTATGTTCCTGAAAACTCTTCTCAAATTTTCCTATTTACCCACACTCATACATATGTTTACACAATTGCCATCATAATAGGAAAAATATTTTTCATTCTTTTATCTCATGGTTTTATATCATATTTCACTCATATCCCATGAAGTCTGAATTATGTTTTTATTAGGTGAATAAAATTTGTGTCTCCCATGAAGTAAATGACACCTCTCAATCTAGTAACCCAATTCTCAAGAATAATCAAAGGTTAAAATATAATGAGGTGTAACTGGATGCAAATAAGGAACCATTATATTTATAAGCAGAAAAACAAAACAAAAAATGACTGTCATGCGCTTTCTCTATAAGAAAAAACATGAGTGTCTCAAGAGAAACCGTCACTGAAGATAATTATATGCATGGGAGTTAAGCAATGGAAGTGACAGAGGTCAGGCTGAAGTCATTGTTCTTTTTTATCAGGCAGATAGAGATTGAGGGAGCAGTAGGTGCACAATGGGTAGGAACCTACAAGTTTGTTAATTATGCCTGAATGCCTTACATGCCTGCCTCTGACAAGAAGAGACAAATACTCATTGCTGAGTTATTTTTTACTGCAGAGAAATTATTCACTTGCTTGACACTGCTCTCCCACAAAGGGGGCCTTCTGTTGTTTCACCTTTGCCATGTAAAAATTTAGTGTGGAATTAAATTCTATTACTTATAGTGGCTGTGTACCAAATTAAATTGCCATTAATCACAAAGGGAGAAAGTACAAAGGAATGATTTCAATGCTGCCTCTTTTATGGATTGAAAGGAACCAGGAAATCAAATGCACAATTGGGAAGCATAGGAACTAGACAATGATAAAGAGACAAATATTTTGAGACCTTTTATGTTAAAAAGTTTTAATAAATCACTCTTTGATTCAGAGCATGTGTATTGAATTTACAATATATTATTCTGGTTAACAAAGACATGACTTGATTATGCAAAGCCGTGTTATTTCTACAGCTGTCACTATTGTTGGGAAATTTAAAAAAAATCTTAATGAGGAAAATGCTCCCATATAACTAGACTTACTATCAAGTGATGTTTTCATCTAGATGTCTCACTCTATCTCTTTATCTCACTTGATTACATTGAAATGGAAATGCTTGGCTTGGGAGTGGCCTGTTCTTACAGACCTGGAGTTCACCACCTGCTCACTGTGTGTTACATGTACTCTCTGTGGCACTTGTAAACATGTTCATAATTTTTTTAAACACCTACCAAAGAGGAAAGGAATTTGTATCATCTTACCCTTAAAAATGGACAAGTTTTCCGATGGTTTTGAATAATATAGAAAACTAATGTAGGTTTTTTTTTTGTTTTTTTTTTTTACTGTTTTCTTGATTGCTTACTCTTTCTAAAAATATATTTTTATTGATTTCAGAAAGGAAGGGAGAGGAACAGAGAGATAGAAACATCAAAGAGAGAATCATTGGCCGGCTGCCTCTTACACACCCCCAACTGGGGACTGAGCCTGCAACTGCAACCCGGGCATGTGCAACCTGGGCATGTCCCCTAACCAGGAATCAAACCATGACCTCCTAGTTTATAGGTCAGTTCTCAACCATTGAGCCAAGCTGCACAGGCTAAATACTTATTCTTGAAAGTGTCAGCTGTCATGAAAGCAGTTTGACTGCACTGAGATGTTGACATGTTATGAGGAAGCCCAAATAAGGCCACTTTAAGAGAGACTGCATTGGAGAATCACAGGTAGAGACTCTAAGATTGCATGAGAAGAAAGTGGTGCCTGGCCACCCTCTTCTGTGCTGGTATCCCATAATTCTAGCTCAAGCCTTGCTGTAGCTCAATTGGTTGAGAGACCCAAATTGTAACTGCTTAGCTGAGCTTTCTTTGAGTTTCTGAAGCACAGAATTCAATAGAGAGAATAAAGTGACTATTGTTTTAGTAAGCCACTAAGGTTTTCGGTAATGTGTTATGTAATCAGAACACTCTCTGAATCTCAGTTAAACAAAGATGCTTCTATGTAGCAGGAAGGGTGAGACTTGCAGCCGTGAGTGAATCATCTGACATAAAACAGGTACAGAGAAAATTAGAGCAATGATACTACCAACATTTTAACTACATGGAAGCTTGCTAAGTAGAAGAAAACCTTCTGTTACATCCTCCTATTGTAACAGGCATGCAATGCTCCACGATTGATTGTTTAAATGAATTTGATTTGTCTAAATCAAATTGAATTTGTCTCAAACCATAAATGCCTGGCTTGGGAAAGTAGTTCAGTCCCAATCAACATGGTCTTTCTCCCTATTTTGAATCATCCCAGAACCACAGAGAAAGTACATTGTTCTGAAAGAGGTTCTCCCTCTTGATTAGGAAAGGTCCTGGGCATCATTGCCTTGTTCCTAATATTATATCCCTGTGCCTTCCTGCATCTGTCTAATGGAGCTACACATGGCAGAAGTTTTCAACACTTACTCAAAATGGTCCTTCCCATTTTCAATGGGCCCTCCGTCCCCAGAGTGTTTGCCTGAAGTAGAACCCTTCGTGGAACACATTATGTTGGTTTCCTTCTCCACAATGAAGCTCATTGCTTTTTCAGACTCAGCACATCAAATATTCACACCATTTCTTGCTCCCAAGATGTCCTTTGAGGACAATCAGTTGGGAGGGCTATGGCTAACCCTGTCGGGCCTTGGAACACAAGAATGAAAGAGCCCCTTTCTAGTAGAAACAATCCCTAGTACCATACCTTTCTACAAAATATAATTTTGCTTAATATGTAATATTAACCATTTCATATTTTAAATTGATTTTATAATTATAATAAATTTCACTCTTGCATTATAAAATAATTTTCATATTTAAAAATTAATTGGTATTTATATCTTAATGTGTAATTATAAGCCTGGACTGTTCTATAGAATAGTAAAATATATTTTCTTGGAAAAGGCAAAAATAAAATATTGTGATCTTTTGGTTTTGATCAAATTACCCAGAGTTTAATAACAGCTATTATTCTTTTTCATTTTATATGCAAACATATATGTTTACATGCCTAAGTATACAAGTATATACATAACATATATGAATTTGTATAAACACAAATCAGTACATTCTAAGTTTCAGCACTGTCTTAATTATAATAAATAACCCCCAAAAGTCATAACATTCCCATTGAAATTAAGACATTAGGAAATAATGCTATGTTTTACTAATCAGTTGTTCAGTTTCTGGGTCAAATGAATTTGAATTTCAATGTTGTGCCATGCAATAGTTTTACTACTAAACAGCAATTAACCGTGGCTTTAAAAATGTTCCAACAATTTGATTTATGAATGTATCACTAGGAATAATTCTGTGGCATTAAAAACTCAAAGTTCATCATGTCCCAAAAGCAATACAAAAATTTAAAACCTAGTTATGACTTGTTGATTTTTAGACAATTTATTCTATTTTCTGTGTTAACCTCAGGGGAAAGATATAGAAATAATTGCTATTTACTGTTCCTTTTCAGACTGATATATGTTTATTTAGTGTGGTTTCATGCAAAAAGAAGAGACCATAAAATAGACCAGTCTCTTTGCATAATTCCTTTGAAAATGAGGCATTCATAGAAAATATGATTTCTACTCTTAAGGAAAAGATGTCTTTCTTATTTTCCTCAAGTTCCACATAATGCACAAGGCACTTGCGTAGAGTTATAGACTTTATGAGAATGCTGCCTAGAAATTCCATCCTGACAAGAACTGCCTGGGAAGAATTTTAATTTGTTTCTTTCAATGCTGCACACAGCCATTTTTAGTTACACACAATGCTTATGTTCACCATGCCTATGAATTATTGGCTTCTAGTTAGAATAAAAAAAAAAGGAGTAAGGAACATGGAAAGGCAAACTTCTTTTGCTAACACATTAAGTTTGAGTATAATATTGTGTTGTGCCTTTCTTTTCACACTGATAACTTTGGTCCCATAGAATCCTATGAGTTCTGGCAACCTTAGACATTCAGATTTTTTTCAATAATATCTGTGATTTCTTCTTGTTTGTTTCCCTGGATAATGCCCACATTTTTCACTCATATAAATAATGGACCTAGGAGTAGCTGTGGCTGCATTGTGGAGTAATGGAATAATAAAGATGGTGTAGTATAGCTTCTTATTGTACCAGGAGGCAGAAAAATAGTAACTCACGCAAAGGCAAATGGCTAGTTGGTGGCCACTGAGACTTTATAGTTCAAAGTTCTTTCATCGTAAAATGCTACCTTGCCCATAATATTGGTAATGAATAGCAGAGCTGTCACATATTTGGCAAAAGTTTATTTTAAAAATCCTTCTTACACATTTGAAGTGCTTGTCAGATTTTATGTAGACATCAAGGAACTGAAGAATTAACAAGTGGAGGGGGGGAGATTTGTTGTAGGACTGACATTAATAACTGAGATAGAGAAATGGCTGTATGTGGGAAGCAATTTAACATTCACAGGTTGTAATATCCTCAAAAGTCGTGTATTTCCTAGATTTTAATATCAAGGATCATGTAGCTTGTAAAATAAATGGAGGCATTTCTTCTCTATGTAGTAAAATGTTAGGATTCATAGATAATATCTGTTTCTTGATGTTATTTTAATATCCTATATAATAAAACCTTAATATGTAAATTGACTGAGCAGCAGAATGATCGGTCACTATGACACACACTGACCATCAGGGGGCAGGAGCTGTTCCCTGGTAGTCAGTGTGCTCCCACAGGGGGAGCACTGCTCATCCAGAAGCCGGGCTCATGGCTGGTACAGCAGCAGTCCCGGACTGCGAGAGGGCTCAGGCCAGGCTGAGGGACCCCCTCTTCCCCCAATGCAAGAATTTCATGCACTGGGCTTCTAGTTTACTTATAAAAACTTTTGAATAGACCACTACCCATTTCTTAATGTTGCTTTTATACAATCTTAGCTTTTTTCCCCCCAGGACTATTTGTTCTTTAGAGCTTTTAAAATAAATTATGAGTAATTCTGGATATGTATTTCATCAAAATTTTAAATGTGTTAATATAAGTCCATCAGAGCTTCCTTTCATACTTTTCTTAATTTTTATGGTTTATTCAAGTTTTTCCCTTATACTCTCATTGTCAGCTAGACTACACTATATATTTTTAAATTTTTATTTAATTAGTCTTTGGTTATGATGCTAGCTTTCCTTCTTTATGCTTATTTTTCTGTTTTAAAATTAATCTTTGCCTTTCTCTTGATTAATTTTTTTTCTTCCTTACCTGAACTAATTTTTTGTGTAATTTTCCCCAGCCTGCTTATTTTCATGTTTATTGAATTTACATTCTTTATAATAATGTATACATTTAAAGTTATAATCTTCCATTTTGTACAGATTTTTAACATTATAATATTTGGAACACACACATGCTGTATCATACATGAATATGTATCGATTTAGCAATATGTTCTCAACATGTTTGGTGACCAGCAGTTTGTAGAATTAAATTGCAATATGTGCAATTTTAATTACTTGGTTATGTCATTTATGCTTATTATACTTAATTTTAAATTTTATTTTTTCTATATTTTATTTTAAATGTTTTTATATTAAGGAAGATAATGAGATTCTCTGAGACATTTGAGGAAGAATAGAGCCAAGAAGATGCTGCCATTTCAGACAGGAACATTGTTACCTTTGTATTATGTTGAAAATGGACCTAATTCGTCTACCCACAGGAGTAATCATCATTGTTGGAAGCTGCTACTCCTGGGGTTACTACATTGGATTTTCAGCCATAGTTTTATTGTTTTACCTCCCCCTTGCCAAGCTGCCAGAGCTTGCCAAAACCGAGCTACTACTGATTTTTCAACTCATAGGATGGTTTCTGCCAGTTTCCATGCCAAATATGACTTTGCAGTATTTCAGTAGCCCCTGCCTCTTCGACTGGGATTTAATACAAACCATTGTCCCTATCACTGGTTTGAAATTACTTTATGGCATTCACTGCATGGAACTCCTTTATTGCTGTTATTCATCTCTAACTTCTGAACCCCTTTGTTGCCCCTAATAACGTCACCTCGATTTCACATATCATCATCGGGCTATAGCCACCTGTAAACCCACTGAACTTATTGGTTGTGATAGATTCCTCATACCCTACTACCCCAAACCCCAATATGTGGGTGTCATTTCATCAAGGCCATGGTGTTGTTCATGGTCCTGCTTAATAGAGTAATTGGACTTGCTTTCCTCATGGTAGTTCGTCTTTCTAAAGCCTATAATTTTCATGACTAAGAGCACTTATTCTGTACCTTTGGGACTTCATTGATTTACTTTATAATATAAAGCCAAACCCTTGTAATACTCTTTGGTCATTACACTAATGTATCATTTTAGATCATCGTTAGTTGAAAAGTCTAGGGCTGTATTTTGATCACTCTTACTTATCATCTGCTTTTACCTTATATGCATGAGAAATTGGACATACAAATGAACAATAAACAGACAATATATGAAAATAGAAGTCTGCCTCACAACCTATTATGTTTCACCCTGTCCAGAAAGTCAGTAATAATGCCTGTAGAAATTGGTCCGAAATGACCAGGACTTGATCCAATAACTGATAGCTTTCCTAACTTTTGCACTGCTTCTAACTTAGGACTAAATGGAGAAAAGCAAATCAAATATATGCTCCTAATATATCACACAGGATGTTTCACTTCTACTTAACCCCCATACCAATAGGCTCCAATCAGGGCATACCTAGAGCCTACCCTATTTCCACTAAAAAGATTCCCTACTCTTCTTGCAGCCTTTGAATTTCTGCCAAATGCAAGTGGTGGAAGCTGGTTCCCTTAGTATAGCAAGTTTTGACTCAGAAGCCCGTGCTTGTTCTTATTTGGTGTTCTTTATTTATTTCCACAGTTCAAAATCATATTGTGACATAATCTGAGATAAGAAAAAATGTTAAAGATAGCCCTTCTCTGGTAGGGCAAATATGAAGCTGTTGGGAGATGTCTTAAAGACCCAGAAAGATCCCTTTAACTAGGGACATCACCAGCGGTATTAACTGAACCAATGGAAAAATGAAACCATGGATATAGGTGGACTACTGTGTGTGTGTGTGTGTGTGTGTGTGTGTGTGTGTGTGTGTGTGTGTGTATACTGAAAATTGCACTCTCTTGACATTTGCAAATGCCATTTTGATGTATTAAATACGAGTATGCTGGCATAAGAAATCCTTTTTATCCCAAAAATATGTTTCAGGGAGCCTAAAGAAAATTTTTGGCTAAAAATGTTTATAATGAACCAAATATAATTAAGGTAGTTTGACACTAGCAGGGAGTATGACAGAAAATTTACTTTTGATAATTGCTATACTCTATTTATTTTTTTTTGTTATTTTTGTTTTGCAGAAACATCGGGAAACATGCCTCTTAAGAAAAAAAGATATTTAGACTATTATGATGGTATTAATTTTGTTTTCTTAAACATTGTGAAGACAGTGTAATCTAATTTAAACATGATAGAAAACAGGTTGTATTAATATATTTACATTTGAAAGGATTGTATATGTGGCTTTAACTTTTTGAAATATCATCTGAGTAGTGATAAAACCATTTCTCTCTGTTTATTCTTGATGTTTTATCTTAAATAGATATTCTAAAATATTAATATATTTCAGACACCCTTTCCCCCACATGCTTTGACAGATATTATTTCCCCCTGAACCAATAAATAGAAAATTAAAGGCATAATATTTTAATATCAGTTCCCTTTGATTGAGGGAGTAATTAAAAATATTGAACTCACTATTATAAACCTGCACTATATGCAAGTAACTAATATGATTATACACACTTAGGATTTATCACAAAGATTGCCATTCCATAACCCCTTTACCCCACTAGCCACAGCACCTAGCCTACTGAGCTGCCTGCAAAATGGAAGAGAGCGATACTCATATTGGGTGTCTGTTATTTTTTTAAAATATATTTTATTGATTTTTTACAGAGAGGAAGGGAGAGTGATAGAGAGTTAGAAACATCGATGAGAGAGAAACATCCATCAGCTGCCTCCTACGCACTCCCCACTGGGATGTGTCCACAACCAAGGTACATGCCCTTGACGGGAATCGAACCTGGGACCCTTGAGTCCACAGGCTGACGCTCTATCCACTGAGCCAAACCGGTTAGGGCAAGGGTGTCTGTTCTTTAAAACAACCATATTCTGTGAATAAATGTATGTCTATTAGGATAGACATCCATACAGTAATAATAAAAAAAAAAAGCTTTGTTACTTTTGCTTAGTGTCAGGTGTTTGTTTTTTTCTGAAGAAAATAATTTATATTTTATCCTTGGGCTCTCTTTGGGGTCTTAGCTCATAAAGCTCTAGCTATCTTGGCATGGTCTTCTGGTCTTCTCAACTAAGATGTGGTGTGTATTGACTTCTACCCCACCCATTGCACAGCCCTCAAACATACACAGTCACTGAAGGACTCAGACTATTTACTTTTTAATGCTCCAGTTGACTGAGTCACAATGATCACTCTTAATAATATATATATGTGTATGTGTGTGTGTATGACATATATATATGTCCATCCAACCATCCGACTGGTAGCTAATGCATGCAATAACCACCAGGGGGAAGACGCTCTGACTGGTAACTATGATGCACATTGACCACCAGGGGGCAGACGCTCAATACAGGAGTTGTCAATATGCAGTGACTTGGCAGCAGTGGTTCTCCGGTGACGCACCCCAGAACCAGAGAAGAGGGAGCCCAATTCCTGGGTGCATCACCCGAGGACCACCCTCTTGCAATCCAGGACCCCTTGGGGGATGGCGGAGAACCGGTATTGGCCTGATCCCCACAGGCAAGGCCAAGGGACCCCACATGTCAGAGGGACCCTGCTCACTCCATTTGCAGCCCTGACACCGTCCCAGGTGCAGCTGGTAAGTGAGGGACTGCAGGAGCTTGGCTCCAGGGCGTGTCTGGCCCATCTCACCCAGTCCTGCCCCGCCGGCCACCTTCTAATTAATTTCCTTTCAATGTACATGAATCCACCAGGGCACTAGTTCAAACATAACTGACCTCATCTCTTCTTCTCCCCACCAAACATTTTGGATACAAGATTGAGACCAGTATCCTTTCTTTCATCTTCTCCCTTAATTAAGGAGATGACCCCATCCTTGGCAGAGTCTAAGAATGGAATCTTGCCCCCCATCTCTTACCTTACAGTGACATGGACACAGTCCAGTGAATCCCTAACAACCACTCCCACCTTGCACACACAAGAGCAGAGGTCTCCTCCCCTGCCATCTACTGACTGCTTCAGAAACCATGTGTGAGTAGAAGCTGTCTTCTGAGCAGTAGCACAAAGCAGGATGGAGCAGATTAACACTAAATTGCAATTGATTGAATCACAGTCTACAAAAATTGGCTGAGAGATGCAGTTTGAACCTAAATAGGTTTTAGTACCTTCCAAAATAGAAGGTTTAAATAAGAACTGAAGTTACAAAATGTAGTTCTCAAAACATCTAAGATATGGGCCCAAATTTTTAGACAAAACTTAGGAATATCTCAAGATAAATGAGAAACAATAATTAACAGGCATCCATATTGCAATAACACAGATGTTGGAATGACCAGATAATGATTTTAAACCAGCTATAATAAAAATGATCTAATGAGCAATTATTAACCTTTTAAAATTAAAAAAGCAAATCTTAACAAATACATAGACAATATGAAGAAGTGTCAAATTAAAATTTTAAAACTGAAAAAAAAATAATAACCCAAATAAAAATATCTCACAGACTGGGATTACTAGCAAAATAAAAATGATAGAAGAATGGCTCAGTGAACTTGAAGATAAATCACTAAAGATTATTTTATTAGAGCAGAAAGAAAATAGTTTGAAAAAGTTTTAGGGACTCATGGCACAATAATAGAAGACCTAATATTTGGCTCAGAGTTTCAGAAGGAAGGGAGAAAAAATGTAGAGGTGAAACTGTATTTGAAGAAATAATGGCTGAAAACTTCTCAATGTAACAAAAAGTCATAAACTTATTAATTTAAAAACCTAAGCAAATAAAAATGTAATATCTTACAAATTTCATGCCCATGCATGACATAATCTAACAGCTAAAAACTAACATAAAAAATATTGAAAGCAACCACAGAGAAATGATTCATTACCTATCAGTAAATTTGAACATTTCAAGTGACAGCTGGCTTCTCATCAGACACTTCTGGGTCCAAAGTAAAGTGACAACATTTTCAATTGTTGAGAAAAAAAAAATATTAACCCAGAATATTATGTTTAGCAAAAATAAAGGTGAGATGAAAATATGCCTACATATAGGAAAACAAAAAGAATTTTTCACCAGCAGAGCTACTTTATATGACTAGCTAAGCAAAGTTCTTCAGATAGAAAGGTCATGATAACATAACAGAACACGGAGCATGAAGAATGAACAACAGAAAGGGTAATTGTCTGGGTAAATATAAGACTTGGATTTTCCTCTTTTTTTAAAAAAAAATATGCTTGACAGTTAAGAACTCTAAATCAAAAAATTGTGTGATGTGGTTCTCAATGCAGGTAAACAACTACCTCAGGGGAGTAATTAAGTGACTTAATGTTATAGTACATTCCAATTGAAGTGGAAAATATTCAGACTTCCAGGTTCTTTCAGTCTGTTGCCATTATCTTTGTTTGCTAAAGGCTCATTTTTAAAAAAATCACAGTTTCTTTAACTCCACATTGGTCAATAGTTTTAATTGTCTATAAATGGTTCTACAGTTTATTTTTATGGGAGGATATCTATAAAGTCATTTTTTCCCTTTATATGCATCCTTCCTATTTCTATAGGAAGTAAATAAACATTATTTGGTTATTTATAAATCTGAAAGAATGAGTCATTTTGATAAGCTTTAAGCATAAATCTATTTTTAAATATTTTCATTATTGCTTCTAAAATTCTTTAAAATCATCTTTCTTTTACAATAGTAGTATAATAGTTTAAATTTAATACTTCTAAAATTGAGAATCACAACTTTAGAGATTTAAATGAAAAACATATTCTAACTTCTTACATTTTATAAATAGAAGTAAAAAAAAAGGTATTGTCAACTAATGTGTACGTTCATCTCTCCTTAAAAGTTTGCTTTCTTAATATCTGCATACTTTTCTTAGATGGAAATTACCAGTAAAGAAGTTACAAATTCCTTTGTGTGAGCTAAGAAAGACTCATTGTTCTAGTAAGACAACAATTTCATAGTACTTGTCAGCAAATTATACAATTCAATAATAACTTGATAATCACAATAGTGGAAAAAGGCACCCAAAGACTTTGGTTAAAATTAGATTGTCTGGATGACCATAAACAAGCGTTTATAAATTAAAAATATCTCTGTGGGCAAAGATGCTATTGCTAAAGAAAAAGTAACTCTAGTTCATGCCCTACAGAAGCAAATTGATTTGGCTTGAAATTAGAAAAGAAACAGAAATGCAACGCTGAGCACAGTTTTGAGCAAACAAGCCTTTAACGCTATCAATGACAAAATTGTGTAAGTGTAATAATTTTCCATAGTAGTCATGCCCAATCGAGTCTTGAATTTGGTTTAATTTGATAGGTGTGAGGATTCACACAGGGAAGGCAATTACCAGCCACCAACTGTCTGTTTCACTTTCTGGAAAACAGAAGCCTTACATATTATATAAACCCAATCATAGAGCAGTTTCCTAATAAATCCACAGTGGACATAGAAAAACAAGCATAACTGTATCAATAAATACATGAGTAAAAATCCTGAAGACTTCAATTCAATAAAGCAGAACTCTAAAACCCTCAGAAAGCAGACCATAGTATACAAGCTCTTTTAGGAAAGCAGGCCAATAAAATAAAAAGGAATACACATAGTCAATTCTCATGAAACAACAACAAAAACCACGTGACATGAACCAGTTTAGAAATTTGAGGTTAGCTTGACAAATAAGGAACATAATTAAACTCAATTGATATGCATTCCATTAAAATATTCCACTAATTTAAAAGTAATACATATAAGTTGTAAACAATACATTTGAGTTTGATTTGTCTTTTTTGGCATTTATGCCCATACAGAGTATACAATTGGATTATGTATGATGATCACATCTGTAATAGTTAAATGTTAATATTTAATGTTTTATACAATTTTTTGCAAATATGATGTTTAACCATCACAGAATAAAATTTGACCTAAAATTTCCTTGTTGAGCCTCTGTGATATTTAAAACTGATATTTCCATAAAATTTCTGTGAATATCATACGTATAAGTGTCTCTGAAGTTTTACAAAGTGTACACACCCATGTCACTACTACCCAGATAAAGAAATAGGATACTACCAGTATCATAAAAACTGTAGTACCCTTCCTCTTTACATCCTTCATCCTTCTTTGCCAAAAGTTAGCACTATTAATATTTCTGCCATCATAGAATAATTTTGTCTATTTTTATATTTCTTTAAATGAAAGTACTTTGTGTCTAGAGCTTTTGGTTCAACATTATGTAATGATATTTAGCCATATTGTTGTCTATAGGAATACATTTGTTCTTATTGCTTGTATAGTTTTACATATACAATATACAACTCCCTATTTGCCTCTCCCTCCTGCCACGGACAACCTCCATTCTACTTTCCACTTCCATAAGTTTGACTATATCAGATAGCTCCTATGAATGGAATCATGTAGCATTTGTCCTTCTGTGACTGGTTTATTTCTCTGAGCATAATTTCCTCAAGGTTCATCCATGTTGTAGCATACGATAATACTTTTATTTTTTATGGGTAAATAATATTCTGTTGTGTGTATATGCCACACTTTCCTTATTTACTAATAAACATTTAGGTTATTTCCACCTCTTGCTTGTGAAAAATGAATATTTTATGGCATATCACATTTTGACGACTACTTCTTTTTCCATTAACTTTTTATTCAACCTTTCATAACATGATCGCTTTCTCAGGAATTGTTTTATTTTTCTTTTCTAGATAATCCTTCATTCTTACTAAAGCTTCTATACTTCCCCTCTTCTTTTTCTAATCTACCCTCTCTCATGAGGTAATTTTATACCCATGCATGAATTCAACCCTTATTTATTGGAGTTTTCCTAATTAACGTATCTTCATTATAGTCATTACATAAGTTGTGGACAGATACATCTAAATTTCTTAGTAGCTCTCCACCTATATCCTAAGCCATACCATATAAGCATTTTCAGTACAAACAGTTAACTATTCTTAGAGCTACCAGGAGCCCCAACTCCCTCAAATCTATATTTGGAAACTTTAAAAGCCATTACTGATTACCTAAAGTCTATATTGAGCAAAGACCCCCAATTCACATGGAGGTAATGAATTATCACTGTCTTCTCTCACATAGAAATAATTCCTAGAGGCAGTCACTTGAGGTTCTTATATAATACATTTCAATTTCCTTATCAGTGCCACCATCATCATTGTAATGTAAGTGATTCTCTTGCCACTAATACTTTTGGAGAGTGAATCATTGATCGGATGCCTCCTGCATGCCCCATACTGGGAACTGAGCCTGCAACCTGGACATGTGCCCTGACTGGGAATCGAGCCCTGATCTCCTGGTTCATGGGTCCCAGCTCAACCACTGGGCAACACCGGCCAGGCAAGACAAAAAAATCTTTAAGAATCTAGAAAACTAAGCAATACCATAAGCAAATGGACATACTTTACATTTAAAGAACACTCTACACAATGACAGGAGAATACACATTATTTTCAAGTTCACATGAATCATTCATCAAGATAGATCATCTCCTACATCATAAAAGGATTCTTAACAAATATAAAGCAATTGAAACCATGAAAAGTACAATCTATGATCAAATGAATTTGAAAATAACAGAAAAACCCCTAAATACTTGGAAATTAAACAATATAATTTAAAAATCTTCTGTGGGTCAAATAAAAAATTCCAAGGGAAATTAGCAAATCATTTTAACGGAACAAAAATAAAAATAAAAATATCAAAACTTGCGGGATGCTTCCTGGGTGGCCATAGCATCCCTAGAGAAGAGATGTAAAGGCCTGGGACCATTAATCAAACTCAGGAAAATGCTGAAGGGATTTTCCTGCCTCACAGCTCCTCATTGGGTAGGGTTGGCTAAGGAGGCTTTCACTGAGGAAGCACTGCAGCTCCATTTTTCCTGTGGCCTAATTTTGCTTTCTTCCTTCCCGCCTCTTTACTTCCACAGGTGTCTGTCTTAAGAACATTCCCTAATAAGCCTCTTGCTCACGAATTTCTCTCTCCAAGTCCTCTTCCTGGGGAGCCCATCCTGGATAAATTGCCATGAACAAAATAAAGACTTAGAGCATTTCCAAGTCAGTGTCTGAGATTCAATCTCAGATCATTAATTCGCAACACCTCTTTAGTAAGGATGCACTGCCTATCGTAAATGGAAGCTTCCCTGCTCCTTCGTAGAATGGTTCCATTAGTGGATTTGGTGAAGCTCATTTTCTGATGTAAGTTAAAGGTGCAATTATTAGAGTTAATGCCTTCAGAAGGTGAATTCTAGGATGCTGCAAATTGTTGAATATATCTCTACCTTTTATACTAGTAAACAAGGAAGACAGCTGTATTGGCCCCTTTTAACTACCCTGTTGCTAACAACACAGCGATTAGTGAAAACTGAGAACAGATAATGTTAATGATGGGAGAAACATTTCAAGAACATCCGATGCCCATGGGCATGCAATTTTTCCTTTGTGTCCTTTCTTTGTCTTTCCCATTTTAAGTCTTAACCATACAGACAGAAAAAAAAAAATACATGATAAGCCTAAATTCATTTTAAATTATGGGTTAACTTATATATTTATGGTTACTGTATTCAATTAAACTGAGAATTGACGTGTGCATTAGAAATGGGAAGGCTGCTTGGGAGAAAAAGCACAGGTTATAATTTTTATTTCAGCTATCTTTTGACATTTTTATTGGCTATCCCAACCGAATGGCTTTACAAGTAAAACTAAACAAATAAAAGTGAATGGGGATATAGGGAGAAATGCTTAAGTGGTTCTGTCAAAGATAAAATGACACAGTATTATAAATATTTTTCATGTTCTGTAAATATGTGGCATTAATCAAAAGCCATTTAAACCTTGAAAGGAGCAGAAACATAATAAAATTGAATGGGACTATTTCATTTTTACCTGTTTTCTGAGAATGCTTAATGGTTTTTATTTTTTCAGATGTGAATTTTTAACTTTTAAATTCACGTTTGAGGATTTGCCTTTAAATTTGTCATGAAAAATTTGTGTCACCAGCACACATGAAAAAAAGGTTTAATAGTATTGAGATTTCTGTTCTGGCTCATACAATTTACACTGAAAGCTTCCTGGTAAATCATTTATCTCATAATATCATACATAAGTGGAAATTCTCTACAATTTAGAGACCGAGGTTAAATTATGTCTCTGAAGGATATAAGCAACAATTTTAGGAAACTAACACTGTTATAAAATGTACAGGCAGTCTGGATCATCAAAGCTTCAGTTTTGTGGTCTGATTTGTTATGGGTTTTTTTTTGTGTTTTCTCTCTCTCTCTTTTTTTTTTTTTTTAAGTTTAATGGGATATGTCCAATCAAAATCAGAAAGGTAAACTCTGAGAGAAACTAGCTGAGAACTTCTTGGGACAAAATGGCCTTATTTGAAGATTACAATTAAGCTGACCAGGTTGTGATATTTCTATTTAATTTTATTTTTGTAATGTGTGAAGTTTCAGGATATATGTCAGGAAAAGTTGTCTGCTGTAATAACTGCTACCAGGCCAACATTATTAGAATAGCTAATGCAGAAACAACAGATCTGCGGATTTCAGGCATGGACGACTGAGAAAATGGAAAATATCCCATTTAATATGCTTGCACATTTTATTTTAAAACACAGACTATGTATTTATTAGAACTTAGTTCAGTTTTGTCTTCTAGCAGCTAATTTATTTTCAAATGCAGGTGTTTCACTTCTCTCTCCAAAGCAAAGACGTGAAGAAATCAAAAAGGCTTTCAGGACAGCATTTCTCAACATATGGCTTCTATAGCACACCTGTGCCAATTCTGTGTAGTTAGCTAAAGATTCAGATCATTGGACTATGCTTCAGACTCCTGAATAAGTGGCTCTGGGGCTGTGGCTTTGAAAAGTGCATTTCCCAGGAATTACCCTGTTAAGAATGAACTACCCCTAATATTATGCCCTAACAAGCCTGGTGTAAATGACAGTGGGTGTAGAGGAGGAGTTATGGACTCTACTGTAGGCTGTGGTTTCTAAATGTCAAGTTGTGGCCTCCAAATGCACTGGGAACTGTGGATGGGCTGAGAGTATTGGGCATGATGTCTGAGAGCCCCATCATCACTGATGTCACTTTAGGGTGCAGGTGATCATGCCCTATAAGAAGCTACAAGACGAGGCCACAATACCTGAACCACATAAGTGGATGCCTTTTAATCCTGTCTGTAACCATCAGAAATTTCCAATTTATCTGGCTTAGGGTTGATATTCAATATGTCTAGCACTGAATGAACTGAATTCATTCTAATCTCTGCTGGTCACTGACACACTGCACAAGATACTTATTCACATCTCTGAACATCATTTTCCTTATCTCTGGAATGAGGATGATAATAACTTTCCACAGAAGTTTTTCTAAGGTGAAATATGATCATATACACGAGTTCTCTCTGGAAATGAAAATCTCCAACAATTGTAAGAGTGAAGGATTAGAACTGTGTATGTACGTGGCTTCTATTTTTACAGGTGCAGATATTAATATTTTACAAATAAAAAGGAGTGCCAATTTTCTTGCTGACATAGTTTTAATCAATAAAGTAGGTAATATTTATTGGGGAAATATATTATTTTTATAGGAATTAATCTCTTTTGTTAAATCTAGCCTGTGAATACTAAATATTTTAACTTTTTTTTTTTTTTTAACAAAGCACATGGGCTGTGAAATGGTCAAATATCCTTGTACATTGAATTCTGCTTCATATTTTTATGTTGGTTGTTCACTCAAATACTGTCAAGTTCTAACCTCTTCACTGAGTTCAAGATTTACACATATAATTGAATTCTCACTAGGGTGTATTAACTAAATACAAAATTTATGATGCAAATAAATATATATATTTACATTAACATTTATAAATAATTAAAATATTTTAATTTTTAGTGCTCCTCTCCTATACACAAATACCGTTTCTCCTAATTCTTCCTATTTGCTGAGTAGTATTCTACTGCATGGATTAACTAGAGTTTGTTTTTCCACTTACCAGATGAAGGACATTGTGTTGCTTCTAGTTTTTTAGCAATTATGGGGAAAACACTAAGAATTTGCATAGACATTTTTGTGTGAACATTAGTTATCTTTCCTATAAAAGGACACATAAAAGAGCTGAAACTCTCTGCTGTGGCACTATATAAATGTTGACTAGGTGCATTGTTAAAAATTTAGTTAACATTTTTTTTAAGTGGCAAATACATGGCCTTTGAAGTCTCCATCTTCCTCTTGAATCTTTTCACATTTCTTCTCTCCTTCTCACATTTCACCCTTCTATCAGTTCTATACATGTTGAAAAGACCCTCATAGCAGTTCTTCACTCTATTGGGAAGCGTATTCTCTGCACCTTCCTTTTGACCTGGCTCATTCTCACACACCTTTCACATCTTGGCTTAGAAATTACTACTTGCAGGTAACTTCTCCTTCATGACTGGCCAGGCCAGGTTTAACTCATTGGTCATCTACTCTCATCACTGCTTCAGCATTTGCTTTGAAGCTGTGAGGAGTTATTCCGAACACTATCCTATATAATAAAAGGCTAATATGCAAATTGACCAAACCTTGGAATGATTAGTTGCTATGACTCGCACTGACCACCAGGGAGCAAATGCTCAACACAGGAGCTGCCTCCTTGGTCAGTGGGCTCCCACAGGAGGAGTGCTGCTCATCCAGAAGCTGGGCTCACAGTTGGCAAGTGCAGCAGCAGTAGTGAGAGCCTCTCCACCTTCTCACCGGGAGTGGGCCTAAGCCATCAGTCGGACATCCCTGGAGGGCTCCCGGACTGCTAGAGGGCACAGGCTGGGCTGAGAGACCCCTCTGAGTGCATGAATTTTGTGCACTGGGCCTCTAGTCTATTATAAGTGGGAAAACCCAACTCAAAAATAAAAAAAAGATAATTTAGTGTATCCTATAATAGAAAAGTCCTGGTTTTGGGCCTGTTTCAAGTATGGCTGCATTCAGAAACAAGTTTCCAGTATGTCACCACCTTCTGTGCTGTTGCCTTCATGTTCAGATTTCACATGGCTGTCTTTAGGAGTTCTGGGTTCCCATCCTCTCAAGTTCAAGCCTAGTGATAATAAAGAATGCTTTTCTTCACTCACTCACAGTATAAGTCTCATCATGACTCACTGACTGTAAACTTGCTCACCTCAAAATTAAAGGGTGGTATTGGGAGGGTAATGCTGTGGGAAGAGCCACCTGAAAGTGGTATTTAAGACAGTTCTAGCAAAGAGCTGGGGAACTTGTCAAAGCAGGTGAATGGACAGAAATTCATTATTAGAACTGGGTAGATGGGTCCTTCTATAGCTCCTCCAAGGAGAGTAACAGTAGGCTTAGAACCAAAATATTATTTAAAGAATCCACTCACTAAGTAAGGTAGAAAGTCTTCAGTAATTGTAGCACTAAAATGACAAGAAACAAACAAACAAAACCAACCCGGAAACTACAAAAACTGTGAAGGCTTTATATTCTAGCATATGTCTTTTTGAAGAATGGGTCAGCAATACTAAATAAGGAGAGGCAAGTTGAATCGATAGAACAAGGCTCTTATATACCTGAAGTCTGAAACACTGAGATAAAAACCTTTTCATTGAAAACTAAAAGCAAAATTTACCTTACATAGCATATTAATTCCGATTTAACTTAATAATTTTAATGCATTTTAGTTATTTGTTCTCTTGTAGGCAACTAATAGCAAATAATATTTTCAGGAAAAAAATGAAGAAGCCCAATAATTGAAATTTTGAGAAAGCAGTTTAGAGATACAACTAAATGCAGGCTTGAGAGGGATAAGGATTCTCAGAAAAGCTTTCCCTGTTAAACCTTTATGTGCGTTCTTAAAGTCAAACTCGGTGACTGATATTAACGGAGTCCAACAATCTGCTTCATGCAAATACTCTGTGATTAAGGACACACTGTCTCTCCTAGCCCCAGCAAGAGCAGGGCCTGACCAGCGGGCAGTACCAGGGACAGCAGCAGTAACACCCAAGGTCAGTGTGAGTGTGGTTGCAGGAGGGGAGATGACCAGCAGACCTGTTACAGAGACCTTAGAAGGCCCAGGAGCCCTTTGTCTCAGCCTGTCTGAGTAAAGACAATATGAGTGAACAGAATGGAGGCCAGAGAGTTTCCCAGTACTGGGCTGAAGCACTTTATGAAAGAAAGGAAAAAGAAACTTGCACCAAAAGGCCTTCCCATTCTGGTAGGAAGTGGGAGGACAAGTCAATTCTAAGATCCCATGAAACCACTCAAGGAGACCAAAAGAGGAAGGCCGTGGTTCCTCCTCAAGGAATACAATAGCCCCTGCATCTCCCCAAAAGGGCCTATATTATCCCCAAGATTGAGGAGGAGCCGATCTAGAACTAGTTCAGGGCGGGGCGGGGGGCATAATCCAGATATCTGTTCCCCCAGCCTCCCCCATTCTGCAGCTCTCCCTGTCTAGGAGGAAAGTTCTAGCCACTCATAGAACTTGAGATTATCAGAGCTTTCGGTGGGTGTGGAATGGTTCATTTGTCAAGAGTACTCACTTTTTTTCAAAATGTTGTTTGTCTGGCACAACTGGGTTTGAGGGGATAAATCTGTCTCGGCTACTAGTATGTAGAGAGTGGGACATTTTGTTTGGGTGCATTTTGGTATTGGCCATACTATTGAATTTACCACCACTTCCCACATCCTACCAAGTTTCAGTCCTGGCCTGTTTTTCTAGCTGGTAATGTGACCCAAGGCAAACATGTTGGTGGGTGTTGCTAGGATGCAATTTCTCAGTGTTCCAGCATGACCCCTGGCACACAGGTTCAAGCCATCAGAAGCATCTCAGCTGGACAAAAAGGGAGTCCATCACTACCTGTCATAACTATAGCCTACTTGCCACAATTCTGCATCACACACTTGGTATTCCCATAAGGGAAGAAAGCTGTTAATGCTGCCCTTGAGAATCTCACATTCTCTACTCTCAACCTTCCATTACACCTCTACCCAAGATGGAAGGCTTCTAAACAGCTGTCATTCCAATAGCTCCCTCCTGCCTTTGCATCTACAAAGAACGAGGGCTTGTGTGATGCTGACAAGCAGGCTTACCCAGAAGGAGTATAGACAGTAGCGTTAGATGATTTGGGCTTCACCCCAGGCTTTCCCATTCAAAGCCTATCTGACCTTGAAAGCAACATTTAACCTCTCTGGACTGTAGGATAACAATAATAATACCTAAGCAACAGGTATTATTAACAACAACAACAATAATAATAATACCTAACTAACAGGTATTGTTAACAATAATAATAATAATAATACCTAACCAACAGGGTGTTGTAAAGATTCTATTCATTTCAAGTTCAATTCAATTAGTTACAATGCATAGTTCCTGAAATATAGTAAAAAGAATGATAGCTATTATCTTAGTCATATTTCCTTAAGTTTCAGCTGTGTATGATTTTCATGTAATCCATAGAAGCTTTATGTTGCTATTGATTATCTAGACCGTTTCAGTAGGCAGAATTCTGATATGACCCCCAAGATTCCTGCCTCTGGAATGAACATACCTTGAATAGTTTTAAATAATTCACAATATTTTATGTAATTA
The DNA here is from genome assembly GCF_027574615.1 of Eptesicus fuscus. Taxonomy (NCBI): domain Eukaryota; kingdom Metazoa; phylum Chordata; class Mammalia; order Chiroptera; family Vespertilionidae; genus Eptesicus; species Eptesicus fuscus. The sequence continues at coordinate 48,524,755 of NC_072488.1, read as the reverse complement.
TATATAATAAATTTACAAAATAATATTATATAATTATTTTAGTCTGGGTGAGCATGACTTGAATAATACTCTTTCCTGGTGTGTGAGTGGGATTTTTGATATGATGGGATTTTACTTTTGCAGATGTAAGCTCCCCAATGAGCTGACTGATTTAAGCAAAAGGAAGATTATCCTGGATGGGCATGGGAATCAACTAAGCAGATGAGTTCTTCAAAATAACTTTTCAGAAGTCTAAGAGATTTGAAGTCAGAGAGACATTCTACTGTCCTGAAAGGCCGGAAATTACTCTGCTTTGGAGAAAGTCACATGGTAGGGAGAGGCAGGCAGCCTCGAGATGCTGAATGCTTCAGCCTTGTCAATACAAGGAACTAAATTCAGCCCAAAATTAAGCTTAAAATAAGCCCAGAACCTTAGATGAGATTGCAGCCCTGGCCAATCCCTTGATTTCATCCTGATGAGACTCAGAGCAGAGGATCCAGCTAATCGATACCCAGATACTTGACCCATGAAACTGTGAACTTATCATAAGTACTAAGCCACTAAGTTTGGGGTAATATGTTATGCAATAATAGAAAATGAATACAAGAGATTATATAAAACCATGCTGACCTAAATTTTATCTATACATATCTAAATAATACCCAAATGTATGGATTTTAATTAAAGAAGGAAGTAAAAAAAGAACAATTTTCCATATATAATAAGGCCTGATATTGATTGTATTTTCTGAAATAATTATAAGATTCAATTAGCCACTGCAATATTTTTAAGTTGCTCTTTCAAAAGTAGAAATTACTTTTTTATGCAATGTCAGCATCAAAAGATAGCTCCTATGAATGTCCAGGGTCAAATATATGTTAAGAACTGATTTGCAGCTGTTATAAAGAAGGGAATTTACAAAGCATTTAGCCATTTTGCTGCTGCTTTATTGTTTAGGGCATCATGGGGAAAAGGATATAAAATAGGAGTATTTTCATTCTGTTTATGATCCTCTTCTTATATGGAAGCGAGAAGTCATCAGTGTGTCTGTTCTTATAGTTAAATCTTAGAGACTTTACCGAAAATCGAAGAGCAATAAAAGCAGATGGTAGTTTTACTTGAGAAATGTTTATCTTAGCTCCACTTCTCAGGTTGGGTAGACATATATGGATGCAGAGTAACCTATGGCAGTACTGAGTTGTCTCACTCCACTTAATTGGTGGCACTCCTGGGGAAAAAGATGACTGTGTACACAAGCAGCATCATGATTTGCACCCATTTATTTAATTTCCCATTCTGGTCAAATTTTTATTGAAATGTCAAAAAAATCTAAATCATTAGGGAATATTTGTATCACCCCTTTAGGACAGTAAAAGTTAGCATTCACAGGAGAGAAAACTTGAAAAAAAATTAGGGTTAATAGCAGAGAAAGAATTTCCAGATGGAGGGAAATGTTGATTTGAATCTTTAAAAAAAATTATTGTTGAAAGTATTACATATGCCCCTTTTTTACACCTATTAAACCCTTCTAGCGCCCCTCTCCATCAGCTCCAGGCCTTCACCACTCTATTGTCTGTGTCCATGGGTTATACATATACTAGAGGCCCAGTGCACGAAATTTGTGCACGGGTGTGGGGGTGTGTCCCTCAGCCTGACCTGTACCCTCTCCAATCCGGGAGCCCTCAAGGAAGTCCTACTGATAGCTTAGGCCTGTTCCCTGTGGTTGTCTGCTCTCTGTGGCGCTTTCCTGCTCCACACTGCGGCAACTGCCAAGCAGGCTGTGCTGGGTGCTGCCTGCTGGCTGCACTTCACTGCTCCTGGGTTGCTGAGGCCATGCTGGGTGCTGCCTGTGGGCTGCGTTTGCCTGCTCCCCTGTCACCGCAGTGATGGCCAAGCAGGCCGTGCTGGGAGCTGCCTCCTCCCTGCTGTCAGTCTCCATGGAGGCGATGAGGCTAATTTGCATACTCACTCCTGATTGGCTGGTGGGTGTCACAAAGTGACAGTCAATTTGCATATTTCTCTTTTATTAGTGTAGATGCATACAAGGTCTTTGGTTAATCTCTTCCCACCAACCCACCCCCACCCTTGCCTTCCCTCTGAGATTTGAGGGTCACTCATATGTGGGAATGTAATGAACAAAAATAAATTGATGAATAAAATAGATCCAGAGATATAGAAGCATGGAGCAGACTGTTGAATCTTGCTTTGTGAAAAATAAACATTACAGGGTTTATGTAGATAGAATTTCAAATATTCTTATCATCAGTGAATCTAGGACCACAGAGATAACCACATAGGCTCGTCAGCCTGGGGCAAATCTCAATGCTGGAAATAATTTTAAGAACTAAAATGAAAGCCTGTTTGTGGGAATCCAGCCTTTCACTTGCTTTTGGCAGATTTTTTTTTTTTTTTCAAAATAAAGTGTCTACTCCACTACACAGTTCAAAAGAGGGCAATGGTGCCAGCTGCAGAGGCATGGAATCATGGGTACATTTAGGCTATCCCAACAAACATAAAAATGAAGGTTTTGTTGTTGTTAATCCTCACACAGGATGTTTTCCATTTGATTTTTAGAGAGAGTGAAAAGGAGAGGGAGAGACAGAAACATCAATGTGAGACACATCAATTGGTTGCCCTCTTTGCCCCTCTCTCCCCCCGCCATGCACTAGAGGTTGACTGAACTTGGGACCCTTCAGTCTGCAGGCCAGTGCTCTATTTACTGAGCCAAACTGGCCAGGGCAGAAAAAATGAAGCTTTTAAGTAGTAGAGTAGCAAAGTTTCTGGCCACAAAACCATCTATTAAAACAAATAAATAAGCCAAAACCGGTTTGGCTTAGTGGATAGAGCGTCGGTCTGTGACTGAAGGGTCCCAGGTTCGATTCCGGTCAAGGGCATGTACATTGGTTGCGGGCACATCCCCGGTGGGGGATGTGCAGGAGGCAGCTGGTCGATGTTTCTCTCTTATCAATGTTTCTAGCTCTCTATCCCTCTTCCTTCCTCTCTGTAAAAAATCAATAAAATATATATTTTTAAAAAGTTTAAAAAAAACACCAAAAAAACAAATAAATAATACATAAAAATATGAACAAATGTATCCCTCAAATCTAGTATAATTCAAGGTGACCACTTAAGATTTATTCTCAGAATGCACACATTTTAACAAAGCATAAGTTCCCAGCACAATTTATTTCACAAGTGTCCAGACTAGAAAAATTGAGTTACCCATCCACCACAGTTGTTATGTCTGATTTCAAATCTTCACCCCCAAAATAAAGCAGAAATTGCAGAAAAATCTAACTACCACATCGTCAATCCTCTAAATTTTCTTACTTAGCATGGTACTGAATACAATTTAAAAATTTTATTTGGGGTGTTAATGTGAAAAAAAATTGTATTGGTAAAATTGTTGCAGTTCTCTTAGAAAGATAAACATTATATTTGATCTGGAGTCTTTAAAAAGACCGTTTTATGAAAAGTTTTGGTCTGTACCATCCTGGCCTCTGAAAAATCTCCTAGGGAGGAGCTGGCATCTCCCAGACAGTCCCTGGGGCCCTGGGCAGCATGACCAGTATCATCTCTGATTTAAAACAGACTGTGGAACATCAGAGGGAAGGTGGAGGTGGGTAGGTAAGAGGGAAGAGATCAACCAAAGAACTTGTATGCATATATTCATAACCAATGGACACAGACGATAGGGTGGTGAAGGCCTGGGGTGGTGGATGCGAGTGGACTAGAAGGAGTCAATGGGGGAAAAGGGGACATATGTAATGCTTTCAACAATAAAGATTTAATTAAAAAAATAAAACTACATGGTTGCAAAATTCTGAACACTGTCCTGAAAGGAGGGGAATGGAAACATGATTAATGCCAGAGGCAATCACCAAGTGTCCACTAAAAAGAATTAAATTTGAGTTCCTCTTTAACTTGGTTTGCTGCAAATCTAGAATATATTTTCTTTATCATGGTAATATTGACCAAAAATCATCAATCATATTTTATAAGAAAGAGTATTTAAATTACATAAAAATTATACTTAAAAAAAGAGCAAAGAAAATGAATTGAGTAGTTCATTAACTCAAGAATTTAAAAGTAAATAACATACTAAGTCAACTAAAGAAACTAATGGGAAGGCAAAATTATAGTGAGACCAAAATTAGATGATAATTTTTTAAATATATTTTATTGATTTTCCACAGAGAGGAAAGGAGAGGGAGAGAGAGTTAGGAACATTGATGAGAGAGAAACATCAATCAGCTGCCTCCTGCACACACCCCACTGGGGATGTGCTCGCAACCAAGATACATGCCCTTGATCGGAATCGAATCTGAGACCCTTGAGTCCGCAGGCCGATGCTCTGTCCACTGAGCCAAACCTGTTAGGGCTAGAGATAATTTTAATAAAAATAAAACACAATGCCAAAATTGACTCAGATATCAATATTAACTAATATACTAAAATTGAATAAAATACCACAATTGACTCAAACACTGATATTGATTTAAAATTAAATAACCAGATTTTTAAAAAAAATTATCAATTAAAAAACAAAATGAGATAGCCAACACAGTTTTGTAGGTAGAATCATTAAAACCTTCAAGTAGTAGATCATTTCAAAACACTTCTGTGGGAAAGAGGAAACAATGCAATTACAGATATAAAATCCTACAATGAAACAAAATTCCCAAAATCTAGTGTCACAGTCCCCAAAATTATTTACACATGGTATGTAAGTATGCATATTGCTTTCAGATAGTGTTTGCTGGAAGATCTAAGGTTTCTCTTTTTTACATTGTGATTGGAAAATTTTTTAAGGTATTAGTATTAAGAAGGTATCCTCCACTGGACCCTGCTCTGGGGTGCCCAGTCTAGGCTCCTCCTACACTGGGAAAAGACATAATAATATCTGGCTTGCTGAAGAGTATGATTTTCTGGGAGCCGCTACTGGAATCCTTAATCCTGGCCATTTACTTCTAGACTCAAAGTCCTTACACCTCACACACATACCCTTCTTTTTAACCCCATGCTTTAGCTGGTCTACTGCTATCCTCAACTCTTCTTTCTGACAACATGGACAATTCTAGGTCTCTTTCTGACACCTCCCAGCACATAGAAATCCACGCTGATGTCTGGCTCACCTGTCTAGTTGCCTTTCACTGATGCTGCTCAAGGTACCCTGTAATTTAAAACTATAAAGCTACATGGTTGCAAATAAAAAATAAATAAAACTACAGGGAGGCTCCACAGACTGTCACTTTGAGAAAAGTGACAGTCTGTGGAGCCTCCAGCAAAGGCCAGAAAGTGTACCAATAACTCTTAATGCTCTCAGGTTTTCCAAATAGCTAATTATTTCTGTCCCTGTCCCTATGTTTATCCTTCTGGGCAAGTTTGAAAACAAAACTCGTGTGTGTCCCCCTAGATCTACCTAAGTCTCCCTTCTCCTCCCACAGTGGAGTGGAACCAAAAGTCTTAAAGCTTTCCCCAAATCTTATCAGTCAGAGGAGGACCCTCCTCCCCACTTATGTGATTATATTCTATATTCAGGGTAGCCAGAGCAGCATTATTTTATGCTGAAATATGGAATAATGGATTTAAAAAAAAAACACCACCCTTTTCCTGGACTACTCTCTGCTTTAATAAATATGGTCTTGCTAAAGAGGTCATACAAGTCATCTTTAAGACACAAAGCAGATCAATTGTCCCCCTTCTTCTAGGAAATCAGTGAAGATCTGAGGACACACAGATTTTCTGTGAAGTTTAACTGATAAAAAGCGGGCTGAGTCTTTATCACGGTGGCCCCATATCGTGATCATTCCATGCATGTTGGCTGCTATAATTGTTGTGGGAATTCTCCCAGACATCAAGGGGAACATTCCCCATCATTTGTTAAAAAGATCAATTTCTCTGTTCAGAAAATGCCTTTAAACATTATTCTGGATCTTGGCTTTCTCAGAAAGGTTTTGTGTTTTGTGCAGTCTTTTCTCTCAGAACTTCCCTTTCTCTTCTCCATAAAACTTCTCTGGATTCTGATGAATTTCTGTGCATATTTATTCTGCACACTCCCCCTGGGTCCTTTCCTTTTGTCTACACTGCATCCCCAGCCCCACCTGTGCTCAGTTCCCCTGCATACCTCCTCTGTATAGTCTCAGGTCTATTCTACCTGCATACTTTTCCTCTTTATAAGCATTCTAGAAGCAGTTAGATCCTGTATACTGTGGGATGATCTTCCTACCACCCCACCCCATCTTCACTCAGTTCTAACTTCATCTGTAAGAGTTAAACCATTTTTCTAATAAGTGCTTCTAATTCTTTAGCTCCTTTTGTGTTCCTATTGTGCTTTCCGCCACCTTTAAAGTTTTTTTTTTTTTCTTAAAATATCTCATGGTTCCTTTATCTGATTTTCTATGGTTTCTGTTAGCAATATGATTCCCACACATAAAGGATTCTGAATGACAGATTTCTTCTACTATTTGATTGCCTTTGAATTTGAGATTCTTCTTAGATATCACAAAAACTAGCAGGTGAGTATTCTGAAGTCAATCTCTGTGCCGGGCCAGCTCAGCCAAGGGATCGGTGAGCCTGAAGGGAGGCGGCAAAGGATGTAGAAAAGAAAGACAAAGATAATAAGCTGGGTCTAGGTATAGGTGGATCTCCTGTGCCTGGCTAAGGCCACAGAGAAAAAGATCCAGATGGCAAGCTGAGCCTTTATTTTATAGCCAGAGGTAAACAAGTTAGTGATCACCATAGTTACAATGTTCTTATGAGTTTCACTTGTTTTGGCAGCACCTGCTGCACCTCCCACAACCAATTAGCTACACCAGATAGGATCTAGGAAGCTCATAAGATCAAGCTTAATTATGCTAAGAGGGCTGTGCCCTCGAAGCTGGGACTTGTTTGTGGCTTTGCCAACAGGTCAGTCCGAGGCTTAACCCTATAGCCGCTCCCTACAAATCTTCATATGTGACCACTGAATCTTTTTTTTAACATTTTAAATAATCCAAATCTGTTTACTTTTTAAAATCATTGTTTCCTAAAGGCATAAACCATGTAAAAGAAAAATAAGAGTTTCTTTAAGGATATCCAGGTAATCCAAATGAGTAATTTCTGTCAAATTAGCTACTCACCACTCTTCAGTTACCTTTAAAACAAAACTGAATACCACCATCAAGAGAAAGTGACCTATTATGATATGAGATTTTCTTCATTCGAAGAATGAACACTCACCATGACCTATGGTTTTGCTACAGGACATGGCCTTCAATGGGCTCCTAGCTTGGAAATAGCCATGCTCCCTCCGGGTATGTGGCAATGTGTACATGAGGTGGGCGAAACCACTGGGAAAACAAGGCACATTGTCCTTCAGCACCAATTTGTTCCTGTGCTAAGTTATTTAAAACATACTTACAAAAATAATAGAATGAACCACAATATTATAGATTCAATAAAAAAGGGCCCCATTACTTCAATAAAAAAGAACTGAATGGATTTTTCCGGGTGCTTTGGGAGTCATTGGCCCTCACTCTAGGATCACTCAGAAGCTTATATTCTTTTGTCCACCCTGTTATTAAAATGTTAAAATACTTAGTCAAGAATTTTTAGGAGTCAATAAATTTAAGAATATTAATAAGCAAAAGAGCTTACTATTGAAAAGATTTAGAATTTACTCTCTAATCTAGAGAAAATTGAAACCTCTTCTTCTATTTTCTCTACTATTTTTTTCAGTTCTCTTCCCTTATTTCTTTAACTAGAATATTGCTTCAAAGGCCATACATTTGTAAGTGAATTTTATATAGTTCTCTTTAATACTAACTAATAACTTGAAGATATTGCCATTTAATGCTAGACGATTGTTTCCTCTTGGTCACCTATAGCTCTCAGGTACAATAGATTATAGATTACCACTCAAAAATGTTGTTTTCCTTTTTATTATGTAAAATCTAGTTATTTTAGAATTTTGAAATTATACATGGTTGATATGGCATTTTGAAGGATAAGAAAATATTCCAAGAAGGTAACATCAAAGACGTTTCCTGCTGTTCTGTAGGTTGTCATGATGACCTTACAACAGGCTCTAAACATGGAAGAATTGATCATACTTTCCATCTCTCTTCTCTAAGAGAAGTATGTCAGGCAGTGCCGACTTCCTTGTCATGGTTGTTGTGTGATCAATGGAATCCTTCTAAAATCTCAGGCTCAGTTACCCTCAGTGTTCTTTCATCCTGTGCAGGACCCCAAGGCTCCTGACTAACAGGGCTGAGAGTGGGAAATGGATCAAGTTGCTGTTTGTAATCTGCTGTACTGTGGCAGGTTTGTACAAAAAATAACTGGAATAAAATTTGACTGATAAAAATAAACCCACTGATTTTAGTAACATTAAAGGTAGCTGTGGATATTGCTTAATAAGTGTATGTGATACCTGGTCCCAGAAATTTGGAAGTTATTTTATTGGACAGTAAATAGCTTCAGCTGCCCTGGCTGGTGTTCTCAGTGGTTAGAGCATTGACCCTTCCATGGAAAGGTCTTGGGACAATTCCTGCTCAAGGGCTCATTCCTGAGTTGCAGATTCCATCCTCAACCCTGGTCTGGGTACATAAAGAAGACAATCAATTGATGTGTCTCTCTCACATTGATCTCTCTCTCTCTCTCTCTTTCTCTTTCCTCCCACTCCCTTCCACTCTTCTAAGAATCAATGAAAAAAGTATCCTCAGATGAGGATAAAAAAAAAATTTCTTCAGCTAATGAAGTTGGTGGTGGTAAACAGGATTTAAGAAATGTAGGTTAAATTTATAAGAAGTCAAAAATTTATAATTCAGTATTCTCTGACATTTTTATGTAGGTTCTAGAAGCAAATATGAGTAACTATCTTGGCCTAGGGAAACAGCAGAAGAATTAGGAAGGTGTTGTAGGATAAAGAATATACTTGGGTTCTGTCCATGGTTCCTGGCACAGAGCTTCAACAGTCCTAGGAATTTCCTGAGTAAAAAGAGTTTCTTTGTTTTGCCAACGAGGTGACTCAGGCTGGGTTCTTGGATAGTTTCTGGATGCCCACTGGTCACCAGGAAGAGCAAGCATGTGATTGGAGGGTTCAGACTTTCAATAGCCAGACTTCTGGGGAAAGAAGGGACTGGAGATTGAGCTCAATCTTTTCATCAATTTATGCTTTCATATTGAAACCGCAATAAAAACTCTGGATACTAAATTTAGCAGAGCTTGCCGAAACCGGTTTGGCTCAGTGAATAGAGCGTCGGCCTGCGGACTCAAGGGTCCCAGGTTCCATTCCGGTCAAGGGCATGTACCTTGGTTGCGGGCACATCCCCGGTAGGGGGTGTGCAAGAGGCAGCTGATCGATGTTTCTCTCTCATCGATGTTTCTAACTCTCCCTCTCTCTTCCTCTCTGTAAAAAAATCAATAAAATATAAATTTAGCAGAGCTTCCTTGTTGATGAACACATTCACCTGTTTGGAAAATACAGCTGTGCCAGGAGGGTGACATGCCCTGACTCCACAGAGACCTGGCACAGGAGTTCTGTGTTCGAAACCTTCTCAGACCCCACCTTATGTTATCCTTTATGAAAAAAAAACATGTAATCTTAAATATAGCACATTTAGTAAGTACTGTGAGTGGTTCTAGTGAATTATCCAAACTGTGGGGATTGTTAGAACATTGAAATTTGTAGCTAGTCAGTCAGACACTAATTCTGGGTGGGTTGTTAGTATCAAAATTATATTTTACTACCCTCATTTGATGTTACTCCAGTTGGGGTGGAAACAGAATGGAAGAGAAGGGGTCCTGATACTCTAATTTAATTGTCTTTTGTGTGAAGATTCATGGAGATAACGTCTTGGAATATAAATAGATTTTTTGACCTTTCTTTTCTGAGAAAGCCACTTCTCAGTATAGTTAAGAGGGACTTTTTGAAAGTCTTTCTCAGTGCAAGGTGAGGGCAATTTGGTGTCTTAACGTTTTTCTGAAAGCTGACAAATAAAGGCTGCTGTGAAGGAAGTTGTGTTGTTGGGATTGAACTTGAAAGGGATCACTTGAGAGTAGAAATAAAGCCTGAGGGATTAAACAAGACCTTTGCTCAGAGATCAGTCAGACACAGAGTGACTTTGAACAGGAAGCAACATTTTTAAAGGAGCACTCAAGCTGCTGTGTTGAGAATAAGAAAAAAAAAAAAAAGAAAGAAGAAATGACAAGTTTGAACATAGGTAACCAGTGAAGAGGCTATTGCCATCATCTGGGTGAGTGATGATATATGTGGCAGGAACTAAAGTTGCTAAGAAAATAGGAAAGGGTCATATCCTATCTAATAAAGAGAGAATATGGTAATTGACCATCACTCCATCACAAAGATGGCTGCACCCACAGCTGAGGCCAACTTCCCTTAAGGAGCCTTCAGCAGGGAACTGAGGCTACGCCCTCCCCCACCCCCGTGGGGCTTGACAGGGGACCTCAGGCCATGCCCCTCACCTGGCAGGGCTTGACAGGGGGCCTCAGACTGTGGCCCCTGCCCCGGTGCCAAGCAGGGGACCTCAGGCCACAACCCCTGCTCCAGTGCCAGGCCAGGTGACCTAAGGCCACGCTCCCCGCCCAGCGGGGCTTGACAGGGGTCCTCAAGGTGTGCTTCCCGTCCTGGTGCTGGGCTAGGGGACCTCAGGCTGCTCCCCACACCCAGTGCCAGGCTGGGGGACCTCAGGCCATGTCCCCCACCAGGTGGGGCTTGACAGGGGACCTCAAGGTGCACACCCAGTGCTGGATCAGGGGAACTCAGGCCATGCCCCCAGCCCAACGGGGCTTGGACAGGGGACCTCAGGCCATACCCCCCACCTGGCGGGGCTTGACAGGGAACCTCAAGGCACACCCCCCACCCCATCTGGGGGACCTCAGGCCATGCCCCCCATCCTGGCACTGGGCCAGGGGACCTGAGGCTATGCCCCCTGCCTGGCAGGGTTTGAAAAGGGTGGGACTGGCCAGATCTGGATCTAGCCCAATGCGGGGGGTGTGGGGGGGCAGTGGCCGGGTCTGAGTCTCACACAATTTTGAGGTGCATGTGGGTGGGCAGGGACTTGACTCTGGGTCCCGTGGTGCACCCCAGCCTCTGACAGGAGGAAGGTTTTCATATACATTTTACTAATTTTCTTTTATCTCTGACTTTTCTATTATAGAGAAAGAGCAAATAGGAATATTAAATTATTTCCTCTAATTAATCCCCTTTTAATGTGCATGAATTTCATGCACTGGGCCACTAGTGTAGTATAAAAAGTTATAAATGAAATTGTTCATATGACTGAAACCAACTATTCACTCTCCAAATTGCTAAAATAACACACATAATCAAATGTCCACCTTCTTGTAAAAAACAAACAAAAAAACATGTGCAATCCCATTTATTAAATGGTACAGAACAAAAACAGTATTTGGAAAGAAGATGCAACTTGTTAGGATTAGAACAAATCTATTTCTGATCAATTAATAGAAACAGAACACATTTACTTATTGCAATTTCTAACAAAGAATCCTACACTGAGTTTACTAGAATATATATATCTAAAATGAAAATGACACAGAATGGTCACTCGGCTTCTTAAAATTTACAGAAAAGCATACAAGATAAATGTTAACAAAAAGAAAACAGGAATCTGTGATATAAATACCACCCATTGTGAAATCAAGGTAAAGGTATTCAATAAGGGCAAGAAATGACCTTTAAATTATAGAGGAAAAATACACAGTGATGTTATAACTATAATGTATTTTTATAAATAATAACACACAGGAAGGAAGAAAGGGAGAGAAAGAATTATGGAAGAGCAAAGTGAACTGTTATAAACACAACAGAAATAGAGTAATTAAACATGTTTTTTTTACATGCTCCACAGTTTTCTCAACACAAATACTCAATTAATTGCTCAATAAGTATTTGATGTAGAAATAAAACAGACCACTTTCTCTGAATTGCACTAAATATTGATAAGAAAAGGAGAAGAAAAAACTTCTGAAAATGAACATTTCTCTGATAGACAGGTTGAATAAAATAAAAAAGGAGAGTGCAAAATATCTAGAAAATAATGGGAGAGAAAAAACAACATACAAAAATTAATGATCTATGACTAAAATACTGCTAAAAATTTAAAAAAAAATGCTGAGAAAAATTAACTTAAATACTTACTCATGTAAATACAAATGATCATTCCAACAAGTATTTTAACAATTCTTACTCCTTACAATCAACTCTAGTGACAAAAAAAAAAAATGTAGGGCAGATTTTTTTGACCCCTCCAGAGTTGGTGTCTAATTTTATTTCCTTTAATTATTATTCTGTATTAAATCCATGGGGCTTTGGTTTGAGATAATCCAAGTTTTACACTTTCTATTTTCCTACCATTGCCCTCAGTGGGAGGTGTCCTATATTTTCTTCTCTTTTTCTTCTTCTTTTTTTTTTTTACAGATGTCAGAAGAATGGGTGTTTTGTAGCTTCCATGATACTTAAGTTACAGGCCATGAACCACAGAATTCTTAAAGCCCAGCATAAGCCAGTAAGATGACAAAAATTGGCTAAAAGGCTGGTTTTCTTCTGAAGTGCATACAATAAAAGACAGAAAATGGGAACTTTTACCCAAAAAAATGAAAGCCAATTTAAGGAATCATTAGTTAAGATAGAGAGATTTCACATTACCGGGTCCTAATATATCATAGAGATCCCTAACGTATAAAAGAATTTAATAAATTCAGCTAGAAAAGGAATTTTGAATTCCCTCTCCTCTGAATTCAGCTAGTTATATTAGCTACATTGATGACTAATGGGCATCCTTTTCTCTTTTCTTTCCAGAATTACTTTTAAGGATATAGATGCATCTCAAGATCGTAAAATATGTTTGTATGAAGCAGACTACAGGCCTCTCTGTGTATGGGGGTTGGTTAAAATTGCAAAATTTTCCTATCCAGCATGTGAAATTTTGGTAATTAAGGATATTTTTTGGTAAGAATTGTTGCTGTATGCTAGTGAGCATTAAGATATACATCCATGGTCTTTTGAGATTATAATGGAATAAGACAAGGTCATAGAAACTATAGTATCATGAATCTCTCACATTGTCCTACTTCTGATGAGATCAACTTGAAACATGTTTTTAATATTGGAACCATAATATCTCTGAGCAAATGACTCTCAGTGTCAAGCATTAACTGGGTCATTGACTAACTGAGAATGTATGAACAATGCCAACCGATCAATATGATATCCCACATATCTGTAGCCAATTTAAGTTTCTGTTATTTCATGACTAGAGGCCCATTGCAAGAAATTCGTGCACGGGGTGCACCCTCAGCCCAACCTGCACCCTCTCCAATCTGGGACCCCTCAAGGGGTTTAGACATCCCTCTCACAATCCATGACTGCTGGCTCCCAGCTGCTCACCTGCCTGCCTGCCTGATTGCCTAAACCGCTTCTGCCTGCCAGCCTGAACATCCCATAACCACTCCCCTGCCAGCCTGATCAATGCCTAACTGTTCCCCTGCCAGCCCGATTGCCCCTAACTGCCCTCCCCTGCCAGCCTGGTCACCCCTAACTTCCCTCCCCTGCAGGCCTGGTCACCCCTACTGTCCTCCCCTGCAGGCCTGGTCACCCCTAACTGCCCTCCCCTTCCAGCCTGGTCACCCCTAACTGCTCTCCCCTGCTGGCCTGATTGCCCCCAACTGCCCTACCCTATAGGCCTGGTCCTCCCCAACTGTCCTCCCCTGCAGGCTTGGTCCTCCAACATCTACTCTCCCCTGGTCCCCACAACTGCCCTCCCCTATAAGCCTCTTCACCCCCATCTGCCCTCCTCTGCCTACCCGTCACCTCTAACTGCCCTCCCCTGCAGGCCTGGGTCTCCCCCAACTGTTCTCCCCTACAGACTTGGTCCCTCCCAATTTCCTTCCTTTGCTGGTCTGATCACCCATAACCACCCTCCCCTGCTGGCAATCTTGTGGCAGCCATCTTGTGTACACATGGGGTGGCCATCTTTAACCACATGGGAGCGGCCATCTTGTGTGTTGGAGTGATGGTCAATTTGCATATTACCTCTTTCTATATAGGATATTCTGGACTCCCACCCACTGCAACAGGACTACAAAAAGAATTTGCTTTCTTTGTCCCAGTTAAAAGTGTAATTTGATGGATGTTTATGTGCAATCATATTATAGCTTGGTTTTTAGGTAAAGATGCATATATAAAAATAATATCTCAATACATAATTCTGACTATGCTTTGGTACCATTGACAAAAAGCAGGTGAATAAGAGCTAAGGGAAAAATGGAGTGCTTGCCTCCAAACAGGCCAACATAGACATTTCACAATAAAAATGCCATTACTCTTTGTTTCTGAGTATTTCTTAATAGGAGATGCTATTGTAAACCATAAGAAATAAGGACAAATATTTAAAATATTTATATAATATTTGGGTAACTAGGTAAATGACATTTTGCAGAAGAGATCATTTTTCCTAGAAAAATATACATATGATTTTAAAAATATATAAATTTTAACCTGTATATCCATAACTACATTTTGTTGAGATTAGAAAGACATCTACACTAATAAAAGAGTAACATGCAAATTGACTGTACCTTCGTAACGCCCACCAGCCAATCAGAAGTGTGTAAATTAATCCAACAAAGAGGGCAGGTTAATTTGCATATGCAGGCACCAAGAGCCCCAGCCGCTCTGGGCCTCTGGGCAGCTTGGGAAGGCAGAAAGGCGGCTCCTGGCCAGAGCGAAAAGGCGGATACTGCAGGAGCGAAGGCAGTGCCAGCAGTCAGGGGAAGGAATGCCCATTCTTGCACGAATCTTCATGCATCGGGCCTCTAGTAATGAATAAAAATATATATATTCTAAACAAAAGTAAACAGCTTTATTTGAAAGAAAACTACTAGCTAAATTTCTATTTAAAATTCTTCTAAAGATTAATAAGAAAATGACTAACATCTAAACAGTAGACTAGTCATAGCATAGTCAGAAATATTTTTCCACATATCTCACTATATATACCTCAGTTTTTAATACAATATTGAAAGTTGCAAAATTATCCATCACTAAAACCTGGTTAAATGGGAATGGGACATGGTTAAATGAATATTGCAAAATCTTTCCATTTCTATATTTATATTTTTCTTGCCTTATATGAATTAAATAAAAATATTGTAACATTTATATTCAGTGTATTATTTTATATTTGTAGATATTTGATGTTTTCGTTTACCTTACTCTTAATTAACTTAAGGTTACAAATAAAGTTTACCTTCATATGGACCGAAGAGCAACAAAATCATTTTATAAATTGTTTCATTCAAATGGATAAAGATTATTTTAAGGAAAATATAAACAAATATCAAAGCAAATACTATTTTTAAAATGAACATGTTAAATGATTTACAAAAAGCAGTGTTTGCCCTTCTCAAAACATCGCTTTTATTTACACAACATTGACCAGAATTCAATGCCAATGTTTAAAAGTTATTTCTTTGTTTCAGTGAATAGGTAAACATGTATTTTATATATAAATTCAAATGTTGATATTTTTATAATCATGCCAGAGACAGAAGTCACTGCTTTCTATCTTTCTCTGTCAGAAGTTTTCAATGTATTCCTATTTCCAGTCAATGTTTATAATTTTTTTTTTATATGAGTAGAAATGTTCCTTTTTTCAGAGGCTAGACAAATTTTATTACGTTAAGTTTCTGGGGGTAAGAATCCTGAACCTCATTTTCAACTTGGGATTATTTCAACTGCATAGAGAACACCACAGCTGAATTGCATCATTCATATTCTGAGAGAACAGTCATTTTTTAACATTTTCAGCTGTTTAGAAGCTTTCATTGGATCTATTAATTTTCTAAACTTTTCCAATCTCTTTATTATATTTTTAGGAATATTTAACAAATTATTTTTTGGATAGAAATTCATTTTTTAATGTGTTTTGTATCTCTCTGAAGATGCAAATCTTTGGATGTAGAGTCTATAATTTGTCTATTAAGAGACAATGGACACATACATAGACATAATGATCAATTGCCATGGAGATAAGCATATTACCATAGCAACTTGAATCATGCATATGTGTGTGAGAAATGCTGAGGGGGAAGAAAGAAATTGTGTGTATGTGTATGTATTTTAAATTTGTAAAGGCTAAAGAAGAGTGATTTATCTTCTACTAGTTAGTTTATTTTCTTAACAATTCCTTGAAGAAATAGATTTGCAGCTACCTTGCCAATTCTGGTGTTTTGCCCTGTATCTAACATACTTCTTATTCTATGTGTATGGTAAATTAATTCTTCTCTTGCTGATCTACTTATAATATCCTGATATTTCTGAGTTTATAAATAGCATTTCAATTATTTGAAAAATAGGTCAGCTTAATTAATAAAAAATCCTGCAGGGCATTCCGAACACTGTAAGACACAAAGAGAAGGCTGTAAAGAATAGGCAATTAAGTTCCTGAGAGAGTCCAAGACAGTGATCAAAAAAAGATCAAACTTTTATCATTTTTAATTTTGTATTTTATTGGTCAGAGAATTAGTTATATTAGAAAATACAAAAATGTTAGATTTTATTATTGTTCACAATGTGTCTGTCCCCCTTTCTTTAGGAGGATTGATTATACCTTTGTACATATTGCCATGTGTCTTCATTGCAGAGAAATACACATTTCACCACTCTGACTTTAGACTAAGTCATTTTTGTTGTTGTTGTTAATCCTCACCCGATTTGATTGCCTTCCACACATGCACCAATCGAGGGGATTGAGCCTGCAACCCAGGTACGTACCCTTGACCAGACTCGAACCTGGGAGCCTTTAGTCCACTGGTTGATGCTCTACCCACTGAGCAAACTGGCTAGGACTAGACTAGGTCTTATAGCTTGCTTTGACCAATGGAATGTGTTTATCCACACCTTGTGAGAAGGATCTGTAAGAGACACTTTATGTCTCTGTAAGCCCTTTTGCTCTTTTCTCCTTTACACAAAATGACATGTCTCAAATACAGGCTGTTCCTTAGCCCCGGTCCTCGGAGACAAAATGTGAATCAGAGCAGCTACGACTGATTCTTAGTTGCCACTACTGTATGTAATGCCACTGTAAGCCACTGACTTTTTCTAAACTTTGTCAATCTGACAAATACCAATTAAAATGCAGCGTGTGCTTTTTTTGTTTTTGTTTTGTTTTTTGTCATCTCTCATCTCTCATCCCTCTCCCATTCTGTTTTACTTTTATTTTTATTTTATTTTAATTCTTTATTGTTTAAAGTATTAGATGTGACTCCTTTTTTCCCACATTGACTTCTTCCCCTGGCTGCTCCCACCCTCCAGCACATGCCCTCAACCCTCTACTGTCTGTGACCATTGGTTATGCTTCTATGCATATTTACAAGTCCTTTGGTTTATTTTGTAAATTGTGGTAAGAACACAAAATGAGATCTATCCTCTTAACAAGTTGTAGGTGTGCATAACAGTATAGTAAACCACAGCACAATGTTGTACAACAGCTCTCTTGAACTTATTCATGTTGCGTAACTGAAATTTTACTCCCTGCCTCCCCTTCCCCAGGCCCTGGGCAACCACCATTCTACTCTCTGTTTCTGTGGGTTCAGCTTTTTTAGATTCCACATGTACATATAATCATGCAGTGTTTGTCCTTCTATGACTGGCTGATTTTACTTAGCATAATATCCTCAAGGTTCATCCATGCTGTTGCATATGGCAGGAGTTCCTTCTTTTCTAAAGGTTGAATCATTGCATGAATGTACTGCGTTTCTTTATCCATTCATCTTTCAATGGACACTTAGGTTGTTTCTGTATCTTGGCTATTGTGATAACCCTGCAATGAAGCTGGGAGTGACTATATCTCTCTGAGAGTCTGATTTAATTTTTTTAAATATATACCAAAAATGAAATTGTTGGACTATATGGAGATTATATTTTCAATTTCTTTAGGGTGGGGGGACCTCTTATTCTTAACATGCCTTCAGTAAAGCTGACTCTACCCTAGATCTTTGGCTTGTGCCGGATCAACCAGAGTATGCTTTCTTTCATGTGGTGCATTGAGACTAAGGATCCCACCTGGAATTGGTGGAAGAAAGACATCACATCCTCCACTCCCACCTGGGAAGTTGAACTTGGCAGAACTCAGGCCGGTCCTGCTGCAGCAACATGGATGAATGAGGAGAGAGTCCACCTGAGAAGGGCTTATGGGTCCATCAGTATCAAAAGCCATTAACTTTCAGTTAGGTGAAATCATTATTTCCTACTTTTAAACCTGCTGGTTCAATGTGTTGGTGATTTTGCTGTAGAAAATAAGTAACAATTATATTTTCCTAAATTTCTAATTTTTACACAAAAGTTTTGGTGAATATGTTTACTGCTGCATTTGTCATGTGACAGTTACTCTGAATCTTTATGTGGCTTTTGAACTTATCACATAAAATATTTATATTATTGTGGTTTTATTTAGAATTATTTTATTTAGATTTTAATTTTGTTGAAGGTAGGCACTGCTGCTCATAATCTGCTATTAATATTTGGGTTGATGTTTAGAAAGTCAGTTTTATTTAAGGTAACTTTTTTTCTGAATGAAATCTTTGCTACTCAATCTATTTTATGTTTGTTCTTCCAATATTAGATGACATTTTGAAATATCAATAAGATGCAGGCTTCAGGCAAACTTAGTTTTAATCTATACTTCAATCAGCAAAACATTTTTAACACACTATGCCTTGATTGTTTTTTATTTTATACACACACACAGAGCAAACATATTTGCACAGTGTATAAGAAGGAAAAGGTTAACATTTGTTATCTAGATGTAATGTATCATATACAGATTTATATCTCAATAAGCACATCTTAAAATAATAATAACAAAATCAGCATGTAAAACATTAGAAATACTATCCTTTTTTTTTTTTTAAGCTGCATATTTAACACAAGGCTTTTTCAAATACCCAGTAAATGGTCACCTACAAGCACATTCACGCACACTCACAAACACTTATAAAGGCATCTATATTAGAATTGAAACACTAAGGGGTTCAGTAACTCCCTCTGAATTATAGAAGAACAACAATTTCTGGACACAGCATGTCTCATGAACCAGCAGCAATATCAATCTGGGAGATTGTTAGAAATGAGAAATTTTGGGCCTTACCCTTAACATCCTCAATCAGATTCTGCGGAGTTGGGGCCAAAAAATATGTTTTAACAACCTCTCTAGATGATTCTTTTACACACTAAATTTTGACATCTTTTAATCTGAAACAATGTTGATTTTCTCCTAAGCCTATATACTCTCTCCATTATGCTAAGAAAATAATCTACAAGTCTTCTTTATGCTCTTTCTAGCATATATATATATATAAAAATCTGTCCTATGCAGCAATAGGAGAACACAACAGGCCAAAGAAGACTAGAGATATTTCAAATGGTATAATTTTTTTCATTGATCTTCCTAAAGTGAGAAAAAGTGCTGCTTGAATAACTTATTTTATTATGTAGGGGAAGTCCAGTGCATATTTGTATTATTAAGCATAGAAAATTATATCTTATAAATGATTGTCATTTAAGGAGAAATATCCTGAATCCACTTAAGCCAAAGTTGGAATTAAGTACAATTCTCATATGAACCCAAGTGCTTTACCCATCTCTCATTAGCCCATTAGTTCAAGGATTAACTGAACTTTTAACTTCTCTGTTAATGTTTAATGTTCGGCTGCATGTGAAATGTAATTTTGTGGCATTTGCTAGTGTAATACCAGTATTCTTATCCATGAATTTCCCTTCAGCTGTGGTCATATTTTTCAGTGTGATACATTGAACTTTTATGTGCTCATGTAGGACCCAGAAATCTTTAACAGCATATTATTGAAAATTTGCTATAAATTACTGCAGGTCAAACAGTAACCTCAGTTTTGTGAGGCTAGATTGTCAGTAAATTTGAGAGGGTGATTGTGATTTGTGAAAGACTCTCTCCATGTGGATACATAGAAAAGGAGGCATTGTATTTGCAACCATTAAAGATGACAACTTAGTAGAGCAAGAATACTTCCCTCTTTTTTTAAAATTACTGCTAAATTAAATTCATAGTTCCCTGAATAGTTCAGTTCAGTTTTTCCATCATGCTATTACTATTTTCTTTTAATTAATTTGAAATATAGTAGTCTTTAGAAAATACATTTAAATATATTTACACTCCAATATGGAAGGCATTAACATTCTGTCCTCCAACAAATACGTGTTGGGTCCTCTCTCTAATATCCTTCAATGTGTGATCATCCAACACCTCCAACACACCAGTCCACTGACCTGTATTTTGTTCAAGTTGACCCAGTCCACGAATCATTATCATCAAGTTTTAATATGCTGAGATGTTATAGCCATTGCAATTATGACGAGTAAAGGTCTAGATAAAGTCCTTCACAAGCGAATGCTTGTGGTGCCAAATATTTTCTTATATACTTTCAGACATCAGTCATGTTCCATGGGGAAAAAAAGTCAAGTGCTATAGAATCTATTTTATAGCCTCTGAATGTTTCTATAGTAATACATATATTTGTAAAATATCCCATTTTGTAAAAATCTCTGCTCTGATTGAAATATATATATATTCCTATAGGATAAAAACAGAAGATATGTTTTAATTTTTATTTCTCATTATCTAACTGTAGAGGTTGAAATTAAAAAAAAAAAAGAATTGGTAGTATGTCACCTTGTTTGTTTGTTTTTTAATTTGGTGCTGCTATAGTTTTTGTCCCCCTTGAAAAAATTCAGAATAAAGCTATATTTTAAGTACTTAGAGCTTATAGAGTATACAGTTTCATGCAAAATATGTCCTGAATTAAATAATATAATTTAACTATTCAACATGACTTATATCTGTCTCTCTGTGATACATTTGCTGGATCAATTGTAACTAGATCCTCTCCCTTTACTTCTGAAATTCTATCATGGAAGAAAAAGGCTAAGGAGAATGTGTTTATATGTGTAAAATGGATAACATTTGAAAGTAAGGCATACTAAAATACATGTTATCATAAGCTTGTCATCATAAGCACATTGGCATCATCATAAATCCATTGTGATGTCCTGGAAAATCATACCTATTCCTTCAGTTCTCTCTGCAGTCCAGTGTGTAAAACCCACAGATTCATGCTAGGGGTCAGAAGGAGACATTAATACAACACCTGGCATCAACCTTATCAATCAAAGAGAGAAATGGCCTGATATGAGAAAATATTATATGCTGAAACTAGGTATGCAAGCAGGGAGGAATTGTGTAGGTGGGGAAAAGACTGCCTGATTGATACTATGGCTGATTTCCCTTTTGTGTGTGTCAGTAAATGGGACTTTTAGGGTGTTCAGTGTGAGTAATTTAATTGAGCAATGTGGATCACCTAGGATAGTGATCATCCAAAATTCCATAACAGTCCAGAAAGTAAACAACTTAGGCTTGCCAACTCAGTATTGTGGCATGAAAACAGCCATAGACAATACAGAAATAAACAAACTTGGCTAGGCTCATATAAAACTTGTATTATAAACAGTGAGATTTTAATTTCAGATAATTTTCTAGTGTCATGAAATATTATTTTTCTTTTTAATGGGTTCAATTATTTAAAATTAAACATACTATCCTTAGCTCACGAAGCATACAAAAACAGCACTTAAGTTTAAATTAGTAAAATCTGGATTTTAGTCCAAGTGATATATTCTGACAGAAGTATAATATAATTTTTAAAGCAATTTATATTTTAGGATTTTTAAAAGGGATGTATATCTAATGATATAACAGGTAAGGTATTGGTATACTATGTCACATAGAAGAATTCATTCCTAAAATTTTTACTGATGCAAATTATGGGGGGAAAAATACAAGAATGAAAAAGTATTTTGCAATTTGTTACCAGGATTGAACAATAAACTGAAGAACAAATGCAGTACATATTATAAACAAATATTATATACTTAAAAATAAAATTATTTTTAAGTATAAAGAAGATACTTTATGGGTTAATTTTATTGATTATATTAGGCTAACTTTATAGAGAATGTAGCATGCTATGTGAATTTTTACATTTAATGCATGTATGGAATTGCAAAATAAAAAAGGTATTTCAGGCAGATGGAAAAAAGGAAACAAAATCATTGAGATTTTTCAAGTGCATATATATTATATGTTTAATGACTTTGAGTGTGGCTTGGAGTCTCAGATGTGAATTAAGACTAGGTAGTATATAATAATCTGAAATGAGGAGCTATTTACTTTAATGAATGAAATATTAGATATAGACATAGGTAATTGGTGGGTGCATGGAAAAGAAATTGGAAGTAATGTGATATTTAAGAAAGAGACACAAATTAGAAAAATATTAATTCAGTCTGGAAATAGATAAATGCTTATAAAGGGCGATGTCAGGACAAATGGATGGTTCAGCTTAAAGACATATTTTAGAGTTATTGTTTATTCCATAGATATATGAAGAAGAGAAGAAAGTTGAGGCTAAACCATCATTCAGGTTTTTTGTTTGCTTGTTTGTTTTGTTAATCCTCACTTAAGGATATTTTTCCATTGATTTTTTTTTTTATTTTATTTTATTTTTTTAGAGAGAGATGGAAGGGAGAATGAGAGACAGAGAGAAACATCAATGTGAGAGAGACACACTGATGGTTTGCCGCCTGCATGCACTCTGATCAGGGACAGGGAACCTGCAACCAAGGCATGTGCCCTTG
Organism: Eptesicus fuscus; assembly: GCF_027574615.1. Classification (NCBI taxonomy): domain Eukaryota; kingdom Metazoa; phylum Chordata; class Mammalia; order Chiroptera; family Vespertilionidae; genus Eptesicus; species Eptesicus fuscus. Next base: position 48,502,023 of record NC_072488.1, on the reverse strand, counting down.
ACCGGAATCAAACCCGCGACCCTTCAGTCCATGGGGCCAATGCTCTATCTACTGAGCTAAACTGGCTAGATCAGCATTCAGTGGTAGGAGACATTAACATCAGTAATGTCAGGTGTTTTGTAGTTTTCAGGTCAAATCTACTTTCACATATTAAATCTCATTTACACTTTAATTGACTCAACAGACTAAGCAACTCAAATATGATTATTTCTCTAAATTTAAGTTTGGTTCATTGAAATTTTGGATGCATCATACTATAAAGGCAGAGTATTAAAAATAGCACCTTTGTTCTAACTCCACCATCTTGTTTTCACTAATTGAATGTTCCCTAACTTCATAAATTTTGAATGTACTGAGCATAGAAGCCTTTCTAAAAGTTAAAAATGTGGAAAATGTGGGATATAGATTTTTACTAGATATTATCACAAAGGTAGTAGCAGAAGTAGAGAGAATTAATGAAATTTACCCTGGGCCCAAAAGTATAAAGTGATAGGAATACAAAAATACTTTAACATGTGTTTTTTCCAAAAATGTTTGTGTTGTGAAGTAAAAATAAAATGAAACTATAGGGTGCTGAGTGCCAAGGTAGTAGTCTGATTATCAGCTTTGGGGCACTCCATGATAAAATCCCTGATGAACACTGTATCATCCAAGTAGCATTTATGTGATCGGATGAGATAGGCGCAAGCCAAGCGGGAGAATAAGAAGCAACCGCAATCAAAAACAACTTGGAGCAATTTTCTGAATCTGTAGGGAACTGGAGAGGGCAGACACAGGCCAGTCAAACTTACAAGACACCATCAGCAGTAGGAGATCTCAAAGAAAGTTGCATCTCAGACAATAATAACAACAGTAGTGATACTACAGAAGCTGTACTTTATCAAATCTAAGACATCCATTGAAGGATATGCCATAATTTTTATAAACCGGTAATACACTAAAACTGCTGGTAATTAAATGCTAAAAATATTTTTCACTTGGAATTTTATACTCAATGAAAGAGATCTTTTGTCAGATCTTGCTTTATATGTATTTTCCTATGCATACATAAATGAAAAATACAAGGCATATTTAAGATATTTTTAAAAATATTTCTCATTCAAAGTCTGAGCTACTGAGTCACTGGTCATCTTAAAATCATCATTTTTGGAAATAGCATCTAGTATGTTATAATGAAAGTTGGTGATGGGTATTTCATTGAAAAAAATGTTTTTCCCTTTATTATCTCTGGGATTTTCTTCAAAGCTTTGCACAGCCTCGCATATAGGATATAATGCATGTGATATATTCTCAAATGGCTCAGGAAAGAATAGTCAGTGATGGGCAACCTTTTGAGCTTGGTGTGTCAAACTTCGCCAAAAAACTGAGCATAACTCGGGTAGTGTGTCACTTTGAGAAAAAAACATTATTTCGCAAATGTTTCATCCTCAGGAGCAGCAAATGTTTCATCCTCAGCATGCAGCCGCCTCAGCGGCCGCGTGTCATCAAAAATGGCTACGCGTGTCAGTGCTGACACGCGTGTCATAGGTTCGCCATCACTGGAATAGATAGATGAAAGATAAATAGATGATGATTGATAGATGATAGAAGTTAAAAAAATTGTGACATAAGATTACCAATAAATAAATCTGGAGGAAAGGTAGTTGGGCATTCTTTATACTATACTAATACTTTTTGCACATATTTGAAGCAATGCATTTACATAATGGATTTAGCTTAGATTTAGCAGGATTTTGGCACTAGAGTTGGTCTTGAGTTTCAACATGTCTTTTAAACAATGGAGAAAACAATTAGGAATGACAATGAAAGAACACATGAATCAATCTTCAACAGAAATAATTAACAAAATATGTATGTGAAACTTAAAATATGTGTGGCTGTTGCGAAGCCACCAACAACTACTGAACAGTCCTGAATCACCAGGGGGAAATGTTGGGCAGAGGAGAACTGACATTGACTACATTAAGTAGAGCCCAGAAATCACCAACAAATACTCAATTCCCAAAGGAGAAAAAAAAAATGGGGGAAAGGTTGATGTTTGGAACTGAGAACAATTAGTAAAATTGGAAATTCTTATTGTCTATAAGTGTGGACAGCTAAAAGCACAGTTGCCAATAGTACACAGAACATAACACGTGATCCTAATTACTTGAGGATCTAGGAAAATATAAAATGAAATACTTTCTTCTAGAAGTAAAAAAATAAATTGTCATCCTGAAAAAAAACAACATTTCAGGAAGACTTATTTGTATTGACCAGGGCAAGAAAACAAAATTTGAATAGTGTGAATGACAAGAAAGAGAGGAACATGTTAAATGATAGCATCAGAAGTCATTTAACTGTTACTGAGTATGTTTGAAATATATCTTATTAAAAAATTAAAAATAAAGTCCTTCATTCTCTCAAAATTCACTATGAGACACATTTTCATGAACATATTAGATTTGGGTAACATGGGACTTCTGTATTTCAAATGTTTAAAGATATGAGAGAGATAATTAAAAAGTTGAAGATAAAAGAGAATACTACTACAAAAGTTAGAGCATGTTTGTAAAAGAATGAAGAAATTAAAATTATGGTTATTTCATTAAAAACTCATTGCTTGGTTTCCGCGCTGGGCACCGTCGAAGGGTCGCTGCCCGGGAGGACGGAAGGGTTGGGCTCGCTACCTCTGCACACAGGTGAGCCCGGGCTCCTTCTCTCAGTATTTGCCCGAGCTTTGAACAAAGCTTAAGAATGAAAGGAGGGAGAAACCAAGATGGTGGCATAGGTTAAACACCTAACCTGCAGCCTGGCACAACAATTTCAAAAATACAACTAAAAGTCAAAACGGACATCATCCAGAACCACAGGAAAGCTGGCTGACTGAAATGCCCACAACTAGAAGGAAAGAGAAAACCACAAAGAAAATCAGAGGAGCCGTAAAAGCCTGAGGTATGGAGACACGGGCAGAGAAACGGGCGCATGTGCGTGCTGGGAGGACGGAGCCGGAGAGGACGGGGTGGCTGAGTGCCTGGCCGGCGTTCTCTAGAGGTAAGGAGATAAAAGCTCCAGATTGCACTGAACCCCAGCTCCGACTGCACTGAACCCCAGTTCTGGGCGAGACCCTGGGAAGCCAGGCTCATACTGGGGGAATCTGGGCTGTAAGGCGGAAACACAGAGGAGCGGTGAAAGGCAGAGCTCCGGAGGCGCACATGTTAATGCGCGCAGAAGAGGGACTGTTGCCTGTGCCGCTGAATTGCCCTAGCGGGAAGGAGACAAAAGCTCTGGACCACGCTGAACCCGAGTTCCGACTGCACTGAACCCCAGTTCCGGGTGAGACCCTGGGGACCCAGGCTCATACTGGGGGAATCTGGGCTGTAAGGCGGAAACACAGAGGAGCGGCGAAAGGCAGAGCACCGGAGGCACGCATGGGAATGCGCGCAGAGGATGGACTGTTGCCTGTGCCGCTGAATTGCCCTAGTGGGAAGGAGACAAAAGCTCCAGACTGCGCTGAGCCCCAGTTCCGACTACACTGAAACCCAGTTCCGGGCAAGAATCTGGGAATCCAGATTCATTGGGGGAGAGACTAGACAGTTTGGCAGCGGGCGAAACTCCAGGGTGCCTTTCTCTCAGAGGTGTTTGCAGGGAGTACAGAGGGACACTGAGAGACACTGAGACCCAGGAACCTCATAGGGTGGGGCTGATGGGAAGCCAAGGCTGTAGGCTCCACCCTGAAACTCTGCCCCATCCAAGCTGAGCACAGAGGCTTTTACAATTTTGCAAGTCTAGTTGAATAAGGCTGTCTCCCGGCATAGACACAGCTGATCCTCACAGCCAATTGGCCTGGAGGTCAAATCCTCCCAGTGTACCAACAGCAATCAAGGCTTAACAACACCAAGACTTTGCACTCAGCCCACAAAGGAGGGTACCAAGAGCGACCACCTAGGGAGATTGGGGAAGCTAAGCTACCGGCCCCTATAGGTCACTGACCACACAAAGCCATTCCATCAACATAGGGAGGCAGCCAAAATGTGGAGACACCGAAGCAGGTCACGAATAGAAGGGATGGAGGAAAGTAAACTAATGGATGACACAGTGTTCAGAACCACATTTATAAGGTTACTTAAGAATCTTCTGGAGGACCAAGATGGCGGCATAGGGCAGATGCCTGATTGTTGCCTACCACAACAATTTTGAAACTACAACTGGAAAACAGAGCAGACACCATCCAGAACCACCGGAGGGCTGGCTGAGCAGATGCTCTACAACTAGAATAAAAGAGAGGGGGACACGGGATGATGATGATGCCTGTGAGCCAAAGATCACACTTTATGAACTACGGCTCTGGCGACACAATGGCGGCCTGGAACGTGCTCGGCGCGGTTCCCCCGGCGGTCTCCAGCTGAGGGGACGGCTCCGCTCGCTGCCGAGCATGGACAGACGAGCCCCTGGGGGTCATGGGGTGGGAGACTCCGCGCTTGCTGACCTCCGAGTCATTCAAGAATCTCTGCGCCCCAGAAGCGGCCAGGTGCACACGCCCGGTAACCGGCCACCGCTGCAGACCCGAGCACTGTCGCAGCAACCTCGAACCAGCCCGCCACCACGCGCTGGGAGCACGGGAGCCTCACTGAGCCCGCTGCCCAGCGAGTTCCATGGCAGCCACCCTGGAACTTTGAGAAAATGGCCGGAGGTATTGCTGAGAAGGAATTGACTGATGGGAGTTGGGATCGGGAAGACGAGGCCCCGCTGGGTCCCGGAGCCAGGTGCACTCGCCTGGAGACTGGTTGCCGTTGCAGACCCGAGATCCGCCGCAGTGACCTCAGACCAGCCCGCCGCCACGCACCGGGTGCACCGGAGCTTCGCTGAGCCCGCCGCCCAGCGAGTTCCGCAGCAGCTGCCCTGGAGCTTTGAGAAAATGGCCGAAGGAATTGCTGACAGGGAATTGACTGAGAGGAATTGGGATCAAGAAGACGAAGCCCCGCTGGGTCCCAGGTCCAGATGAGGCTACGCCTCCCTGGGTCCGGGCTAGGCCGCGACCCTGGGTCCGGGTGAGGCTGGATCCCAGGTCCGGGTGAGGCCGTGCGCACCTGGGTCCAGGTGAGGCCATGCTCCTGGGTCTGGGCGAGACCAAACCAGAGGGAGTCAGACCTGCATTACCAGCATTTGTCCACCATCCAGAACTGAAAAGTCAGTGCCGACATGTACACATAAGGAACTGGTAGACATTGAAATTGGGTCTCAAAAGAACTGTTGGTCCAGAAAGAAACTCACTAAAGACTGATTCATTTGCCTGTCAGCATAACTATTATTACTCGTCTCACATTCGGTTCTTATAAGTATATTTCTAGTAACACATGATCTCACTCATCTAGGGGAAATGATGAACAACATAGACTGATGAACAAGAACAGACCCAGAAACAAGGAGGCATGGATCGGACTGTTGGGCCTCAGAGGGAGGGTAGGGAAGGGTGGAGGTAGGGGGGAGAGATCAACCAAAGTTCTTGTGTGCATGCATACGAGCCTAACCAGAGGTTAAGGACAACAGGGGGGTGGGGGCATCCGTGGGGAGGGGTGTGGGATGGGAATGGGGGGATGAGGACAAATATGTGACACCTTAATCAATAAAGAAATTTAAAAAACAAACAAACAAAAAAAAAAAAAACTCATTGCTTTAAAGAACACGTAAAGAGAGAATTAGTGAAAGGATGAGAAAGCTGAAGAACTTTGATAATGAACCCAGGAAAATATAAATAAAAATATGAACAAGAAGTCAAATGATACTAAAAGCTTTAAAGTTTAAAATTAGTATAATAGGAATTCTAAAAGAAGGTATAAGAGGGGGTAAAGGAAATACTCAAAGAGCTAATTACTAGAAATTTTCCAAAAGTGATGGAAGATGAGAATCTTCAGATTTATTTAACATTATTAACCACAACTAGTACATATTCATGGCTAGACACAGTGACATGTAACCAATACCAGCACCAAGACAGGAAATACAACTTGCTTATAAAGGAATAGCAATTAGACCAACAACTAGGTATTCAACTGCAGCTATGAGAGCAAGATATTGGAAGGATGTCTTCAAGGCAATGAAAAAAATAACTCTAAAATTATACAATTACCCAAATAATCAACAACGTGGTTTAAAAAAGATTATTGTCAGACAAAAACATAACAAAACAAAACTTAAGCAGTTTAGTGTCAATAGATTCTTAATAAAAGAATGATGTTTTATTCAACTTAAGAATTAATTATTATAATATTGTAATTTGCATCAGTAATTTAGGTTCATTAAAAAAGGAAAAAACTATTAAATTGTGAAATCTAAAAGAATCCAATGATTAATTATAATTTAAATATTAAAAAGGTGTATCAGTATAAGTAAAATGTAATAATTTAATAAAAAGAGCCTGGCCAGTATGACTCAGTGGTTGACATTGACTCATGAAATAGGCGGTCAGGGTTCAATTCCCAGTCAGGGCACATGCCTGAATTTTGGGCTCAATCCCCAGTAAGGGGCATGTAGGAGGCAGCAAATCTATGATTCTCTCCTTTCTTTGATATTTCTAGCTCTCCCTCCCTCTCTGAAATCAATAAAACTATATTTTAAAAAATAATAAACATACCGTTTTGAATATTTCTCCCACCATACCAGCATAGTATAAAATTTGTAACAAGAAGATTTTGAAGCTTGCTCTATTGTCAAAAGCAGAAATCTCTGTTCTAATAATTTATTGATTCTTATTGTGAGCAATTCAACAAATTGATGTTATCACTAGGGAGACAGAGAACTTTTTTAAAAATCAATTTCAAATAATAAAATATGGAAAAGTAAAGTAATTATAAATTACTTTGGACTCAAAAATTCTACAATCAGAATGAAGAATATGTATTTTTGTTGGTTCTACAATAAACTATCCAAGGTATCCAATTACTAATTATTGACTTGTTAAGGATGTTTTCAGTTTTTTCATTTAGATCCAGAAAAATAGTGAAATATACTTCTCACAGAACATAATACCATTTTCAGTACAAATAAAATACCAAATTATTATTTTTTCAATTCCAGATATTTTTAAAGTGAAAGGGGACAATAAAAATTATTAAATGTTTAAATATATGTATATATGTTATGTAAAATTTATATATGTATATAGATTTATTTCTTTATTTACAGATTTAAAATGTTTTATTATGTTTGAAGATCAATAAAACACATAAAATGTTATACTTTTGTTTTTACCCAAAAAAATATGCCTTAAGAGGCTAAAAGGAAATCACTTCTATAAATATTTTCACCATACCTGACACAGAGAAAAAAATGATCCTGCTCACTCTGTTTTACCTTGTACCCTTGAATAAAGGGTGTTAGTGACACACTGTCTGGAAAGTATCTGAAAAGGAATAAAAAGTTATTTCTGGTCATCTTTCTCAATGAACTTAGTTCACAGCTTATGTGTTTCACATGCAAACAAATAACACCGGAGAAGTAGGAGGCACCAAGTAGAAGTTTACCAACCACTGATGGCTTACCTTAATGTATTTAGTAATAATGATACTTGTTTAACATATAAAAATCTAACACAAATATTAAACTACATGACTATTAGAACAGTATGCATGAATGGCTCAGTTGTAGGCAAATGGAAAAATAGGATCACAGTGATTATAAGTTTTAGACTTCTGTTATTGTTTCTGTACCTTTTCAAGCTGTTCTTTTCTTAATTAGATAGTAGCTCTCATACCTATTTAAGAACAGTTATACAGTAACATTTTATCCTATAAAATATACACTGGCTTTTATTTTTAACATTGTGGCTTAACCCTTATGTATGAAAAAAATATTTGAAATAGTATTTGACTTTTTATACAAGGAACATTCATGTGTAGTGAATATTAAAATATATAATATATTTTGGGGCAAGGAAAGTCTACTTTTATTTAATGCTATGATATTTAGACATCAAGAAAGCATCAAATGCTTCCTTCATTCTTTTTAAAATTAAATTTATTGGGGTGAAATTGGTGAATAGGATCATATAGTTTTCAAGTGTACATTTCTATGATACATGATCTGTGTATTGCATTGTGTAAATTTTATATTTAAAAAATGTTTCGCACTCAAGCTGAGAATGTCAGCTTAGTGAGGTATTAGTAATATGTCCTTAAAAATCACTCAATAACCTTGTTCATGTGATGACGGAGAGATAATTGCATTGGATCAATAGTGGAATCATATCACATCTATTTTGAAAGTTATGAGGTTTCAATTGATTTTTAAAAAGTATAACCCAGTATGGTTTTTAAGAAACCATAATTTTTTGTGAGATATTAAAGTAAATATCCAAAATGCTAACCAGAAACCCTTAAGTTATAAGATGGAATTTGTGGATACATCAGAGATAATCCTTTATTCCAGGTGGAAATGTTTTTCATAGGTATATCTAATTTTTTATTTTTCTCAACTATTTTTAAACATGTTGTTAGCAAAAATATTATAAATATAAACACACACAACCATATTTGTATAATTATTCTTATCCCAATATCTGAATTTAGTAAGTCTAGGATACTTGAATCCATTTACAAAATTGTGATATGTTAATTTTTGAATTTCATGTATCTTCTCTTCTTTCATGTACTAATTACTATATCTTGCTATATATTTTGTGTTAACTTTTAAACTACAGATGGTTTATTTTGTTATTTATTTTTCTTATGGATTAAACAATATGCTTATCTTAATTGATGCTGAAGGCATCTGGCACATTTAAATGGACATTTCTGATAAAACAAATGGGAATTGAATTAATAAACACACAAATAATAGATGTTATCAGGAGCCAATGACTAATATCTATTAAGAGATTTATAAAAATTAAGACTTTTCTATTAAATTGAAGAAGAAAGCAAAAAAATTCAGAAAGATTCTGAGAGATCTACCTAAAGCTGTAAAATCATAAAACAAACATTAGGTTGTTGATGAAGAAAAGAGTAAATGATCAGAGATGTGCATAACGTTGGACAAACACACCCTTTCTGGAGAGACTAGTTGTGGAGAGAAATTTAAAAGTCTTCATAATAAGGCTGGTGAGGTGAAAATCCAGCTGGAGCAGATGAAAGAAAAGCTCTATCTCTACTTCATGTGGAATAGGATAATGCTTCATGATTAATAACTATTTTTTTAAATTAAGTACAAAATAAATTTTAAACTGTGTTTGAAAAATAAACACTAAAATGTTGAAACATCAATTAAAATGTATCAGAGAATTCAAATTTATTATTACATTTTCTGCCTTATTAGCATGGGTTTTCCAGAATTTGATATATAATTTGCTACTATCTTGTGACATTTTCTCAGATTCCCATTAAGTAGGTATTTATTAGAAGGGTTGTAGTTTTCTACAGAAATTTTTCTGAAAATAAATTTGTTTATAATTACTTATCGATAAATAATGCAAGTTATTATAAACATATGTGCAAGGTGCAAATGTAACCGTCTTGGTGTTGGGAAATTTGTCTGTTAATGCTGCTCTTCAGCTTCTAGAATAGTGTTCATTAAATTTCTATGCTCAAGAAATATTGTTAAAAATGAATGAGGTTTCAATTAGCATAGATGTCCACACTTGAAACCTATATGATCCTATTACCCAATGTGACCAAAATAAGTTTAATAAAAAAACAAAAAAATAATAGGCTGGTGGGTGTGGCTCAGTGGTTGAACATTGGCCCATGAACCAGAAGGTCACAGTTTGATTCCCAGTCAGAGCACATGCTCAATTTAGATCACCAGTAGGGGGCATGCACCAGGCAGCCCATTGATGAGTCTTTCTCACCATTGATGTTTTTATCTCTCCCTTCCTCTCTGAAACCAATAAAAACATATTGGAAAAAAAAAAAAAAAAAGAATGAGTTAAGACAAGGCTCAAGCTTATATAGTGAGAATGTCTTTTTCTAGTATAATATAGGAGCGATATGTGGATACATAATGCATTGAACTATGACAATACTAAAATATAGATGTTTTACAGACTTCTCATAACACTTGATGTTTTGGCATAACTTTTAAATTTATAAATGGTGTGATATTCTGGTGTACAAAATGATTAATAAGAAATTAGGAGAAATATAACTGAGTTTTAAATAAAAAAAAATAAAAAATGGAAACTGAATGTTTAAAGTACAGCTTAATTGAGCTCAAGATAAAATGACAAGTCATACTCTACTAGGGTTAATTATTTCTTCAATACATTAGATCTCCTCAGAATGTCAATCAAAACTTCTCAAACAAAATGACTAGAAAGTGAAGATTACAGAGTATAATGATACTTAATTGATCTTTATTGTTGTGAATAAGTTCCCAAGTCATTACAGTATCTTGATTGAATTTAACCTTCAGTCAGAATTGAGCAAGAGGAATAAAATCAGAAACAAAACTCCAATAGGAGTCAAAGAACTTATACATAAATCATGAATCAAGAATTTATAGATTTTTAATTTCTCATTTGTTATGTTAGTCTTTCTCACGAGAGTGATGTGATGGATCTTTAGGAGCAACCAAGGTATTTGACCTTGACAGGGAATGAAACCTGAAACCCTTAGGATGCTCTAACCACTGAGAAAACCAGCCAGGGCCCTTTTAAAATTTCTAACAAAATCACTATTTGTTTTTAACAAAGACACTAATAGGTTATTATTTATACCAAATTTTTGGACTGGAACCTGAGTTCTTTGTCCACCGTTATCAAAGAATGAATCCACGGACAGAAAGTGGTATAGCAAAGGTGGAGATTTATTGAAGAAGTACAGACTCCCACGTGGGGAGAGGGTAGAGTCCCACAGAATGGACTCCCAAGTAGGGAGGGGGAAAAGGTCCCACTGAGTTCCTTTCCTTGTGGCTTATAAAGGCTGCATATCCTGGTGCCTGATATCCCCTCTGATTGGTCAATATTCCCCTTTGAATTGGTTACCAGTGATTCCTGAGGCCCTCCTCCCTCATAGTCCTGCCATTCCTCTGGGCTTTCTTCTTCCCCTTCTGAATGAAGGGCTTCCTTCTCTTGATTTTGTAAATATAGACCTTTCTTGGCTACTTCCAGTTCCCTTGTTTTATAGAAATGCAACTGTTGCTGCTTCCTTGTCTTATGGAGATGTAACTGCACCTGGCTTCCTGTTATTGAAATGTTCCTCTCCCTGTGTTTGTTTGTTTTTTTCCCATGGACCCCAATTCTAAAAGAAATCCCTACGCCTGTTTATATTCCCCTAAAATTCCTGCTTCATTATCTTCTCTTTTCAAACTAGTTACAGGGCTTTAATAGCTCCCACACCTTTGATAGTATCATTTCTTTTTTCCTAACAAGAAAAACAACCAACCAATTATTTTGGAGACATTTTTATCTTTTTATTTGTATTTCCTCTTTATAATGTCCTCTACACTTAGGTAAAGGACAATCTTCAAATCAAATTTTAATTTTTCTCAAAATTGATTTATTTCCCTGTTCTCCTGTTTTTATTACTGCCTTCATTCCCTGAGCTAAGAATTCTTTATAAATATTTCCATTTTAAGTGCTTTAAAAAAATCAACTGTAAGGCATGGTGCTTCTGGGACAAGACACTTGACTCCCTTGGATAGCTAAATTCCACTTTGAAATAACTCAATCAATATAAAAAGGAGTCTATATCACCCCTGGAAACTAGAAAAGATTCTTTTAGCTGTCTGAAATTTAAAGGAGCATTTTCAAAAGAAAAGATTCAGGGTGAACAGAGAAAAATGGAGCACAAACCACAGATATGTCATTGGGAATTAAAGGGAAGTCCACTGTTAGAGCAAGTGAGAGGTTCCCATCTTCTCCCAGAGTCCAACTACCCACTTGCGTTCTATCTAAGCAGGAAGCAGAGATGAGGATAGGCTGCAGCAAGCTCAGTGTAGACCTTAACACTGTCAGAATCTCCAACCTACTCCACTGATCCTGGCAAGTGAGCACCCAGAAGTCTGCTCACAGCTTGTTAGTCCGCCCCGCCCCCCGCCCCCCTGTATCCTGTCATTTCCCTACAGAAGGAGAAAAGACAAGTTTATTTCATCCTCAGGCAGATTAGTCTACTTTCCACTGATGAAGCTATTTCATTTATTTAAAACACGCTGAATAAACCCCATACCTCTACCCTTTGCTAAGCTCCACTTCCATGTACTGCCACATCAATATAGGGAGGTTATTTGCAGCATAGATCCTGTATGGAGCAATGGATGGTCCATGCTTTGCTATATTATTAACTAAATTTGCACCAGACCTTCTCCCTATAACCCTGACATTAACTAGACTTTTCTAACTTTCTGACAGACATTTCATGAAGGCTGGGGAGTAAGGGTGGTGGTGGTGGGGGGGAGGGTTGGACATTTCTGCTTCAAAGATACTTTCCAATGAATAAAATTACAAGGTAAAAGCAAGTGTTCTAACACTAGGTGCTATAAACAAGTACTCAATTTTCTCTAACCTAATATAATACAATTATTATAGTTAGCAGGGAAAATTAAAAGGAAAGAAAACCATAGAGAAAAAAATTAGCCACAAAACAGAATAAAAAACAGACTCTAAAGCTAGTCTTGGGAAACAGTGTTCTTGAATTTCAATGACCATTAGGGAGATAGGAGGCAGGGCTTGGGAGATAAGCAATATAGATTTAGGATTCAAATTTGAGTTATCCATGGTTTGAAAATCTCCAAATTGAGATATTTATTTTAGGCCATCCCTGGGTAGGAATTTCAATGTGTATATATTTACACAAACACCCTATATAATAAAAGCCTAATATGCTAAGTGTCCAGTTGACCAGTTGGCCGTTCAACCAATCAAAGTGCAATATGCTAATGATATGCTAAGGCTGCTCAACCATTCGCTAGGATGTGCACTGACCACCGGTCAACCAGTCGTTATGACTTTCACTGACCACCAGGGGGCAGATGTTTCAACCAGTAGGTTAGCTTGCTGTTGGGGTCTGGCCCATCAGGACTGAGCAAGATGGGCTGGATACAACCTGAAGCTCTCCCCATCTGGCCAACCTCCCGTGTCCCTCCCCAGCCCCTATCATGCACAAGTGGGGTGCCTCGGCCTGGCCTGAGTTCTCTCGCAATCTGGGACCCCTTGGGGGATTTCGGAGAGCCAGTTTTGGCCCAATCCTACAGGCCAGACTGAGGGACCCCACTGGTGCATGAATTTGTGCACCGGGCCTCTAGTATTTAATAAAACTATAAGCAATGAACAAGAGTGATAAACATCAAACTCAGGAGTACCTATTTTTAGCTTCATGAGAGAGGAATGCAATTGTAAATATATTAGCAATATTTTATTTCTTTTTTTTTAAATATATTTTATTGATTTTTCACAGAGAGGAAGGGAGAGGGATAGAGAGCTAGAAACATCGATGAGAGAGAAACATCGACCAGCTGCCTCCTGCACGCCCCCTACCAGGGATGTGCCCGCAACCACTGTACATGCCCTCGACCGGAATCGAACCTGGGACCTTCCAGTCCGCAGACCGATGCTCTATCCACTGAGCCAAACCGGTTTCGGCTATTAGCAATATTTTATTTCTTATTGCATGCAGAATGTGCATGTTGTTTTTGTTAGATTATTCTTTGAAACTGTTTACATACCTGAATGTTTTTAATAACTTAAATTTTATATAAAAATCTGACTAGTTAAAAATATATTTGTATTGTGACACTTTAAACACATCAAAAGATAGGAAAAAACAAATACTCTTCAAAAAATGTTTAAATAGTTTGTATTTTAATTAAAAATGAATACAAAACACTATAATTTTCATTCCATATAAGGAAAATAGGTTAGTATTCATGAATTTATTTTATTTTGCTTTTATTTAAAAACTTATCTGTATTTAATTATTTTCATTTTTTGAATTTGTAATACATTCATGTGGCAGAAAATTCAAAAAGAACAAAAGATTAGTTTTCTTAAAAGACTATGAAGTAGACAACTTTTATGAACCTGTCAATAATGAATGGAAAAAGACATGAATAAACAATTTCCAAGAGAACATATAATGACAGATATATTCATGAAACTGACATGCAGATTAGGTTTAAATAGGTAAACTTTTTGTTATCAACAATGAATTCAGAAATATGTCATCAGAATAAATTACAGAAATTAGAAATAATATTTCATCAGTTTAGTATTCTGTTTTCAACATTAAGAATTCAGGAAATGCCAAAGTTTTATTTAGCCAGAAGCAAAGACTCAGAGCTGTGGCTCTCTTCAGTCCCCTTTGCCCTCATATGTCACATACTCTGTCCCATAAGAGAAGTATTCATATCTTAGGTCACTCTTTGCTCTTCATTAGTTGTTTTCAGGGTCTTTTTTCTTCTTCTCATTTTTACATTAATAGTTTGAAACCATATCTGAACTCCTCTGGTGTTGCAGTAGTAATTCTGGAAGTTTTTGTTGTCATTTTTATTTTATTTTTTACTTTTATTTTTGTTGTTGATACCACTGCAGATGTCCTTCATTTTCTACTCTTTGCCCACTTCTACCCACCCCTACTTCCCCCTCCCATGACCTTCTATCTTCTCCTCCAGAACTTAAATATTAGTGCCCCATATCTTTCCAATTTAAGTTAGTTTCCTCATTGTTTCTTTTTTTTTTTTTTCTTCACTCAGATTTCTCTTGATGAACTAACTCTCTAAGAGACTCATTCCTTGACCTCATGATTAGGGAGCAGCAGGGGGAGGGCACACTGGGTGGAAATGTGAATGGCTCAGGCCATTTTGCAACAGATGAGCTCCATCTGTGTCTCCATTTTCTTATGCAGAAAAACCATATAAATTAACACTCATATAGAAAGTGCTTCTAGGATTAAATTTGTTTGCCCATGTAAGAGTTGGCTAGTAATTGTAGTAGAAGCAGCAATTGTGGTTAAGGTATTTATATTGGCACAGTAAATACTTTCAAACCCACCTCTACCTCTCTTTTCTTGATCACCTTGTCTAAACTAAAAATATGTTACAAAGATTACTCACTCACAGAATAAATTTCAAAGTCAGAATGGGGTGTCTATTGATTTCAAAGAATTTTTAGTCACATTGCACTTTAAGAAAACCTTGTTTCCTTTTATTCAATTAAAAAAAAAAAAAGACCTCTGAAGTTACAAAGATAAGTTGTAATTTATTAATTAATTTTTAAATATTTTAGTATATTTTAACTGATTTAATATATTTTAAAGATATGAGGATTTTGATTAATAGGGGATATCCCAAAATTTCATACAATTTGGAAGGAGCAACTACTTAAAGGTTGTTTTTTGTTTGTTTTTTTAAAATTTTTTATTTTATTTTTTTATAGCTAACATTTTGTGGATTATTATTTGGCAGATGGTTCTCCAGTTCACATAATATTCAGTCTATTTCTTAATTTTGTAAATGTTCAGAAAATACTTAAACAGCTAACATTTAATGAATGGGAGCATATGTACAACCAGTTTATTTAAGGTCAAGTGGCACAATAAGATTTAGAATATAGGAATGTTAAAATACACATGTGTTTTCATTAATTCCCCATTATAAATAACATGTATATTTATATACTTTATGTTTATATATTAGAAAATAACCAAATTGAATATTTATATTACATGTACCATTATATTTCCTAACACAACAGTGTTCATGTTTCTAAACAAACAAAAAAAAAAGATCAACTATATTTGCCATTTTCCTTAAGGCATCCTATAAAATCAACTTGTTTTATTTACATTTCTTTCTATTTTCTAATTCTTTGTGCTCAGATTACTTTTTTAATTAAAAGTAAATTAAATCATAATTCCTTGAAGGGAAAAACACATATACACATAAATAAGCTTGATTTGTATTAGAATTAGAACTCTCCCCAGTCTAAGAGAATGAGTGTTAAAGAATTTGCATACTTTGATAATACATGAATTCATATTTAAAAATAAAAATCAATGTACACAGAGAGTATTAACAATTCATTTCAAATACCAGCCCAAACTGTCAGGCAGTTAAGCTACCATTTTATTACATGGTGTGATGATAGAGACTTCTGCATTCTCTGTTTTTTTGACAGTGATACAATGTCAACATGTTTATTGAAAGCAATTGACAGTAGAAAAGAAGTTTTACAAATGTCTATCTACTTAAATTTAAAAAACTCAACTTCACCAATATTTCAATTAATAATTTAAAAATCAGCTAAATAATAAAATTTTTGTATGTGTAATTCTATATATTTTGAATTATTTTTATGAGCTTTAATTGATTTGCTCAACCCAGGGACCATGTTAGTAGGAATGTGATTATAATTCTTTATAGAAAGATAGATAAACAGAATTAATTAGATATTAATACACATAACAAATTAGATAATTAACTAGTAACTAGTAACCTATTTAATGATATAATTGCAAAAAATGCAGTAAAAATGGAGGTCAATAATTCTGAGACCAAATTATTTTTCATGAATTCTTTTTAATGTATAATCTAAACTTTACTTTATTTGAAAGACTTTTAAAGTACTGGTAAATATAGCAAAGGAGCAGGCAGTTCCTGCACATAGAACTAACTTCATCTTTTACTGTGTTTATATGTAAAAGACACATACTCATTCTGAGCCCCTTATTCATGTGTGTTTTAGATTTTAAGAAATTATAAAGAGCAATTCAAATAAGGTTTCAAATAATTTTTAAAGAAGGGTGAATTTGTCAGATCATGGCATTTTGAAGGCCAAGGGAATGCTAACTTAAGACACAAATGTAAACCTCAAGGGGTCATCTACCTCAGATCTTTCTGTCTTTTGATTTTCCTTCTCATAATAAATCAAATTCACTCCAAGACTCTTCGTCATAAGAAATATAGTCATCACTAGCACTTTATCTCTTATAATAAAAACTAGAGGCCCAGTGCCTGATTGAATCATGCACGTGTAGGGTCCCCTACATGCTTTAGCTTTTCGTGGTGGAGCTGGGTGCCTGTCCGCTGGTGCACCAGGCCTTTCAGAAGCCTCGGCGGAGGCTTCTGAAAGGCCTGGTGCCGGAGCAGACAGGCACCCAGCTCCCCCACTTTTGATGGTCCTCGGCCACTAAAGGGGGCTACCCTGCTGTTGAGAGACTTCAAGTCTCTCAACAGCAGGGTAGCCCCGCTCAGTGGCAGCAGATCCGTGCCTCTCAATGGCCAGATAGGCCACCCTGAGTCCCACCCCCCAGCCTCCTGCCGCCCAATCGTGGGCGTAGCAGAGTGATGATAATTTACATGTTACTCTATTACTAGATAGGATGATTTTTTTTTTTAAATGGGATACCAAAGTTATTCTAGTGTTTAATGGAAAATAACATGGAAGTCTCTGATTGGTCTTGCTTTCCTTTGACCATCTTTGCAATAATGAGTAGGCCATGGACTCCAGTGTTCTGATTGACCAGCCTGAGCCAACAGTCTTCTCCACGTAGTTACAGCAGCAAGCATTTCTATATGATTGATAGCTCCTTAAAATTATGACAGTGAAAGAGAATGAATCAAATCAGACACACTGTTTGACAAATATTATATGTCTACTACATTTCCGTCATGACTGCCACACATCCATACATATTTCGTTATATATACATATATATATGCACTAAAAATTGCCCTTCCTGTATACTATGTATGCTCATCAAAAGTAGCTATCCTACATTTTTCAAGTTACTTGCCTTAGATTCAAATCTGGGCTGTCTGGATGTAAAATCTAGGATGTAGGCTCTTGTCAATCTTGCATGGCAAGCAATGGTTAAGAGATAAATATAAATCCTAATATGTCTAATGCAATGAACAAAGTAAAAAAAAATGTTTTAACTGTTTACATATTAGATTTAAAAATATTCAATAAAAAGAGTAGTTTATTTTAATTTACAAAATTATTTGCACAAGAAAATATCACATTCATTATTTTCTATGAATCAGCTTAATTTTTATTTCAAACCTCAATAACTTTAAAGTGGTAAAAAAAAAAAAAAAAATTCACCACAGGATTGGAGCCATTTTCCTACTAGGTATGGGATGTACAGAACTGAATGGCAAGCCTTTGGGTGTGAGTTCAAAGAAGAGCTGGTTGTAGGAAAAAGATCCCCATTGGGACATGCAATGTTCTTTGCCTTCCTAAAAAAAAAGTCTTATGAATTTCTCTTGTAATCACTGATTTTATCTCCCAAATGGAGGTTCTGTTAACATTTTTCTTATATGCAGTGCAAATTTATATATATATATTTGTAATTTTCTCAGAATATCAAAATTATAGGTAGCAGGATCTGCTCACAGATTACTTTGTGAAATGAAAGGTGAGAAATTTCTCTAGAATTTTTCCGAGAACTTTCTCTACCTTTTCTCATGACTCATGTTTCTGAGAGCTTCATTTCATTATTGTAGTTTGAAATGATTATCTTAAGACAGTAGGCTAATTTTCAAAATAAGTCGAGGAAATTTAAATTATACTGTTCCTTATAATTATTTTAAAATCCTTAATAAATTACTCATGTTAAGACACAATAGATTTTGGAACTTATAACTTGGTGTCACATTTTTCCCACATTGCCCAATAATTCTGAACCCAGTCTAAATTTAGAATGTTGCAACATCAAAACCTTAAATTCTACTTTTAATAGGACAGAGGTCAGACCCTAATGTATAACCAGGTGAGGAGTTAAGGCAGCAAACAGAAGTACTGGTTTAATATGAATCTGTTGCAAAGTGTAGTTCTTTCTCTAGAGTACTTGCCAATTCAGACCCTGTTTACAGAAAGTCAGATGAATTACAAAACAACATTGCTTTTAAGAAACGAATTAGCAATTAGATCCTATATTCTTATAGTTGTTATTAAAATTATGAATAATTGGGTACTTAATAATCTTAGTGTGAAGGGAATGTGTTTCATCCAATACAAACAGTTAAATTGTTATTTCTATCAAGCCAAACCTGTCATACCCTCATCCATTACTTTTGCTTAATGGTGAAGTCCTTGATCAACACCTGCTGCTTGGAGAAATAAAGACATGTTATTCTCCATTCATTATGACTAGTGAAGAGAATATTTCAATTTTCAAGGGAACTTTTGTAGATATTTTAAAAAAATGCATGCTAGCACTTTGGCAGAATAAAGGAATAGGAAGTACCTGGGGAAGATTTGTCACATGCAATTTATAGTTTCCAAAGTATGTTTTGTTGATGATAATGGGAATTACACATAGTCAAAAGTCTTTGGAGATGAGAAATTGGAGAAAGACAGGTACTTTCCTTCTGTAATACTCAAAGTTTTTCATAAGCTAAGGTGCAACTTGGGTCTCCAAGAGGACTAGTAGGAATTCTGTGTGTCTCAGAGTATCTAACAGTGAACCATTTTTAATGACATGTTCCATTGAATAATTGTGGGAAATTTCAACATAGACTTATATTATACTAGTGGCCCAGTGCACAAAATTCGTGAATGGGGAGGGGGGGTGTTCCTCAGCCTGGCCTGCACTCTCTCTAATCTGGGACCCCTCGAAAAATGTCCTACTGCCGGTTTACAGGGATCAGGCCTAAACTGGCAAGTGGACATCCCTCTCGCAATCTGGGACTGCTGGCTCCAGCCACTCACCTGCCTGCCTGATTGCCCCTAACCACTCTGTCTGCTGACCTGCTCACCACCAACTGCCCCCCACTGCCAGCTTGCTTGCCCCTGAATGCCCCCCTAGCAGCCAGGTCACACCCAACTGCCCCCTGCTGGCCTGCTGGCCTCCATCTTACTTCCCCACTGGTCTGTTCACCCCCAACTACTCCCCTGCTGGCCTGCTCACTTTAAACTGTCCCCCCCCACTGTCCTGATCACCACCAACTGCCCCCCCACCCCCCGCTGGTCTGCTTACCCCCAATAGCCCCTGCCATTCCATCCTGGCCTGATCCCTCCCCGGCGACCCAAAGTCCCAGCCCCACCTTTTTTTCTTTTTCTTTTTTCTTTTTTTTTCAGCGCCTCCTTGAGTGGCCAGTGCCAGCTGGAAGCAAGTATCTAGGATTTATTTATCTTCTATAATTGAAACTTTGTAGCCTTGAGCTAAGGCCAGGGCCGGCCAGGGTGGGAAGCTTGGCTTCTTCCATCGCTGGGGCAACCCAAGCCTCCTGCTTGCTCCAGCTCCATGGCCAGCCTCCATCTTGATTGGATTAATTTGCCTACTCACTCCTGATTGGCTGGTGGGTGTGGCTTGTGGGTGTAGCAGAGTGATGGTTAATTTGCATGTTTCTCTTTTATTGGTGTAGATGATACTTATAAGTACCCTTACAAATTACCTAGCTGAACACATTTATATTATAAATGCAAAAATTGAGGGTCAGAAAAATCTTCTCTAAATTTTCCAAAACTCTACTGAAAGGTAGAATAAGGAATTCATATTCATACTCCAGGTAGGGATATTTTTTCCAATAAAGCACTCAGTTTTAAAAGTTAATTTAACAATAATTCAGAATACTCAATTACTGGCCAATAGTGGGTTTAATAAAAATTAGCTTCTGTATTCAAGTTGGAAAAACAAATTAAACCAAATATTTATGATTCTACTATCAAAAATTAGAGCCTGCCTGTAGACTAGGGAAAGATGACCTTTATACTCTCAGAACTTGGAATAATTTCAGCAAGACATGTAACAGTTGAGACAAGACTACAGGACAACTCCTATAATGCATGCCCTCTTGGGAAGTAAGAGAACTGAACTTTAGCAGAATTTCAATAACAACATCAAGGAGAGAAGAGCAAGTGCTAAAGGCTATACAAAGAAGCAGTTTGAAGAGAGCTGATTGCTCGAGGAATGATCTATTAACCAATCAAACAAACAAACAAAAACCCCTTGTCCTAGCCATTTTGGCTCAGTGGATAGATTGTTAGCTCGCTGACTGAAGGGTCCTGGGTTCAATTCCAGTCAAAGGCATTTACCTCAGATGCAGCTCCATCCCTGGCCCTGATCAGAAAGTGTGTGGGAGGCAGCCAATCGATGTGTCTGATGTTTCTCCCTCTCTGTCTCTCTCCCTCCCTTCCACTCTTTCTAAAAATTAGTGGAAAAATATCTCTGGTAAGGATTAACAACAAAAATAATATCCCTTGTATTTTTTTCCTCTCTCTTTTATCTCTGACTAGGAGCCCAGTGCACAAAATTTGTGCAAGGGGGTTGGGGATTCCCTCAGCCCAGCCTGCACCCTCTCTAATTGGGGACCCTGGGGGGATGTCCGACTGCCAATTTAGGCCCAATCCCTAAACTGGTGGTTGGACATCCCTCTCGCAATCTGGGACTGCTGGCTCCTAACCACTCACTTGCCTGCCTGCCTGATCACCCTTAACTGCCCTCCCCTGCTGGCTGGATCTCGCCCCCAACTGCCTCTGCCTGCCTGATCACCCCTAACTTCGCTCCCTTGCTGGCCTGATCTCACCCCAAATGGCCCTCCCCTACTGGCCTGATCTCGCCCCCAACTTTCCTTCCCTGCTGACCTGGTTGCCCCCAACTTACCTTCCCTGCTGGCCTGATCTCACCCGCAACTGTTCTCCCCTGCTGGCCTGATTTCACCTCCAACTGCCCTCCCCTGATAGCCTCTGACAGCCTCTGACTTTGCCCCCACCACCATGGCTTTGTCCAGAAAGAAGTCGGGCGTCCAGAAGATGGCCAGTCGAACTGGTCTAATTAGAATATTACCCTTTTATTAGCATAGGTAGATTATATAGGATAGGATTGCTTAAATGGGAGGGGAGCCTTTTTCATCAAGAGGAGATGCTCTTGGCAGACAAAAATACATAATCCCTATATCTAGACTGATAGCCAGCCAAATGCACTCTACTGCCAAACTGGTCATTAAAAAATTGAACCACTTTCTTATACTGTACACCAAACAGCTGTTGCCCTTAAAACCCCTCCTCAGTCCCCACCTTAGGTTCTGCCTTTGCAGTTCACCCAGATTAGCTTCTGATTGGTTGATTTCTATGCCAGTCAGCATCAAAAGCTCTGCCTCCTAGCACTTCACCTAGATTTGGTTCTGATTGATTGGTTTCTATGCCAGTCAACTTCTCTGGGCCTATCATCAGGCCTGATTAACAGAGGCCAGAGAGAAAGAGAGGTGTGGCTGCTGGCCAGGACAGAATCGAAAGAGAGAGGCAAGTGCTGATCAACAGCTGCCACAGAGGCTACAGATCAAACCCTGCTTCTGTCTCCAGGCCTCTCTTTGGGCCTGATCCGCAGCCCCCTTGGCAGTCAGTGCTGGATCACCATGGCAACCCAGCACTGACTTGCAGTTGGTCAAGTCTTTGGTTGTTTTGGATGTTACCGACCCTTGGTTTTTATATATTAGGATTCTCTCTCTATTTACCAGTACATATATTTGTACACAGAGGTCCTTGTTCAGATTTCTCATGGATAAAAACCAATAAAACTTCTTTAGCATGTTTATTTCTCCAAATCATCTTATGTATCATGACTTGCTAAAGTACTAGACTATCAAGACAATGTTTTAAAAAAGTCACATTCTAGTCCCTCCAACCCTTAATTTAGAAAATACAAGCAAATCCTTAGTACCAAATGTGACTATCACAGCAGTTGATACTCTAAACAACCTTATCCATTAGCATCATCTCCAAAGCACAGTCATGCCCTGAGAATCAACATTTAGTATAATATAGACCTACAATGCTCTACTAGTCAATGAACATTAGTTTAGATATGGAGTTATCTTAGGAATAAAAGAGAAGAGAGAGATAAAATTTACATTTTCAGGCAATATATGCAAATTCTTCAAATTTCCACTAATGTGCATCGTCTCTGAGGTGTTAGTTGTGACACTAACATTCCCTTATACTAGGCAAATTTTATAATAATTATACATTGCTTTTTCTCTGCAATCAAACCACACAGTTTAGGAATTTAGTAAAATGTCAGCAACAGTTTGTTTATTTTTCTTGAGACCCCTTTCTTCATTTATATTTAAATCTCTAAATATCCCTTTCCATTTCCATTTTATGGAAACTCACTTCCATTAAACTAAAAAGGACTCTCTTTCACTGAGTAATTCAAAGGCCGTGCTCTTTCTACTTGTAATGAAAAGTCTGATATTACATTATTCTCATTTTTATATGTTTTTATGATCTGCTCTTTAACTTTGCTATATTTGTCCCTTACAGAGTTATTCTTAATTTTTTTAAATATATTTTATTGATTTTTTACAGAGAGGAAGAGAGAGGGATAGAGAGCTAGAAACATCGATGAGAGAGAAACACCGATCAGCTGTCTCCTGCACACCCCCTACTGGGGACGTGCCCACAACCAAGGCACATGCCCCCGACCGGAATCGAACCTGGGACCCTTCAGTCCGCAGGCTGACGTTCCATCCACTGAGCCAAACCCGCTTTGGCAATTTTTTTTTAAATATGTGCATGTCCCATCATCTTAAGCACATTTGGCTGAATTATTCTTTCAATAATCACCCCTTTGTGTTCTCTGTGATGTTTGTCAAACTCCTAATACTTTAATATTACCTTTCTACAGTTTTTTTTCTACATCTTTTATCTTTTATTTAGGATTGTTATCTCTCAGTCTTCTGTTCTTTGAGACTATTTTTAGTATCCTTATTTTATTTTATTTTTATTGAATTTATTGGGCAAGGGACTTTGATATTTTCTTGAATTTTATTTTCAACCACTACAAATTTGAGTAATGGAAATAATATTTTAAATGTATAATAACACCTTTTATTTTTCATTCATTTTGGTCAAGATGTACTAATATCTTCAGTGTTCCTTTAATTACCAATAAGAAAGCTTTGTCCAGCAAATTCTTCTCTTTGCTTGTCTAGGTATTTCTTTGCCATGCTTCAGGCTTTTCAGAAATATATAATGATGCATAGTTTCATATTGATCTTTTTTTAAATGTGGAAGAGAATATATGCCTTATATTTTACCTAGAATTTTAATTTCCACTGACAAAAGTCCTATGTTCTTTTCTGCCTGAAAGCATACCTTTTCCCTTGCTGTGTATAACATTTTAAAACTGTTTCTTGATTATTTCCATGTAACATGGATTTTAGGTTCCTTGGGTGTTTTTTTTTTTTTTTTTTTCCTGTTTGTCTATAGCTCTCTGTGCTTCTGGCAGGAAAACATGCGGTTCTTGTATTTACATCGCCTCTATATGCTTTCTTGCCATCTCACTGTGGTTTGTTGCATTAAATTATATCACAAACTTGCATTTATTCTGTTATAAAGTAAGTGAATTCTATTTCATTGCCTTCTTTTGAGGCTCATTATGATGACTGGATGTTGTAGAATCTACTTTTCATTGCCTGACTTAGTCTGACTGGTGAGTGAGAAAGTTCAGCTGTGAATAGAGAACCTGAAACTATGATCTTCCCCTTCCATTTTTAGTGAAACTCCTATAGGAGAGTTCTTTCCTCCTTGGTAGGACATATTCTGGGGGATGCAACCTTACTTTGAACTATTCTCATGAAACACTGAGTTTGTTTTTCACAACTTAACTTGCCTTTACTTGAAATCTGGTCTCATTTGTGCATCTCTTGGAATAAAAATAAGGAATTTTCCCTTTTTTTTGGGGGGGGTGGCGGTGATATTGACTCAGATATCATTAATGGGAAGGTGCAAATTATATTTTAAACAAATAAGAGAAGAATTTCTTTGGGGGTTCTGCCTTTGTCCTTTTCATACATACATCAGTATTTCTGTATATTTTAGTTAATTTATACACACTTTTGCCTTTAGCTCTGTTGATTCATTTATTATCAAAGTTATTAACTATAGGCTATTATATTCATTCTGGTTTTTCTATTATTGTTTTTATCTCTTTAATCTTTATTTCTTTGTGTGTGTGTGTGTGTGTGTGTGTGTGTGTGTGTGTGTGTGTGTGATGAGCTATTGAGGGAGATAAAACGTGGGCTTTACACTCACAGGAAAAAAAAAAGTTTTCTATAATTTTTTCTACATTTTAAACATTTACCTTTTTTTCATTATCAGCCACACTAAACTTCTCAAGTAGCCATTGTTTTTTACTTCTGGGTACTTTGTGTGGGGAGGACCCGGGGAATATTATACCAAGGCATTTATTTAAAGACTCCAAGCCTAAGTATTCCAATTCATTTAGAATGAAATAATAACATTACCTACTATAATTAAATACTTCATGTATTGCAATATAATAGTTCATGACTTAAAAACTTGAGGCAGATGTGACTTTTAAAATGAACTCATTTTGATAATAGTTAAGTGGATAATTGCATATTCTTATCTACACATATAATCTAAAAAATAACAGATGCATAAAATCTCGGAGTAAAGGCTTGAAAACAATATTTAATGTTTTCATTTTGATATTCTTCTGGGTGGTGAAAATTCTATTTTAATCAGAGAAAAAAGTCAAACTGAATGCCTGTCTTCATTGTGCAGCAGTATACCTCAGCTTAGTGGTATAGCACAGCCCTGTTGAAAGTAGGCATGACTAAAACAAAAAGAATGCTCCCAGTTTAAACAAAAATTGTCTGAGTAAGGTTTCAAATCAAAAGAGCATTTCCTGCCCTAGGTGGTTTGACTCAGTGGATAGAGCATCATCCTGCAGACTGAAGGGTCCTGGGTTCGAGTCCAGCAAAGGGTACATGCTCAGGTTGCGGGTTCAATCCCCAGTGGGGGGCATGCAGGAGGCAACCGATCAATGAGTATCTCTCATCATTGATGTTTCTATCTCTCTCTCCCTCTCCCTTCCTCTCTGAATCAATAAAAAAATACATATATAAAAAAAGAGCATTTCCTGCCCTGGCCAGTATTTTTCAGCGGTAGAGCACCGACAGCACACAGAAGGGTTGGGGGGTTTGATTCCCAGTCAAGGGCATGTACCTCGGTTACAGATTTGTTTCCCAGGCCCCAGGGGTGTATGCAGGAGGTAAGCAATCAATGTGTCTTTCTGACATCGATGCTTCTCTCTCTCTCTTCCTCCCTCCCTTTCACTCTCTCTGAAAACAAAACAAAACAAAACAAAACTAGCTTTTATTTCCTTAAAAAGCTAGTATCAACTATTTTAAAGTGAAGTCAATGGAAATATGAATTAAGAGCATATCTCTTGTAAATACTAAAGAAAAATTGAAATTATTTCAAATGGAATATTAAATTTTACTTCATAATTGATTTCACTACCTATAGGTTTCATTCAGATCTTTGGTACTTAAAAAGAAGGGACTTAAAACATTTTTCTCTATATATTATCTTTAGTAAATTTTTATGAACATGTTTTCCTTCGGGTGTTCATCAAGTTTTTATTTCATCAAGTTTTCTTGTATTCTATAAAAAGGAATTCAACATTATATCACTAAATGAATCTTTATGTGAGAAAGAGTAAGACAATAGTTTATTTTTTTTACCTGTTCTGCTAAGTATATATAAGAAATCCTGGAGAATAGGTATAATTTTGGAGTGAAAGGCTACTGACTTCCCAAACTTCCTCCCAAATCTCATTTTTCTCTCTTGCACTGAATATCCTGCTAATACAAACCTCTGTGCTATGCTGCATGACAGAAAGGTAGCATATGTTACTCTCCCATCACCTTTTCAGGGAGATTTTTATTATCCCTGTGTAACAAGGGAAAAACAGTAGGTTGGATTTTTAATCAAATTACCCAAAGAATTAAACCTATGAATTGGAGAATGCCACCTAACCATATTCTATGATCCCAAGGTTAATGCTGGTTTTATCACACTTTAATACTTCTAATTTTGTAATTCATTATCAAGAGAGAGAAATGACTTGTCCAGAGTGTTTTAAAAAAGAACAGGTGAGAATAAAGAGACATGCTTTCTCATTTCCAGGATAAGTTTTGTTTCACTGTTCCTCAAGCATCTTTGAACAACTGAGATCACAACGAAGGCAGAGGCGTGGCAAAGAAGATAGGCATTGAGAATCAACTCCAGGACATCAATCATGCCTATCTATCCTGCAGACTTTATGTAAAGCTTAAATGCTTGGTCTAAAAGTCAAATATTTCAGTTCTATACATTTCTAGCCGGCCTGTTGGTGGTATTTTATTGCAACTATAAGAGGAACTGTAACAGATGGGAGGAAAAGTTGATAACCAAGGATGGCAGAACCAGTTATCCCCAAGGAAATGTGATGTAAAAAGCATCTTGACAAAGACAGGAAGACTAACTGAACCAAAACAGCTGCAACTGCAACACAAAATAACTCAAATATGTCTTCTATTTGATGTACATTCTCAACAATACAACTGTCCACAGAAGAGACGGAAGGAGAGTGCATACACAGGGTGAGGCAAAAGGAGGTTTACGATTGTGATGACAAGAAGCACAGTTTATATTTTTATTATTAATTAATTATTGTATTATGTTCCATATGAACAACTGTAAACTTTTGTCCCTCCCTACACACACACACACACAAACACACACACACATCCTATCTAATAAAACAGTAATATGCAAATTGACCGTAACTTCGCTATGCCCACAGCCAATCAGAGCGAACAAGATGGCGGTTAATTTGCATATGCTGAGGGAGGGAGGAGTGAAGAAAGCAGAAAGCATGGTGGCTGCGTGGGTAGGCGGTGGCGCAGCTGTGGAGCACGCGGCCATGGTGGCCTCTGAGGCGGGGGTGGGCAGTGTGAGCGGAGGCGGTGGCAGCGGCGGCGGCGGCAGGCGGGGCGTGGCGGGCGATGTGCAAGGCCGCGGTGGCCTTGGAGGCGGTGGTGGCTGCGGGCGGGGCGTGGCAAGGCGGGTGTCGCATGGTGGGGCGTGCAGCAGCAGCGCGCGAGGCTGAGGAGGCAGTGGCAGCGTGCGCTGCAGGTAGGGGTGATCAGAGGCAGCGGCAGTGCAGGGCCACAGAGGCAGCTGCATCAGTGGGCGCAGAGGGTTGGGAGTGCGGGGCGAGGTGGGCTGGCTTGGGTGGGCGGGACGGGCGGGAGGCGCCCCGCCCGTTTGGCCCGCCCCACCCCGCTCGCTGCAGTGGGAGAGGTGGGGGGGTGGGAGGGAAGCCCGCCACCAGAAGTCTTGCAGGAAATATTCCTGCAACGAGTTGCTAGTCTATAATAATAAAAGTGTAATATGCAAATCGACTGAACAGCCAAACAGTGAAATGTTCCTCTGGGACAACCACTATATGATACCCACTTGCGCCAAGCCAGCCAAGGCGGGTGTGATGCGATTGGTTGGGGTCCCCACCATCACCCCACAGAGAGAGGCCCAGGCCACCAGCTGGCGGGGTGATCAATCAGGGGGCTCCACAATCACCCCAAAGAAGGAGGCCCAGGCTACCTGGCAGTGGCACTGCGACGAGTGGGCAGGGCCTCCCTCTGCGGGGCGTGATCCATTGCAGAGCCCCAGCTGGGTGAGCAGGGCCTACCTCTTTGGGGCGATTGATCATGGGGCTCCTGGGCTGCAAGAGGACGCAGGCCAGGCTGAGAGACCCCTCTCCCCCGAGTACGAGTACACGAATTTCATGCACCAGGCTTCTAGTATATATATAGTCTGCAGACATTAGGCAGAGTTTGCACAAAGGAGATCATCAGCAGCAACTCTTCTTAAAAAACTGAATAGTAAGGATTTTTCATTGTTTTTAGTCTTTTATGTGTCCTGCAATTCTTCAGCCACACGCATAATAAATTGATTAACTTTATTGTGAGCATATGGTTAAATAGTGACTTTTCCTGGGGATGAATTTATTTATGCCCGTACCTGGTAAGAGCAGCCAGCAAATCTTCTGTTTAAAATATTTATATATATTAGCTAGACTACTGAAAATGGGAATGGAAAGTAATGTTCAACATTATTTTAGAAAGCAAGATTGATATTAATGATAATCAGAACCTTAGGACAGAAGCAACATT
Organism: Eptesicus fuscus; assembly: GCF_027574615.1. NCBI lineage: Eukaryota > Metazoa > Chordata > Mammalia > Chiroptera > Vespertilionidae > Eptesicus > Eptesicus fuscus. Next base: position 48,473,142 of record NC_072488.1, on the reverse strand, counting down.
TCAACTACTTAAATATTGTGGATTACAAAAATACATATAGTTTTCTTCATTGCCAGCCCTTTGCTAAATAAAATGGGCAAATATTGGCATGGATATTTGCCAGACTCCCAGGGTTGACTCCATCAAAGATATATCTATATCACTTTAATCGATGTTCTTCATAAACAGATAGTAGAGAATCATCTTTTTTCCTGTGTGTTATTTTACAAGCCATTGCACCTGACCTTAGATCAGGAACTCTATATCAGAACTTGGAGAGGCAAGGACAAGCTTGCAACATAATTGTGTCAGCAAACTAACTACTCATAGAGGATCTTTGAAATTATATTGAGCTTCTCGGTTACTTATACACTAACTTGCTTCTGAAGTTTATCTCGTGATTAGAAAACCCAAGAAAAGGTAGGGTGCCATTGCAATGGCTAATTATGGATGAAAGCAGTTCTATTTTGAGGATTCTCAGCTGAATCAACAGCTATCAAAAAAACTTCTGTCCAAAAAGATATAATGCAAAATGAAGGGGAGACATAAAATGAATGGGAAATGTAAGAAAATGCCATGCTCATATATTACCCAGGAGACAAGAAGTCTTGAAAAAGTTTTATACTGTATATGCCTGAAATGTAGAATATTTTACCCACAGCTCTTAGAACCTCTGCAGTGTCAGCCCCAAGTCAACATTTCAGATCTCTCTATGGAATTACACTGTCGAATTTTTATATTTGGTGTTGCCTTTGCTAAAATATTTAAAAGTTGAGAAAAGTTGCTCTATATTGTAAAAGTGGAGGACATTTTAATAGGGAGCAATATTCTAACTTTTTCTAACTTTTGATGCTGGAGGTAAATCCAGGGCTAGTGTTTTAAAGTGATATTCAAATATGATCTATCGTGTGGTGATGACACTTTCATCGTTCTTTTTACTCTATAACTATTTGTTCAACCTAGATAAAAACACACAAAACAAAAACTCTAGGCTTCACTTAATAGATGATTTGTTTCTTCATACTATCTATGGTTTTTTTTAAAGCTTTTGTTTTTACAAAGGGTATCTTTGAAAATTCTTTGCTAAATTAATAATTTGCAGCACTAAAGATTCATTGGAATACTATTTTAGTTAATATTTTTAAAAATATGAAAGGAAGAAAGATATGCAACCTTTATATTTTATTACTTATCTGAGAAACACTGAATTTTGTAAAGCTGAGAATATTTATTTTATGCATTAAACTAATATCTGCCTGAAAACTTGCTATTATAACTTGTGTTTGATGTATGAAATAATAGAAATGCTATGTATCTATTGATAAACTAATACCATAAAACATGGGAGGCAGAATAAACAAATAATAATTATAATTAATATTTCATGTAATTCATAATAATAATTACTATTGCCGAAATCGGTTTGGCTCAGTGGATAGAGTGTCGGCCTGCGGACTGAAAGGTCCCGGGTTCGATTCCGGTCAAGGGCATGTACCTTGGTTGCGGGCACATCCCCAGTGGGGGCTGTGCAGGAGGCAGCTGATCGATGTATCTTTCTCATCGATGTTTCTAACTATCTCTCTCCCTTCCTCTCTGTAAAAAGTCAATAAAATATATTTAAAAATAATAATAATTACTATTATTAGAAGTAGCAGTGGTAAAAGGGGATTTTTGAACTTACTTTTTCCTACAAAATATCTACCAAATGCCAAATATATATATATATATATATATATATATATATATATATATATTTATTTATTATATATATATTTATTATATATATATATATATATATATATATATATATATATATATATATATATATGTTAAAAAATAAAATGCAATACATGGCTGAAACCAATAAGCATGACTGATATTAATAAACACCAAGGCTTTTCTACAATGTATTCTACAGGAATGCTGGGTTAAACATAAGAACCAACACACCTATTATGTTTGACATGCAAAAGAAAGGAGATTAAGTGACAGGAAACCCAATAAAATACCGAGGTGTTAGACTCAGATGGTTTATGGACCAGGAAACAACAAGATACATGGGTTGCTCCCAAAGGTTGAAATTCAGATGAAAGGCTCACTGGTGCCGCTCCCCGGCTTTTCAGTTGGATGCTCTAGACGGTGGTGGTACCATTGGGAAAGGAGCTTTGCACACAAAACTATCATGCTCTTATTTATTAAAGCTGAAAAGTTGTGAGGCCGCACATCACAAAACCTCCTAATACTCCACAGGCAATGGCCTAATTATTATTGGGAGAAAAAGCAAGTTCATGAATCATAAAGTTGATGGTTCAAAGAACTGCATTTCAGGGAAGAAGGAAGAAAGTGGTCTCCAGCCAGACACTCCGGTCCAGCACTCCACAGTTCTTTATAGAAACGCAATGACAGGTTTTATTTTTTTAATATATTTTCATTGATTTCAGAGAGGAAGGGAGAGGGAGAGATAAAAACATCAATGATGAGAGAGAATCATGAATCAGCACCTCCTACATGCCCCCTACTGGGGATCGAGCCTGCTCTTCAGGCATGTGCCCTGACTGGGAATCAAAATAGTGACCTCTTGGTTCATGGGTTGATGCTCAACCACTGAGCCACACAGGCTGGGCAACATGTTTTAATTTCATCAGCATATGCCCAAGACCTACTTCAAGATTTTTCCTGATGGCTGCAGTAATAGAGAGGCTTCTTGAATTTTAGGTAAGAAATATGAGTCACTCTGCTGCTCAACAGAAAAGCAGGACACCTTCACTTAAATGTATATCAAATGAGAAAGTTATCTTTGATGTTTTCTTCCCTTGAATAAGCATCATGATGCTTTTACAGATCTTCAGTGTCATACCTCTTTGTTCTTAAGAACCTATCCTGTAACTTCCTTTGTTTTTACATATAAATTCAATCTCTTCTGAAATGCATTGTTGACCTTTTCAATATATGTTATCAAGTAGACTCTTTAAAGTTGGATAACTTATGGCTCTAAGGTCTATTTGTCACCTTGAAAACCTATTTATTTGGTAAAATTTTTTATTACAGTCTATAACTTATTAAACTAAAATAATTACAGATATAAAATCTCCATTCTTTTTTTTATTAAGCTGAAAGATTTTTAAAAATATGCTCAAATATTCTGACAGAAGGTCTAATAATTCATAATGTTAGTAATTAGATTCACCTACCTTAGAAAAGTAAACAAAAATAACATTGAGAATATAAATTTGAATATACTAAGCAGTTAGACATAAATGGAATAACTTTAAAACATTGGTGGTAAGGAGAGTTATTATACCCCTATATTTGAGGGAAAAGATATGCTACCCAGATAGACACATACTGATAAAATCTTAAGATTTTTCCAGAGTAAAATATAAGATAAACAGTAAAACATTAAAACAAATGAAGCAGATTATCCAACCTTTTTCTTCCCACCCTCCACCACTACATACATAATCTGCTGGGAAGCAAACTTGTCCACAATACTAAATATTTTAAGACTAGAGGCCCAGTGCACAAATTTGTGTATAGGTGGGGTCCCTCGGGGTAACCTGCAGGGATCGGGTGGAAACCAGCAGTCCAACACCACCTGCAGCTCCTGCCTGCCACTCCCACTCATCCTGGCCTGGTTGCACCTTCTGCAGGCTCGTGCCCAGCCAGTCCCTATCTGGAGAGGCTGGCGCTGCTGCAGGCAGTGCCTATCTGAAGCGGGGTATGAGGGGGTCTAGGCCATAATTGGCCCTCTGGGTGGGCCGTGGGATACCCTTGCCGGCCAGGGATCTGAATCTGTCCCGCTGACTTTCGCGCTGGTTGTTGGAAGCCACCTGGCAGCCGCTTTTATATCGTTTCTTCCTTGCAGAATGTCTAGGGAAAGGAAGCGGCTGCGGTGCCTGAGGCCGACTTCCAGGAAGCTGGCGGTGCTGTCGGGATCGTGCCAGCAGCACTTGGCCATCAGTTCCTGGCCCGTTATACAGAGATTGGACCTGCAGGACTACTGTGGGAATGAGTGGCTATGGCCAGGCTGGTGGGCCACCAGGACGGGTTGGTCAGCTGAGCAGCACTCCAGCTGTGGGAGCACACTGACCACCAGAAGGCAGCTCCTGCATTGAGAGTCTGCCCCCTGGTGGTCAGGGCACATCATAGCGACCGGTCAAAGGTTGTTTGGTAGTTCGATCATTTGATTGCGTAGGCTTTTATATATATAACTGTTTTCGTCTATTTGGGCAGCTATTACAAAATACCACAGACATGTTCTGGTTCAAGATGGTATGGTAAGAGCATCCTGAATTACCTCCTCCCATGGGACACATCAAATCTACCCAAAGAGTAATTTACTTTGAAAGCAATCCAGAAGTTAACTGAGCAACTCCTATGTGTCTGGCAAGTGATAAAATACCAATATCACCCACTGTCTCCACAAACCCCACCTCTATCATAGCACCATAGAATTGGGGAAAACTCACAACTTCCAACTTTTCCCTGCGGGATAAAGCGTTTGGACTCTACATTTATCGCCCCTACTTTTAAGACTTACACATGAGGGATGGGCTCACAAAACACCTAAGCTGGAAAGTCAACAGGTCTTGCATTGATGAGAATGACATGACACTGGCAATCCTCAGCTACTGGGAGCCACTACAAACAAAGAAGGCAGCTTGGACAAGCACAAAAGTGTGATAGACAATCTCGAGGCCAGGCTAAACCATAAGGTTTTACTCCTACATGAATAGCTCCACCAAGATTAGGAGAGGTCACTGTTTTCTCTAATGTGCAGAAATACAGTCAAGAAAAAAATGAAGAAACATAGAAATATGTCTCAAACAAAAGAACAAGATAAACTTCAGAAACAGACCTTAATGAAGCAAAGATAAGTGATTTACCTGTTAAGTAGCTCAAAATAGCGGTCATAGAGATGCCCACTTAAGTTATGAGAACAGTGTGTGAACAAAGTAAAAATTTCAAAGAGACAGAAAATGTAAGAAAAGCCCTAGTCGGTTTGGCTCAGTGGATAGAGTGTCGGCCTGCAGACTGAAGGGTCCTGGGTTCAACTCCAGTTAAGGGCATATGCCTGGGTTGTGGGCTCGATCCCCAATACAGGGCATGCAGGTGGTAGCCAATCAATGATTTTCTCTCATCATTGATGTTTCTATCTCTTTCTCCTTCTCCTTCCTCTTTGAAATCAATAAAAACATAATTTTAAAAAAAGAAAATATAAGAAAGTACTAAACAGAAATCACAGAGCTGAATAATATGATAACTAAAATGAAAAACTCAATAGAGAGGTTCAACAGAAGACTAGAACAAGTGGGGATAAAAAAGGGTAAGTAAACTTAAAGACAGATAAAAGTGACTCATGTTCATTGATGAATGAATGGATAAGCAAAATTTATTAAGGGCATAAAATGGAATATTATTCAACCTTAAAAAGGAAGAAAATTCTGACATGTGCTACCACATAAATGAGCCTTAAATTTTCAAATGATTAGTTTAATCATTTAAATTCAAGAGAAACAGGTAAACAAGTGATTTATTGATCCAGTGATAGAGAAATAATAATTTACTTTTTGTGTAAAATTATAGCTCCAAGAATTCAATATTAATGCCTTTTTTAAGCTATGAAAAAAATTATTTCATTTAGAAGAATGCATTATCTAGCATTATTTAATATTTAGTATTTTGAGAATTATAATAAATATTTACATAAATTATTTTATATGTAGATATTCTTATGCACATTTTACATGTAATTTTTTGCAGAGAATTTCTTTCACCAAGTCCAAATGGAGATATAAAATTATTTCTTCCACACGGTAAATTTAAAACAAAATTGATTAAATTATAGTGAACTAAGGGTAAACTTAGAATTAACTTAGTTAAAATATGACTCATTTGCAATTTTTCACATTTACTTCAGTTCTATTTCTTAGCACAGGTGAGTGAGATCCTTCTGTTAATGTTGCATATGGATATTTAAGTACTTTAAGTGTGGAATATTGAAGAAGCAATGTGAAATCGCATCTTAATGAAAAACTGCCCGTCCTCATCCGGTTAATAAGAAATTTGACATTATCATGAATATAAACAGATAAAAACACCTAAAGGCAAAATCTATTCTAAAGATGTCCTTCAATGCTAAAATTATGAGGGTGTTGTCAGAATGCTTAATTTGAATCACTAATGTTGAATGTCCACCATAGTGATGCGACTTTTCCAGTATTCCTTTCTTTGATCATTGTCTCTGAAAGCAACTTCACTTTCCTTCTGGAACAAAAAGTGCAAGTAATAGATGTGGCCCACGGAAACCTGAAGAGCTTAACCAGAAAACTAAAATGTTCAAGTTTTAATTTGGATGGTAGTCCCAACCATTTATTTCAGTAATAATAGCTTAGGCCTAATTTTTTTTTAATCAAATGAATGATAATATTCTCAAGGCTAACTCTAATTCTTTGCACGGATCAGTATGATGCTACAATAAGATGATGCTCGGATTCTTATGCTCAAGGCTTCTAGCCACTTGTGATATTCACGATGGGTCCAAAAGCTTTTATTGCAGATACAAAGACAATTGCAGTCTGGAACAAAAGAGGAAAAAGCTTTACACACAAGCTGAATTCTAATGGTGTTTGTTTACCGCATCTGCTAGGCAAAGCCATTGTTTCTTTTTAACTTCAAAACCACTGGCCTCTTCAGAGCACTCTTTCAATTCAATGTGGAATTAACTTGCCTTCTTTTTTCTACCTTTTTTCTTTATCAGAGTTTAGACAAACATCTTTATTTATTATTTATTTTTAAATTACAGTTTACTTTCAATATTGGTTTCAGGTGTATGGAATAACGGTTAGACAATCATATACTTTACAAAGTGTTCCCCCTGACATTTGCAGTACCCCCCTGGTACCAAACATAGTTATCACAATGTTAATGACTATATTCCCTGTGCTATACTTTACATCCCTCTGAGTATTTTGTAACTGCCAATGTGTATCTCTTAATCCCTTCACCTCTTTCACCCAGTCCTCCAAACCACTTCTTCTCCAGCAACTACCAGTCTGCTCTCTGTGCCTATGAATCTATTTCAATTTATTTTGTTCTGTAGACTCCATATATAAGTGAATTCATATAAGTGAAGTCTTTTTCTGACTGAATTGTTTCACTGAACATATTACTATCTTGGTCCATCCACGCTGTCACAAATAGTAAGATTTAATTTTTTTACGGCTGAGTAATATTTCATTGCATATATGTACCACAGTTTTTTAATACATTGGCCTATTGTTGGACACTTGAGTTGCCTCCATATCTTGGCTATTGTAAATGATGCTGCAATGAACCAAGGGGTGCATATATCTTTTTGCAATTCCTATAGAAATACCAAAGACATATTTCACAGAACTAGAACAAATATTCCAAAAATTTATATGGAAGTACAAAACGAAACCTCAGCAATCTTGAGAAAGAAAAACAAAGTTGTAGGTATTACACTACCTGATATCAGACAATCCTATAAGGACATAGTAATCAAAAGAGCATGTACTGGCATAAAAACAGACATATAGATTAATGGAACAGAATAGAGAGCCAAGAAATAAACCCACACCTATATGGTCAATTAATATTTGACAGAGGAGGCAAGAACTCACAATGGGGTAAAGAAAATCTATTCAGTAAATGGTGCTGGGGAAATTTGATAAATACATAAACATACAACATCTTAATTGAAAATGCCAACAGTGGTTCCAGTGAGAGCTCTTCTATTGTAGACCAAAGGTCTCTTTCATGTGCAAATCGATATAGGTAGCTTGCAAAATCTTGTATGTTTCTAATTTAATTCAAGTTACACTGTTATGTGCTGAACAAGGCCCACTACTGAGAAACATGATGTGATATATGCTATGTTATGCTATGCTATGATGTTATGTTACTATCTGGCCATGTAAAATAAGCAACACAGGTAACAATTCTAAACATTTCAGGATCTCTGTCCTGTCCATGTTATAAAAGTCATTTTATTCAATGTATTTTATTTCCTCTTTAAGTTGCAATATTTATAGTAGCTGCAGTCTTTCCGCTTTTTCCTAAATTATTTGATATTCCCAATAGAAATGCTTTTCATTCTTCCTCCTCTTATTGAGTGTCTAAACTATTGGCAGCATAAAATAAACAAATATTATATTTGTGTTATCAGCAGGTACCATTTCTCTATATAACTAAAAAAAAATTATTTGGAATATTTACTCATGGACCTTTTGGTAATTTATATACTGTTTTAGAAAAATCTTCCCATGTAACCTTGCACAGTATCAAACATCTCCTTCATGCAGAGAACTTTATTGTTGTCTTTTTTATATTATAACTACAGGCCTGGTGCACAAAATTCATGCACGGGGGAGGGAGGTCCCTTATCCCGGCTTGCACCCTCTCCAATCTGGGACCCCTCAGGGGATGGGGCCTAAACCAGCAGTCAGACATCCCTCTCACAATAAGGGACCACTGGCTTCTAACCGCTTTGCCTGCCTGCCTGCCTGATCTCCCCTAACCACCTCTGCTGGACTGATCGCTGCCTAACCACTCCCCTGCTGGCCTGATGGCCCCCAACTGCCTTCCCCTGCCAGCCTGATGGCCCCCATTGATACCTGCCCTCAGGGATCAATCGCAGAGCAGAGGGAGGCCCTTCCCACGAGGCCTGGGCTCACCATATATCCCCACCCACATAGAGGCCCTGCCCACACTGCTGGGGCTCTGGGATCAATGGCAGAGCAGAGGCGGGCATTTCCCACATGGCCTGGGCTCCATCATTAATCCCTGCCCACAGGGAGACCCTGTCCACCAGACCTGGGCTCTGCAATAAATGGCAGAGCAGAGGGAGACCCTTCTCACCTGGCTGGGTCTCTGATATTAATCCCTGCCCACACAGAGGCCCTGCTCACCCTGCCAGAGCTTTGTGATCAATGCTGCACAGAGGGAGGCCCTGCCCACCCGGCTGGGGCTCTGCAATGGGCCCTCACAGCCTTGGCGGCTTGCCTTGACTCTCACAGCCACAGCTTTGTCTGGAAGGACATCCGAAAGATGTCCTGTCTAGTTAGCATATTACCCTTTTATTAGTATAGATTAGTATTTTGGAATAGGTACGCATTAACAGATAAAAATCATCACTTACATATTAAACCTCAGTCAAGGCATTACAACAGTCAGAGACAACAAAAATATACCAATACACGTGTCTAGAGTTTGTCCCAGTAAGGGTTTAGCTGACCTAATTAGTACAAACAGTAAAATATTATTTTTAAACTAGAGGCCTGGTGCACGAAATTCATGCATGGGTGCGGGGGGGTGTCCCTCAGCCCAGCTTGCACCTTCTCCAATCTGGGACCCCTCGAGGGATGTCCGACTGCCTGTTTAGGCCTGATTCCACTGGACATCCCTCTGACAATCCAGGACTGCTGACTCCCAACTGCTTGCCTGCCTGCCTTCCTGATTGCCCCTAACCGCTTCTGCCTGCCAGCCTGAACACCCCCTAACCACTCCCATGCCAGCCTGATTGATGTCTAACTTCTCCCCTGCCAGCCTGTTTGCCCCCAACTTCCCTCCTCTGGTGGCCTGGTCACGCCTAACTGCCCTCCTCTACAGGGTTGATTGCCTCCAACAGCCTTCTCTTGCAGGCCTGGTCCCTCCCAACTGCCCTCCCCTGATGGCCATCTTGTGGTGGCCACCTTGTGTCCCCATGGGGACAGGATCTTTGACCACATAGGGGCAGCTATCTTGATCTTGTGTGTTGGAATGATGGTCAATCTGCATATTACTCTTTTATTAGATAGGATAGAGGCCTGGTACATGGGTGGGGACCAGCTGGTTCGCCCTGAAGGGTGTCCTGGATCAGGGTGGAGTTCCCTTGGAGCGTGGAGAGGCCTGGGCGAGGGGCCTGTGGTGGTTTGCAGGCCAGCCACGCCCCTGGTGACCCAAGCAGAGGCCCTGGTATCTGGTATTTATTTACCTTCTACAATTGAAACTTTGTAGCCTGGAGTGGAGCCAAGCCTCCTGCTAGAGCTGTGGATTTGTTTACCTTCTATAATTGAAACTTTGTATCCTTGAGTGGAGCCTGGGCCCGCCAGAGTGTGTGGAAAGCTTGGCTTCCTCTGTTGCGGGGGAAACCCAAGCCTCCCTTCTGGTAGCCATCTTGGTTGGGGTTAATTTGCATACTCTCCCTGATTGGCTGGTGGGTGTGACTTGGCTGGTGGGCATGGCTTATGTAGCAGAGTGATGATTAATTTGCATATTGCTCCTTTATTAGAGAGGATTTTATGTCATAATGGGAAGGATTTTATACTTTACCTTATCATGTCTCCTGAGATATTTGTTAATTTGCCTGCATTAATGTTCTTAAAATACTACCATGTGGACTAATCTCAACAATCTGAAGTGACTTTTAAAATTTAAACATATTTTCCCATCTTATTTCTAATTATCTGCCTCCCAAATTTATCTTGCTGTGGTGGGTTATTTACAATATCCTACCTAAAAATAGACAAATATGCAAATTGACCATACCTCCCACACACCCACAAGCCATGCCCACAAGTCACGCCCACCATCCAATCAGAGTGAGTATGCAAATTAACCCAACCCAGGTGGCTACAGCCACAGAGAACAAGGTTTCCTAGGTAACAGAGGAAGCCCAAGCTTTCCACCTGCCCTTGCCAGGCCTAAGCCTCCACACAAGCTACAAAGTTTCAATTATAGAAGGTAAACAAATTCAAACAGAAATGGCAGCAGAATGGAGCTTGAGAGAGCAGGCCAGGGTTGCTCCCAGCAACAGGGGAAGCAAAGCTTTCCGCACACCCTGGCTGGGCCCACCCGCTTAAGGCTACAAAGTTGCAATTATAACCCCAACAGAAATGACTGCTGGCCACGGAGGGAGCCCCAGGCTTGGCTCCGCTCAAGGCTACAAAGTTTCAATTGTAGAAGGAAAATAAATTCCAGATACCAGGGCCTCTGCTTGGGTTGCCAGGGGGCATGGCCAGCCTGCAAACCACCACAGGCTCCTCGCTCAGGCTGCCCCATGCCCCAAGGGAACCCCACCCTGATCAGGGACACCCTTCAGGGCAAACCAGCTGGCCCCAACCCTGTACCAGGCCTCTATCCTATCTAATAAAAGAGTAATATGCAGATTGATCATCACTGCAACACACAATATAGCTGCCCCCATGTGGTTAAAGATCCTGCCCCCATGTGGACACAAGATGGCCACCACAAGATGGCCATCAGGAGAGGGCAGTTGGGAGGCACCCGGCCTGCAAGGGAGGGCAGTTGAGAAGGACCAGGCCTGCAATGGAGGGTAGTTTAGAGGGACCAGGTCTGCAAGGGAGGGCAGTTGTAGGTGATCAACCCTGCAGGAAAGGGCAGTTAGGTGTGACTAGGCTGGCAGAGGAGGAAAGTTGGGGGCAAACAGGCTGGCAGCGGAGTGGTTAGGGGGTGATCAGGCTGGCAGGCAGAAGTGGTTAGGGACAATTAGGAAGGCAGGCAGGCAAGCAGTTGGGAGCCAGCAGTCCTGGATTGTGATACTGGGATTGGGCCTAAACAGGCAATCGGACATCCCTTGAGGGGTCCCAAATTGGAGAGGGTACAGGCTGGGCTGAGGGACAACCCCCCTCTGTGCACGAATTTCGTGCACCGGGCCTCTAGTTATTGTATATTATTGTATAATATTACACATAGCAAATGAAAACTTTCCTAACAAATGATTGGTTTCCCACTTAATTCTAATTCATTTGGTGTTCTGCAAGGGGTTTTTGTAGAATCTGAGTTTCAAAAGTCTCAAACCTTTCTACAACCCGCCTAAGGGGAGATGATGAGAGAGTGATGCGTGCACATACAAAGAACTGCCATTAGACATATTTGTATGGTCACGACTAGGACTTTGGCCCCACACCCAAGACAAGGAATTTGTGCCACCTTGAGTTGGTACTGAGCCCTTCTGTTGGCCGTGGGCCCAATTCCCTCCATGCTCCAGTGTCATTTTTAATGAGCATCTAATCTAGCCCCCCTACTGTCCCTGTTTTCCACTTGTCTCCACAAAATTACTGGTTAGGTTTGGAAGTTTAAAGTAATCAAGGTAGGGAGTCCCCCGCACACATGCACACCTATATTTGTTCTGCTTGTCTCTTGGAAAGGCCCTTTCACACTAGTAATGTGTATTTTTCCTCTCTGGGAAATTCTATTGACAGATCTTCAATGAATGGAATAATTTTCCCTAGTTCTTGAGATATTGAATCACATACTCTTCCTGTTTGCAAGCTATACAGTGTCAATTAAAGGCTTTAATATTTAAAATAATTTTATTACAGATAACATTTCCAATAACTGCGCAAAATTGAAGAATTGAAAATAGTCTATTTAAATCTACACTCATATTAAGCTCTTAACACAAGATCTTCTAAACCATGATTATTATGTGCAGAATACAAAGAAAGAACTAACTCTAATTTACAAACTGCTCTTCTGGTACAACTATTATTCTGTTGTCAGATATCTGCAACAATGGTGCTCTTCCTCCCATAGACCCAGCTACCCTGTTCCTTTTGTGCCAGAAAATGATGGTCACATTGTCTGTGCTGCTTTGTCAATGTACCTGGCAAAGAATGTGATGTTTATGATTTCTGTTGGAACCCAAATTGACTAATGCTGTTTTCAGTTATATATCCTTATAAACAAAATCATGACATGTGGTTGGCTTTTAGGCATCATGTGAACACATTGGATGTACCGGATAGCCACCATTTAGGCTTCCTTTTCTCTTTGTCCTAGAACACAAAGCCTGGCATGCTGGCCCATTTCTCCCAGCTCTGTGACACCAGGATGTTGTCAATGACTTCTTTACTTTTAAAAATCCATCTGAGAAACTGGAACACACTTCTTTTTAGCTTGATGATCTCTTCACGTATAAGGGGACAAGGTTGAGTAACATCACAAGACAAAATATTATGTCCAGATCTCAAAGAGGAAAAGTTAAATTATTCTATTTACTTACTCAGAAGAGTGTATCTTAGCTAAAACATTTTATATGAATTCAGGAGGAGTATAAACATAATTTTGTATAATTATCCTTTTCCACTTGGTAAAGTTATTAGAAATAACTTTAATTAAGACATTTTTCATAAACTCATGCTCATTAAAAAGGAATAAATCAGAAATTATATTTAAATATCTTTGTGTATACATGCCAGCCTCTAAGCAAAGCCCAACCATACACACACACACACACACACACACACACACACACACACACAACTTTCTAATACTTCCTAATATGAGACAAGGACAGAAAATTGAGTCATAGTGTGAAAGGGCTAAGACATTGGTCTAAGAGCTGAAAAGGATAAACATTCTTGCATCCATGGAGAAGACTTTTGTTTTCCTTTGCCCTTTCTTCCATAGTGATTTCTATCTCCTGAAACTTATTTATTTCATTGATTATAAAAACATTGGCCTACCTTTTGGATGAAGTTGTTTCCACCAATGGCCTCTAGTTTTGATGAAAGCAGCATATATATGTCGCTCAGCCCAGTTCTTCAGAAGGAGGCTTTTCAGTGGTCAAGGCCAATGAAGTCTTTAGTCATTTCTCAACACACAGTTTTCAAGAATATGTGGTAAAGTGATTTCTTATTGCTGTGTAACAAATTACTACTGAAGCATAGGCACTCCATCTCGTTCCCGTAACCTTTATGCTGTAAAAACTGCCGTTTGAAATTTGGTCTTAGGCTCTACAGCAGCGGTTCTCAACCTGTGGGTCGCCTAAGGCCATCGGAAAACACAGATATTTACATTACAATTCATAACAGTAGCAAAATTACAGTTATGAAGTAGCAATGAAAATAATTTTATGGTTGGGGGTCACCACAACATGAGGAACTGTATTAAAGGGTTGCGGCATTAGGAAGTTTGAGAACCACTGTCCTAGAGGCTTCCAACAGTTCCTTGTCAAGAGAGCTTCCTTAACATAATGCACATCTCATCAAGCCGGCAAGGATAATTTTTTTTTTTTTCAGTCAGCTTAGACTGGGTCCTATTTAACAATGTAATGAAGTGATATCCAAGGACCTTTGCCATATAATATAACTTAATTATGAAGGTGACATTTCATCTCCTTTGCAATATTCAAGGTCCCACCCACACTTAAGGGAGGAGATTATACAAGATGTGCACATGGGGTTGCCAAAGCATGTGTCCACCACAACCTGGTTGGTCAGAGTCATCAATCTTGCATCCTGACCATCTCTGTCCTTCCATTAGAAGTATAACTAGCATTTGCTTCACATCATCAATTTAAGGACAATGAATGCACAAAACATAATATATGGAAGTGAGAGCTCAAAGAATAATATACTAGTATATTATTTTTGGCAAAACTACAGCTGGGATTTTCAAATTATTTTTTTCCAAACTTTTTATACATTTCAGATTTCAAATGGTAAGATCACGTGGTTGGAATAAGCTATTGTTAGGAATCTTACACTGAAGACACCTTTGCATATATAGTGAACTTTTTTCCACTAGCAGGAATCTTATTTTGCAGGGAATTGAGCTAATTTTCATGACAAAGGCAGTTGCAATTACAGGATACACAATTTACATGTACAAGCATTTGAATTGATAGGTAATCCATTTTCACTAGGCAGGCTATCTTTGTCTTTTTATTCTTTTACATAGTGACAGCTAATAAAAATGAAATGGTTCCAATCTTTTAATATGTTCATATATATTTGGAATCAAAATATGAATTCCAATTTAATATATATTATGATATATAAATATATCTAATAAATAAACATACAAAATAAGTGTGGGGAATAATGTATACTCCTTTACTTTCAGAAGAAGAAAAAAAAATGAAATTGTCACAAAACTAAGCATCAAGGAAGAAGCTTGAGGGCCTGTTTTTGGAACTCTTTACCTCAAAGGATTATATTTGTCAGGAGGCAAAAGGAAAACCACAGTTAAAAATGTCTTCAGAATTTAGTATGTGAACAAAAAGTAAAGTCCATACTTTGAAACAAGAACATCAGATACTCAGGAATATATAGGATCAACTTAAAAACAAATTTTGATCTTATAGTCAAGACAAAATTCTAGGATAGAAAAAGAAAAGAGGATCCAACAATGCTTTTAACCTACATGTGGTAGGAGAACAAAGAGACTAGGTTGAGAAAGAAGAAAGAGTTTTAAAACACAGATAAAGAATGTAGATATATATCATACAGAAATAAAATGTAGCAGGGTTTTTGCTACTACATGAAAAGAGTCGGAATAGGAGTGTTTATGCTGCTTTCAGTATGAGAAGGTTTTATCAAGGTCTTGGATATTCATGTTTGCAATTATGTATTGAAGCACATGCTGGACATGCTGTTCTTTACAACTTTAGGTGGCACAGCAATTGCATCCTCGATTCAGTAATGTACTGGTGTAATTCCAGTTAGGACGAGTTGGGGATTAAAAGTGTTAAAATTCTTCTGATAAATAAGTGTTAAGGGCTGAAGGAATTTAGAACCAGAGACAGCAATGTTGCAAAAGTAGTAGCAAAACAAAATCATATTTTTACTAACAATTGAAAAAAATTTGGTAATAAAAAATGCAAGGCTTTGAACGTTCTAGAGTATATTGTTTAAAATGTGAGTCATTGAGAGAGAGAGAGAGAGAGAGAGAGAGAGAGAGAGAGAGAGAGAGAGGAAGAGAGATAAAAGTAGAATATAGAATCTCTGGGTAGAAAATATACTTATTTTAATCCTGAAAGTAGTGGAAATGCAAAGCTAATAGTAGTCATTGAAATGGAAATTAAGCTATTTCCATATTTAGGATAATACTAAAGAAAATTCTGTCAAAGATGACCATCTACATCAATAGTAAATGGTAAATTTCTCCCTAGATATGGAAAACTTAATGTCATGTTTTTAGATGTTTGATAATAAATTACTCCAAATTGGGTTTTGAAGTTAAAAACAATTAGGTTCACAAGAGAAGCTAAACCAATTAAGACCTCTTTCTCTCTTTTTTCCCTCCACCTCCTCTTCTCTCTTCTTCTCCTTCGCCTCTTTCTCCTTCTTCATCTTCTTTGTATATCCCATTTTTACTAACTAGCATTCAAGGTATATGTCTAGAAGGTACAATATAGGTCTGCTGGCAACATGTACTAAATTCTAATACATATATATTGCTCAGGAAAGAATGCTTGGCATATATTGCAAACAACTGAAATTGTTTTGATTGATTCTTGGAGTTTTCCTAGATAGTATTTTTACTCTATGTGGTGAATAAATTTCAAGAGCTATTTCCTGGTGTCCACAATGGAACTCGCATACAAACGTGTTATTATTAATGGCATAGGGACACTGATTTTGAACCCCTTCCATAGGAATAAGTCTGTTTAAATAGTCCGAGTCAATGGTGACTTTTTGAATCATATTGTAGAAAACTATGTAAAGGAGCATCATATATTAGTATTTATTTACATATTTTCAATATGAGTAACTTTTACAGTGGGAGACTATTATTATGGTCTCTGTGGGAAGATATTGCCAGAAGTCGAAAACTGAAATAAAAATGTAGGCAGTGGGCCTAATTGACAATTTGAATATTGTCATGCTTGAGGGGTTAAACCATCGTCCTAGATATTAAGGGTTTTAGTTGTGGGAGTGATTTTTATATATCTTTGATGAGCAGTTAATGGCCCACAAATGAAGATGGGAAGTCTCACTTCAATCTAATGCTTTAAAGATTTTCCCTTGCTGTTCTACTTGGTACTTTTGAGTATGTTAATTGAATTCTTTATTTCTCTTTAGGAAATCTTCAAACAAAAACACAGACTTAAAAAAACAATAAAAAACTGGATTAAATACACCAAATGTTTTTTTTTAGTCCCTGATATGTTTTATCATTGTGTATTTGCACTAACTTCAGAGGTTAATAAATGTGAGAGTGAACCACCGATCTTTTCTCTCAAAGAAAGGAGCTTGTTGCCATCTTAGGTCCCGCCATTTTGGTATGACCTTCAGATTCTTTCAGGGGGCCACCATCTTAGGTTCTGTGATCTTGGTATGACCTTCAGGCTCTTAGGGGGGCTGCCATCTTAGGTTCTGCCTTACCTTCCCCTTCCTCTGAATTAGCCAATTGTGCAGTAATGGGAATCCGAGCTCTGACCCTGGCCAATCAGGTCAGAGTTCAGAGTGAGGGGCAGGGCAGACCTGCCTCAGGAAATAAAACCAGAACGGACTTCCCATTCGGTGTGCTTTTGCCCATGATTTCAGCTGGCAGGAGCACCCATCTGCGCAGAAGTAAATTTGCCTTGCCCATCCAGTTTCGAATGTTTGTCTCATTCCTGCGACATTGTTGAGAGCATTTCTAACAATAACTTTATATATAACTTTAAATAGAACAAAAATTCATCATTGTTTTGACAAAATTTTCTTTTGTAAGCTTAAATGTACAAGGAACTATGGGGTGAAATCTGTGTCCCTGGATTGTGATGATAACAATAAATTTAAATATAATCATGTAGGGATTTTCTTCCTCTCAAACTTGAAAAAAAAACAAAACACAAAACTTTTACTACATTGTGTATTGCATATCCAATTCTTAATTAAAAATAGGATTTCTCAACCTCTACACTATTATTAAAAGTTTAGATTGAAAATAATTTTGAGGCAGAGGACTGCCCTGCACACTGCAGAATGTTTAGCAGCATCCATGGCCTCTGCTTTTTATACAACTAGCTCTTATTCTGGTTATAACAACCAAAAATGTCTACAGAGTTAGCAAATGTTCTCTGGGGACAGGATCACTCCCCTCCCATTGGGAACCACTGCAGTAAGTTGACCATACAAATATCAGTTGTGAAATCATCACCTATTAAAAATCACAATGGAGGTGAGAATTTAATAAAATAAATGGGTATTTAATTTAGGATTAAAATTATTGAAGTCAATGTATCTTAATTACTTCTCTAAATACTATTGAAAAAAAGGAATACACATACAGAAAAATCCATGTCAGCTTTGGAAAATAGAGAATAGCATTGTCCATTATTTAGAATGTTTTATGGGTGTTTTGTATGTTGTTTTTATTTTATGTCAGCCTTCTATCATTTCACATACAGGACCAGGAAATGGAAAATATCATAGGTCACTGGGTAGGTCATAAAAAGACAAATATTGACATTATGAGGAGTTACAAGATATGCAAAAAGCTTAGCCCTTTAGGAGTTTATTATTAGTTTACATTAGAGGTAAAGAAGCAGGCAAAATAAGCAAATAACTTTATAATATGGCATCTAAATGTGAGCAGTGTGCAAAATGAGGGGATAATTTGCCCCATTACACACACACACTAGAGAAAAATCCTACTTACACATTGATGAAATTCTTGAGTGTTGATGACTCACACTTTCCTTGTAAAATAATTAACTGGAATTAATCATATAAATTTTATATTTTCTTTACTCTCTACATAGGATGAATATATTTTAATAGAGACAGAACAATATCATAGATAATCTATATTAGTTCCTGATACTGCACAAATTTAGTTTCCTATTGTAAGAAATTCAAAAAGGAAAAAAAGACTATGGAGAAGATGGAGTTATTCAAACTGATCTGAGGGACTAGAGAAAGTATTCCTGTATGAAATTGACTTATTATAAGAAAGAGGTCTAAAAAGTTGGATAATATGTTTAAGATATATATATATATATATATATATATATATATATATATATATATATATATATATTAGGTGTACCGGTTAATAATGCAGATTTTTTTGATAGATGGAGTTACACATAGGTTGATATAGATGTGATTTGGTATGTATGCTATTTTGTTGTATTGACAACAAGCTTCAAAACTTCATATGTCAAATTTTCTGAAGGTGTTAACATCATAGATATTTTTGCACTTAAAAATGTCGAATTTTGTGCCAAAAAAAAGAGCATTTGAGGTAAGTTTTATTCATTACTTTATTTTGAAGAAAAGTGCTACTGAATACTTCGGGAAGCTTATGGTGAACATGCTCCATCTCAAGATACTTGTGAATGCTGATTTAAACACTTCAAAAGTGATGATTTCGATGTGAAAGACAAAGAACTTCCAGGTCAACCAAAAAAGTTTGAAGACCAACAATTACAAGCATTGTTGGATGAAGATGTGTGTCAAACTCAAAAACAACTTGCAGAAAGATTAAACGTTGCTCAGCAAACAATTTCTGATCATTACAAGCAATGGGAAAGATTTTAAAGGAAGAAAAATGGGTGCCACATCAACTGAACGAAAGACAAATGGAAAACTGAAAAGTCATCAGTAAAATGTTGCTTCAATGGATTGAAAGAAAGTTTTTTTTTTGCAATGAATTGTGACTGGAGATGAAAAGTGGATTTATTTTGAGAATCCCAAATGCATAAAATTATGGGTTGATCCAGGTCAACCATCAACATCAACTGCAAGGCCAAATCTCTTCAGAAAGAAGACAATGCTCTGCTTTTGGTGGGATCAAGAAGGTGTGGTGTACTATGAGCTTCTCAAACCAGGTGAAACCATTAATACTGATCTCTACCAACAACAAATAATGAATTTCAACCATGCTTTGATTGTGAAATGACCAGAATGTGCCAGAAGACACGGCAAAGTAAGTTTATTCATGATGACGCACCATCACACACTTCAAAACCAGTTAAAGACATGTTAAAAGATCTTGCATGGGAAGTATTAACCCACCCACCATATTCATCAGACCTTGCTCCTTCAGATTACCACTTGTTCCTATGGATGGCACACACACTTTCTGAGCAGCACTTCAAAACGTACAAAGAAGTGGAAAATTGGGTCTCTGAATGGTTTGCCTCAAAACAAGAAAAGTTCTATTGGGATGGTATCCACAAATTACCTGAAAGATGGAGAAGTGTGTAGCTAGCGATGGACATTACTTTGAATAAAGCACTTTTAATGTTTCTCTTGAAAATATCATGTTTTCTTTGATTACAAAATCCGCATTATTAACTGGTACACTAGTATATATTTATTATTATTACAAAAGCTTTATTTTTAATTAAATATTTAGTGTTGAAAGTATTTCATATATCCCCTTTCCCCCCCATTGACCCCTTCTAGCCTGCTTCCATCCCCTACCCAAGACCTTTACCACCCTATTGTCTGTGTTCATGGGTTATACATATATGCATACAAGTTCTTCTGTTGATCTCTTCCCACCCACCCATCCATCTCCACCTTCCCTCTGAGATTTTAAAAATATATTTCTATTGATTTTCAAGAGAAAAGAAGAGGAAGAGAGAGATAGAAACATCAACGATGAGAGAGAATCATAGATTGGCTGCCTCCTGAATGGCCCCCACTGGGTATCGAGCCCACAATCCAGGCATGTGCCCTGACCGGAATCGAACCGTGACTTCTTGGTTCATAGGGTGATGCTCAACTACTGAGCCATGCCAGCCTAGCTGGATAATATTTTTTAGAACTTGCAATTTGCATTTGCTAATGAGATTTGAGATGATATGCTATTTATAAAATGGGAATGATCTGAGGTCAGAAAAGACTGTCTTTTCAGCTAAAGGCATGACCTCACCTTCAGAAAGCATAATAGAGAAAATAGCACATTGAATCTTACAAAAAATCTTTATCGGTGAATTGTAGCAATATAACAGGATAGTCTGGTCTAGTGTTTCTCATTTATCTTTATTCTGATATGCCTTCCTTTCAGGGTAAGAACACCTTGGTGAGCAAGTGCCTGTTGACAGACTATAATCCATCTTGATCTCTTTGATTACTTAGGTTGTTGGGACTTGGTACTATGAGCTTACTTTCAGGATTTAAGTTTTAACAAACTGTTAACATCTTATTGCTTTTATATGGAGCACCTACTATATGTCATATTTTGTTAGGAGATGAGAAAAGACTAAAATTTGATGATGATGGCCCTTGTCAGTTTGGTTCAATGGATAGAGCATTGGCCTGCAGACCAAAGGGTCCCAGGTTGGATTCCAGTCAAGGGCACATGCCTTGGTTGCAAACTCCTACCCGGCCTGGGCCCTGTTCAGGGCTTGTGCAGGAGGCAACCAAGCAATGTGTTCCTCTCACATCAATGTTTCTCTCGGTGTCTTTCCCTCTCTCTTCCATTCTCTCTAAAAATTAATTGGAAGTATCCTTGAGTGAGGATTGAAAAAAAAAGATAGATAATGACATAGCATATAATTTGTGTTCTTGTGGAGCTTACATCTCATTGGGAGAAACAAACAAACAAAAAGTATAAATATGGTGGAAGTCTGAATGACTTTCCTTGGCCCACAAACAGATGTCCTCATGTTAATTCGAGTAACCTGTGAATGTATTACCTCTTGCATCACAAAAGGCAATTTTTATTTATGACTAAATTAAGGATTTTGATATTAGAAGGATGATGGTATTATTCTAGATTATACAGATGGGTCCAATGTAATCACTGGGATCTTCCTAAGAGGGAAGCAGAAAGGTCAGATTTATAGAGAGAAGCAAGGAAACTATGTGAGAAAGAAAGAGAATATGCATTACTGGCTTTGAAGGTGTAGAAAGAGACCACGAGACCAGAAATGCACTCAGCCTCTATTCACTGGGGGAAAGGTAAGGAATGGATTCTCCCCTAGAGTCTCCAGAAAGAATGCAGATCTGCCAACACCTTAATTTTGGTCCAGTGGTACATTTACGTTATGACCTCTAAAAACATAAGATAATAAATTTACGTTATTTTAAGCCACTAAGTTTGTGGTGATTTGTTATAGTGACAATAAGAAACTAATGCAATCAAGCTCAAATGTTGTTATAAACTCTTGGTTTCTATTTTATGTATGATAAGACAATTCTGGGATTTTTTTAGAAGAACAATGGCATATTATAAAATGATTACCTTACTTCTTTGATAAGAAGAAACTATTGGGTCCAAGAAACCTAGAGAGAAATTATAGAAACAGTTTCTACCCATACAAAAAGCACTTATTATGCTTTTGAACATTTCCTGATTTAACAAAACACTTAAATCTGACATTAAAAACAATGTTCAATTTAGTTAATTACATCAAAGTAAAAATTAAAATTCTATTATTCATATTCTTTCAGCATTGGGTTTGAAAACATCTCCCACACAGACTAGACATTTCATCAACACATTAGCTTTAATAAAAGAGTTGATGCAGAAACAATAACAAAAACAGAATAAACAAAATCTAACACAAAACACCTACTTCATGTACAGTAATCATATTGTGTATAGTGAAATATTTCTAGTTAAAAGACATAATTAAAAAACACAGGCTATACCTAAGCAAAGTTTTTGCACTGCAAAGAAAACCATTCACAAAATGAAAAAAACAGCCCACTGCATAGAAGGATATATTTGCCAGATACATTAGATAAGGGTTTAATAGCCAAAATTTGTAAAGAACTTATAAAAAATCAACACCAATAAATAAATAAATAAACAGTTCAATTAAAAAAATGGGCAAAGGACCGGAATAGAAATTTCTCCAAACTGGGCATACAGATGACAAATAGACATGAAAAGATGTTCAAGGTCACTAATTATCAGAGAAATGCAAGTTAAAACCACAATGAGATATCACCTCACAGTAGCTATCGCAGAGCATAAAATTTAATTATAAAAAGTCCAATTATCATTCTATTATTTAATAAATTGTGATATTTGTTGTATTTAAAACTCACTGCTAAATTTTAACAGTACATAGGTCCCTCCTCCCCTCCCAGAGTTCTCTTCAAGAAGTTTTAAGGCCAAGAATGTGGTCTATTTTGGTGTATGTTCTATGTAAGCTTCAGAATAATATTTTTGGCTGTTGTTGGATGGAATGTTCTAGAAATGCAATTAGATAAATTATTCCAACCAGTGTTATATAAATAAGCCATTTCAGCTTGAGTACTTTTGACCTATCATAAAGCTGATAAATTCTTTCCTTAGTCAAGTAAAGTCTACTAATGAACCCGTCAATGGAATCCTTCATTTCTGTTACAACTTTTGTGTTTTTTAGCATTTCCTTTTTATTCTTTTCTAGAATTTCCCTCTCTCTGCTTATATTATCATTTTCTTCTTGCTTGTCATCTGTTTCCCATTAACATCTTAGTTGTTTTACATCTCATATTTCTTAATTGTAACATCTGTGTCATATTTGAGTCTTTTTCTGATTCTATGTCTTCAGACTGTGTCTGTTCTTGTCTTTAGGTATGTCTTATACATTTTTGTTGAGAGATAAGTTATATTGGGTAATATAATCTGAAGTAAATAGGTCATTATTTTGATGATTTATGTTAATTTGATTATAAAATTTGCTTTTTTGAATACAGTTTATTCAAAAGGACTTTTCCAAGAGTCACATTCAACCAGAAATTGTTGAAGGAAAGAAGAAATGAACAAATAAATAATTGAATCACTGATACTATAAACATTACCTGGGAGCTAATAGATGAAAACCAAATCCTAAAACTTCAGAGATTAATATTGTATTATAAAAGTTAATATTTTGTGTTTTAAATGAAGTTTAACACCTTTTCAAAATATATTAAAAAGTCTGGAAAACAAAAATGTGCCCAAGGAGTTTTTTGAAAGGCAATATTTTAAGATCATTTGTTTATCACTATTAACATGTTGCTGTTTTTCTTCGGCATGTTCAACTATTTGGAGAAAACAAGGCTGAAAGTCAAATATGGTAACATTTTCATTCACTTAATTCAAAAATGCCTCCAGAAAGTAATGAGATTTATTCTGTAAATTACTTTATAATTGTTCTTTAACCACACTGTGATATTTGATAATGTTAGAATGATTTTGCTTTAGGGAAAGTGATTTTAGCTCCCCCCAAAAAAATAATTGCCTACTTCTAAGTAAATAGCATTTTAAATATTTCATGTGAACTAAGAGAATATATTAAAGGTTAATTAATCTGTCTTCTGAAAACTCCAAAAAATGTTGCAGAAAACATCGGTTATGTGTTCAGGTCAGTTTTGCTTATGCTAACACACTAATACATAAGGAAATAGTCAGATTCATTCAGTCATAAAGAAAAGGACTTCCATTTATTCTCATATCTGAGATATAAGTGGGACTTTGACTCTATTGTATGATCCAATTTTAAATTTGCTTTCTTTATAACCAGGAATTGTGTTAGTCAATTGAACAAATGTTTCATTTAATGTAGGAAATAATAAATGGAAATGATAAATTCATTGGTTTCTTCTTGACTTTTTTCAGTTGTTAATGTCCTTCTACACATTCAACTAAACTATGCAAGACTTTGTAGATAGCTATATAAAGATATATGCAAATTTATCTATAGGAGTATAGGTAGACTAGTAATTCATAGGAAAAGAGTGAGAGGAGTAACATCAACCTGTTAACAGTGGTTATTTTGGGGGAGATAATGAGATGCATGAGAAAAAGATGAATATATGTGGGCTTCTATTTTTTCATATTTTTTTTCTTTTTATATTATTTCTTTCTCATTAACTCTTTTTTTTAGAGAAAGTGAAAGGGAGGGGAGGAGACAGAGAAAGAAACATCAATGTTAGAGACATATCCATTAGTTGCATCCTGCATGCTCCCCAACCAGGGCCAGGGATTGAGCCTGCAATTGAATATGTGTCCTTGACCAGGAATTGAACCTGAGACCCTTTGGTCCACAGGCTGATGCTCTAACGGCAGAGCAAAACTGGCTAGAGCAAATATTTCCTTTTTTAAATTATTTTTCTAATTTTTTTTTTACCTTCAATCCCCATCCCCTTGCAATTATCATACTATTGTCCCTGTCCATGAGTTCTCTTTGTCTCTTTTTTGCTCAATCCCTCTACCCCCTCCAATACCACCTCTATAAAACTATGTTAAGATATAGTGGCATTGAATCAGATACAGACAAATACAGAATACAGAGCTCAAAAACTGATGCTGAACTGTGGTTGGAGCCAACAATGGCATTGTAGAAAAATCAGAACTTGATAGTCCATTTCCAAATGGAAAACTGTGGTGCCATACACAAAAGTCAATTCTAAACAGACTAGGATTTAAATATTAATGGCAAAATTTAAAAACCTTTAGAGAAAAGTATTGGAAATAACTTATTAACAGAGAGATAAAGGTTTTAAAAAATAAAACATAAACAAAAAAGTTGTAGAAAATAATTGTTAAATTTGATGATCCCTTTAAGAGATTAAAAGCTCTCTAGTGGGTCTCCACAGCTTATTTGCCTTGCATAACTGAAAGATGATTGCCCAGGGACAATCATCTCCCCACTTCCCGTTCCCTTAGCTCCTGGCAACCACCAATCCACTCTCTGAATCTATGAGTTTGACTGTTTCAGAGTTCACATAAATGTGAGATCATACAGTATTTGTCTTTCATAATGCCCTTAGCTCCATCCATGTTGTTGCAAATGACAGAATTTCCTTCCTTTATAACGCCCAATAAAAATCCATTGTGATCCTGACCAGTTTGGCTCAGTGGATAGAGCATCGGCCTGCAGACTGAAGGGTCCCAGGTTCAATTCCGGTCAAGGGCATGTATCTCGGTTTCGGGCACATCCCCAGTGGGAAGTGTATAGGAGGCAGCTGAACAATGTTTCTCTCTCATCAATATTTCTAACTGTTCCTCTCCCTTCCTCTCTGTAAAAAATCAATAAAATATATTTTAAAAAATCCATTGTGTATGTGTGTTTGTGCTTATAACATGTGTAATGACAAAAGTGTGTGTAACACATTTTTCTTTATTTATACATCTGTTGATGGATGTTTAGTTTGTTTTCACATCTTGGCTCTTATGAAGAATGCTGAAGTGAACATGGGAGAGAAGGTATCTCTTCAAGATTATTATTTCAATTGCTTTGGGTAAATATCCAGAGTGGGATTGTTACTACACAGCATTATAATATAGCTGATGATACTGTATTGTACACTGAAAAATTGTTAAGTGGGTAAATCTCATTCAAATTCTTACTTAAGTTCTAAAGGGGGAAGGAGGAAACTTTGGGAAGTGATAAAGATGCCTATGGCCTTGGAAGTGGTTAGTTTCACTGCTATATACTTATCCCCAAACTCATTGAGTTGAATACAGTAGTTCTCTTATATCCACTGGGGGTTACATTCCAAGCCCCACAATGAATGTCTGAAAACAAAAACCCTACATAGACTACTTTTTTCCCCTAGTCAAATATACCTATGCTAAAGTTTAATTCATAAAATAAGCAATTTTATAGAGAGAAGAGTCACTCTTACCATAGATCTTAGAAACCTCAACTATAATTTTTTCTTTATTTATTAAATTGAGAACTTCCACTTTTTCATACAAAGGAAGCATTTTACAGCTTCTCTTTAGCATATCAAATTGCCAGAATCATTACTCTTGTGTTTTGGGATAATTACCAAGTAAAATAATGTGAATACTGGCACTGAAACGCCATGACAGTCAATCTGATGACTTAGATTGGCAGGTGGGTAGCCTGACAGATGGGTAGCATATACAGTGTGAGAAGATGGACAAAAGTGATGTTTCATGTCCTGATCATGAGAGTGGGAGATTCCTCATGCTACTCAGAATGACAGGCAATTTAAAGCTTGCACATTGTTTATTTATGGAATTTTCCAAATGTTAATATAGTGGTTGACCACTATATATAGTGGTTGACCACAGGTTCCTGAAATTAAAGAAAATGAAACTGTGTACTGATAAGATGGGAGTGTTGTACATGAAATAAGTACAGCTTTTTATATGTTAATCATACTTCAGTAAAGTGGGTTTTTAAAAAAAAGAGATTAAAAGCAAGCTACTAACTGGGACAAGATATATGTGTGTGTGTGTGTGTGTGTGTGTGTGTATGTGTGTGTGTGTGTGTGACATGTATACATGACAAAAGACAAAGAATTAAAGAATCTGTATCCAAAGTATAATAACTCCAATAAAAATTAATAATAAAATTTAAATAATTGACAGGAGTAATAAAATGTGCACCAAAAATAGTAAAAGACATTAAATAATAATACAATAAAATATACTATATTCTTACTACCCTCACAAATATTTAAATGTTGATGATATGAAGTGTTAGTGAGGAAGAAAGGAAAAGAAAAAATCTTAAGCATTGCTGGGTGGAGTACAAATGGGTATAGTTCCTTTGAAAAATCATTTAATATTATCTAATGAAGATGACAAACCAGCAATACCTAGAAAGTTGGTTATAAACAACTATTGGCCCGATGCACAAAGATTTGTGCAAGAATGGGCCTTCCTTCCCCTGGCTGCCAGAACCGCTGCCTTCACTCTGGCCTGAGCCGCCTTTCCGTCTTCCCACGCTGCCCAGAGGCCTGGAGCAGCTGGGGCAGTGCAGAATGAATGCTTTGGTGTTGTCACTATGGCAATGACGCAAGTGTCCTGTCCCGCCCCCGGCCTCACGGTGCCTGCATATGCAAATTAACCTACCATCTTTGTTAATTTGCATACTCACTCCTGATTGGCTGGTGGGCATCACGAATGTATGGTGAGTTTGCATCTCACTCTTTTATTAGTGTAGATGGTTGTACAATGGTGGGGGTAAGCAAAATCAAGGGACAAGTCAATAAAGGGAAATATATTCTCCTGGCATAACTTTATTGGTGGTGTTAAAATGATGAGAGCAGCATGATTTCACTCTCATGTGGAAAAATTTCAAGTTTCAGGTATTGACCAGCAATAACACTATGGGGTGCCTGGGCTTAAATATCAGAGAGGTACACTGAGTCATGGACTGAGGCAGAGCTGCATGGAATTTTAATCTCCATTTTCTCAGGTATATTAGACAAGAGTGAGCTTTAAAAAGAAAGTAATTACAGAATGGTATTGCATATATAATCCTTCAAAAGTTTATTCCACAAGACACTCAAAAATGTATTTTTACCGTTATTCTTCCCTCATCTTTTATTTTTATATTCAGCAGGTGTGTTTTTTTTTAAATTCAGTATGAGAGTATAGTCTAATAACGTATGATATTCTAAAAATTGCATTGTTAGTTCCCCCAGCCTTGCTTAATTTAAGAATTATAATTAGCTTCAATATTCTAGAACAGAATGAAGGCAAAGTGTATTGGATTTTAATTTAAAAATGCTATTTCATAGTTGATTTAAGTACTACAATGTGATACACAAATTGCACTTTTAGTCAAATGACTCTGAAGTACTTTCTGAAGTGTATAATTAAAATGTTCAAATGTGTACTGATAAGCTACTTTCAGATGCTCTGGAGTACTCCTAAAGGTTACTTGGAAAAAAAACAAACCAAACAAAAAAAAAAAAAAACAGCTTTCTTTGATCTTGCCTTCTATTACACCTGGTAGGTACTTTAAATAATTTGTTTTTGAAGTGCTTCAAAATAAGACACTTTTTACTAGTTATTACCATAACTCAGCAGTTAGCCTAGTTTGCATTTTATAAGCATTCAGAAGTAGGACATATTTTCAAATAATTACAGCTCATTCCCTTTAATAAGAGCAGTCTCCAGCTACTGCAATCGAAGCCATTCACAACCTTCACTGGCACGTGATAGTAAATTAATGTGTCTATCTTATGCACATACCCATTGCCATCTCATTATAATCAAACTTTCAAGCTCTTGACTTTCCTTCAAAGCAGCCTATTCCTAAAAATAATAATAATAATAATAACTGGCCCTGACCGGTTTGGCTCAGTGGATAGAGCGTCGGCCTGCAGACTGAAAGGTCCTGGGTTCAATACCAGTCAAGGGCATGTGCCTTGGTTGCAGGCACATCCCCAGAAGGAGGTGTGCAGGAGGCAGCTGATCGATGTTTCTCTCTCTTCAATGTTTCTAGCTCTCTATCCCTCTCCCTTCCTTTCTGAAAAAAAATCAATAAAATATATATTAAAAATAGTAATAACTGACAATTTGTCATGTTAATTTTCTGAATGTCCTTTCAGAGCTCAGGTTGCCTGCAAGATACTGTTTTGTCTTGGAAGCTACCCTTCCAGAGCCTCAAAAGGCAAGCAGGTATTTCACTCTGTCCATAACGGTAAGGTGGAAAGATAGTTGCTACATTCCCTTCCTGTCTCAGGAATGTATTGTTTACTATGCTGTATTCTGTGTTAGAGCATTAATTTCTTGCACAATATGTATTAGCTGTAATGATTTCTCACTCTGTGACTTAGCTGTTAGTCTGTGGACTGAAGTTTTCAGGTCTGTAGAAACTTATAAATGATTTCCCTTTTCCATGATGCTAACATAGTTTGAGAAAACCAATTTTACATTTATCAATGTTAAATGGGATGCAAGGATATTTTCTCTTCTAGAACAGCTAAGAGCACATTTTGTGGGACTTTATTTATTCCACAAACACAGTATGCATACCAGTCCTAAATCAGACTCTCACAATGTCCTCCTAGTGTACTACAAAGATCCAGAACAAGACTGAAACTCACCGGACAAG
Source organism: Eptesicus fuscus (assembly GCF_027574615.1). Lineage (NCBI taxonomy): Eukaryota > Metazoa > Chordata > Mammalia > Chiroptera > Vespertilionidae > Eptesicus > Eptesicus fuscus. The sequence goes on along the minus strand of NC_072488.1, from coordinate 48,443,669 downwards.
CCCACCTTCCCTCCCCAATAAAAACTCCTGTTTTAAAATGAAGTTTAACCCAAACATGATAATACTTAATGAAAAACTTAATATACAATTGATGTCATAAGTTTAAAACTCATAAGTTATGGTCTCCTTGTATAGTTTCACCAAAACACAAAATTGGCAGATTTAAATATCAGCACATTGTCATCTAGGAGTCTCTGTTGCTTGCCTCAGAGTTCATAAATTGACAGCTAACACTCAAATTTAATGATTTTCAATTTGTAGTCAATGGTCAGTTTGAATCTGAATCTCCTGAGATCTTGTTAAAAATGCAAACTATCTGGATGCTTGCCAGGCTTACAAAAACAAATATCTGGAAGGTACAATCATTAACCTACCAGCTTTGCCATGATGTCTGAGATAGACCAGGGATCTGTGGGTTCTGCGTAGGGAGTGCTGTTTTCTCTCTCATTGCTGTCATGCTTTCTCTGCATTCCAGAAAACATCTGGAGGGGATATAAGGGACTTGGGATGATTGGGAAACTTGAATCCTAAAAGAAAAAGGCCATAGATGGGTCAGGGAGAGAAAAAGACACAGCAACCATGTCATGCTAGTGACAGGCTTTTTCATTCATTCCCTCTGTCAAGGCGACAGAGAGCCAGGGAGCAGGCTCAGGTAGGAATCTATATTGGCCCAGCAGTCCTCACTGCGGAAAGCCACAGGATCAGAATAAGAGCCTGCCATCCAGCTGCAGATCTGAGAAGATAAGATCGTTCAAGTGCATAGAAAGTAAGGTAGATGCCTAGCTGGCATGGCTCAGTGGTTGAGCATCAACCTATGCACCAGAAGGTCACCGTTTGATTCCAGGTCAGGGCACATGCCTAGGTTGCAGGCTTGATCCTCAGTGTGGGGTGTGCAAAAGGCAGCTGATCAATGATTCTTTATTCAGAGAGGAAGAGGGAGAGAGAGATAGAAACATCATTGTTTCTATTGTAAACACTCCGTTTACCCCAAATCCCTACTCCAATGATACTACATTGATGTTTCTATCTCTCTCTCCCTCTTCCTCTCTGAATAAAGAAAAATATATATTTTAAAAGGCAGAAAAAACTTAATAACAGAAATGAAAAAACACAAATTGAAAGGTTCTCAATTTCTGACATATCGGAAGATGTAAGAGACATTGGCACAAGTAATAAGTAAATAATTATCTAGGACAGACTTGAAAAATAAAATGCTGCAGAACAAAGAAGAGAGCGCTGTGCGGAAAACTGCCAGGGCAGCGAGTCTTCTGGATGTGATTTCTCCAGGGGCTGAGCCATTCGACATCCTCTCTGATACAGGAATGCATGCGTGCTAGGCAAGGAGCGCAGAGGCTCTGAGTTCATGCCTGCAACACTCCTTTTCTTTGGAGTATCTTACAGAAATGCCCCCTTAATTATGAGTGCTGGGATTTAGGAAGGGAGACCACCAGACATAGAGAGATCCTAAAACTTGAATAGCTATTGGCACCTTTGCGGCAGATAGGACCTGAAGAAGCGCCATGGAATGGTGATCCTTGTGTAGGCAGCCACATCTTGATTGGGACCCCCAAGGTGAGAGAGAGCAAGCACAACAAATATAACAGGTTGGTTTAGAGATTCTTCTAAATTAGAAATCTGTGGGAAAATACTATAACTCAGAGAACAAAACCCCACTGGTTCTATTTTTCTGCTACATAAAGAGACATGAGATAATTTTTGGAAAGTGCACAAATTCTGTTTTTCAAAATGTTAAAGTCTCTTTATTTATTTATTACTAGTACAACAATTTACAGGACAACCTAACTGGGTTGGCTCAGTGGATAGAGCATCGGCCTGTGGACTGAAAGGTCCCAGGTTCGATTCTGGTCAAGGGCATGTACCTTGGTTGTGGGAACATCCCCAGTAGGATGGTGTGCAGGAGGCAGCTGATTGCTGTTTCTCTCTCATTGATATTTCTAACTCTATGTCCCTCTCTCTAAAAAATCAATAAAATATATATTTAAAAAAAAAAACACAGTTTACAGGACAGAAAAAAAAAAAAAACCTCCTCAGATTAAAAAAATATGACATGAAGCTTTGGCACAGAATCATAGAATGTATGTAACAATAGAGTGCTCTTTTAAATGTGAAACAATTTGATAAGCAAAAACAAGAGAGAAATTGCAAGTATACAGATTTTGTTAAATTAATGTAAATTTTTAAAATTTATTGAGTGGCTATTTTATTTTCTTAGTGTCAAAGTTGCCTTTCTCTTTAGTCAATCTTTGAATTGGCAGTTCCCTTTATTTTTTTTTATTTCTAATTGCTCTTTTGATGTAAATGATCTTGAGTTTTTAGACATTCCTTGTCACAAGTGTTTTTCTGATGTTTATGTTTGCTTTTCCAGTGATTTCATTTATTTATATTTCAAAAGATCCAGGGGAAAATGTTTTCCTCTTCCCCAATGATCTAGTCCTTTCTTCAGAGAAAGCATGATGGTCAAATTCTTAGCACCTTGAAAAGTACACAACATTTGTATAATAAAATCTATGTATTAATGTGTATATATGTACATGTGTATCTATGTCTATGTCTATATTTAAATATACTTTTAGTTATTATTGCACAATTTACAATATATTGCTGTACTTGCTATTTAAAAATCATTTGTGTTTGTCATATTTGTTCTATATCAACAAATCAATACATTTAAAGAACAACATAATATTCCTAGTCTCCTGTTGATACTACAAAAATTGCTGTGATAATATCTGTGTATGTAAGGCATTTTGCATAGTTATGAATGCCCTGATGGGATACAGTTGTGAGTGCATCTATAATATCTATTTCTGGAAGTGGAATTGCTCAGTTAAAGAGCACTGATGGATATTGTTTGCCAAATTGTTCTTCATAAAGGTTTTGCTATTTTTTAATTCCACTAATAGTAATACTTATCCCTCATATTTTTTTATATTAGTGTCTTAAGAAACTTGATTTCTGCTAATCTGAGAGAAATACTATCTCAGTGTATGCAGGTCTTTGGTTCTTTTAATTTTGAGTGAGTTTAAGCATTTTTTCATATGTAAGACCTATTTATTATTTTTTTCTTTGTTCAAATTATTAAAATTAAATAGAAGCTGAAAATATTTTTACATTTTAATATTTTTTGTTTTCTTTTCATTTTTATATATTCTATTTTATCCTTCATAACTTTTCCTTTGTTCCTCTAATCTTAGACCAAACAAGTGGTTAATTGTTTCTCTAGCTAATACGTTCTTCAGAAAATACACTCTGCTTCCCCAAAATCACTACTCCAAAGTGATAATTTTGTTCTAATCATTCTCATAACTTTATAATCTGTATTTTAGTAGGTAAAGAGTATATGTAAAATAAGTTTCTATAAAGGGTAATTTAGTCTAATCATTTTTAAGAGTTTTTTCCTCAGTAATTGAATTATTCTGAAAAAAATCAAACCCACAGTGAAGTTAAAGGAATAAATAGTACACTAATTACCCAAGCACTCTTCTTCCAGATTCACTGACTTTTAACATTTTGCCACATCCCCTCCATATCTATACATTAATCTATATGCATATCTACATTGGTGTTTATTTACGTATCTATGTATCTATGTAACTATCTATCAATCTATCTACCCACATACAGACACTTCCCGTTTGTTAATTTATACCAAGGTTGTCTGAATATATTATGACAGTCCTTCCCAAATGTTCCCCCAATGACATTCTCCTACAAAACCATATCACCATGCAGCACCTAAGAAAATCAGTATTATTTCAATACCATCATCTAACATGTAGCAAGATCCAAATCTTGACAAAAGCTTCAAAGTGTACTTCATTGTTTTCTTCTTAAAAATCCAAATTTCAGGTAATGCTCACACACTGCAGTTGGTGTTATTTGTCATTTTTCAAAATCAAGAAAAATCTCATTGTTTTACTTCTTTTGAGACGTTCAGGCCACTTTTCTTCAGAACATGCAATTCCAAATGCAGTTTCCACTGGATTAGATTGAAGACAATAATTTCCAGCAGGAACACTATGTTCTGTGCTCCTACCACTGCATTACATCACAGAGGCAATGCTAACCTGGACCACTTAGCAAAGACTGCCACCCAATCTCCCAGTGTAAATACACATCTCTTCTTTATAATTTAGACTAGAGGCCTGGTGCACAAAATTCATGCATGGGTAGGGTCCCTAGGCCTGGCCAGCGATCAGGGCCAATCTGTGGGGTGAATGGCAGGGTGATTGGGGGGTCCCTGCTGGCACCCGCTTTGGCTGGCCTGGGGCTGCAGGCTGGGGGCAGCTCCTGCGTTGAGCATCTTCCCCCTGGTGGTCAATGTGCGTCATAGTGACTGGTCATCCCATGGGTCATTTGGCCGTTTGGTCGATTTGCATATTAGGCTTTTATTATATAGGATGTAATCTGTGCAGTGATGCTTTAAGATGATGTGAATCTTGTTTTTTAATTTCTGCCCATTAATGTTAGCATCCATTGGTAAAACTGACTAACTCAGTTATTACACTGATGATTACAAAATATATTGGGTTTTAATGGACTAAAAATGCCTTTATGTATGTTACAATTCATTTAATACAGGACATAATGTTGGGATGATAAATCATAATAAAATTTAAAACTTTAAATTGAATCTCATTTAAACTCACCACCAACAAAATTCCCATCCCACAGATGTATTCATTTTTGAAGTCCTTAATTTTAAACAAAGTTATTCTATTTTATGGATTTGTTCTCTTACTTAAAAAAAATGCAATCTCTGTGGAAAAAAACTAAGTTACAGAATCAAATGCAATATGTACTTGGATTTAAATTTTACTGAAATAATTCACAGCATAGATAATGCTCATGTGGATGATCAATAATTTCATAATCAGTGAAGAGTAACTTCTCATGACAGGATGAAGAAAGCAGTGAGGATTTTCCCAGCGCTGATAAATGCTCTGAAAGTGCAGAACAGCTTTAGGGTGACAGAATATCAAGGTGTATGAGTCACAAAGTGGAGAAAGGGGGATGGATCAATATCTGAATGTGGATACAGTATGTAAGTAGCTATGTATCTGTGGGATGTGAATAATCTGTACAGTTCTGGAACGGAATAAGCAAAGAGGCTATGATTTGACTACATCATTCACTTCTAAGACATTGATTTATTCCATTTTGTTAAAAATGAATGACCAGTACGTAATTCTTAGCTGGATCTTTTCTTGTTTTACAAATTGAAATACTTAGTAGCTAGCCATGCGAAAAGTTCATAAATATTAATGCAATGTTCTGAAATGTGCCGTTTATTGTTCATGAAGAGTCATGAAAGATAGTGAAAGAACTTAATTGAGAATAAGCCTTCAACTTCTGTAATAAAGACACACTTCATTGGGAATTTTCCTGTAATGTCATGGTTTTAACTCTTGTTATTCTTTTTCATCAGTGATATAGAGAATTGCAGTGAGGGTGCCTGAGCAGTAAAGGTCTGAGACTACCAAGCATAGCAAAATTAATTGCTTACAGGAGGTTTAATGATCTCCACATTTGTTAAGTATCTGAGTCTGTATACAGGCCTTTATCACATTCAACTTAAATATGATACATATTTACATTAATAGAACAAGGAGTTTGTCCTAAACATAGGGAAAATATATAGTTGCAGGCATAGAATTGTTTTTTAAATATCTTTGTTTGTTGTTTTTTTTTTGATAGATTAAAATTCTAGAAAGAAATGATTTGGGAGCATAATGTAGCAAGAATACATGTTTTTAAGCAAAACATGTTTGAGAAGGTTAATGTGGTTATGTGAATAAGTCATACCTTATTCTGATCCAGGTTTTCCCTAAAATTCACTGGTCTATGTCTCAGTATAAAATGGGAATTTAAATAAGATATGAGTGAGGCAGAAGTCACGATTTTGAATAGAGTAACACTTCCAAAATGCCCAGTGCATGAGTTTGATTTAACAGATGTGTTTTTCTCAAAGCAGCCTTCTTTTACAAAGAAGCCCTTTGCCATAATATGTAGAAGTAGCTCATGTATACTGGATATTTTACCCTTTTCCCATTCTTGTTGATCATGGATGGAATGATTACAAACTGTACCATGACTCTCATAGTATCACTACTGTAGTACAATGATTATTTTTTTGTTTGTTTACTAAATATAGTCCAAGTATCCACAGGCCAGATTATCACAAATTTCATTATTTCCACCACGGACCCCTCATTTTACCTTTTATTTCCTGAAAAAATATAAGGGGCTTATACTACCTTCCAAAGGGGTCTCAGTCTGATTCTCATAAACATATTGATAGGACAATGGTATCTGAATCTTATGACCCTGCTACTGATTATTGAGGTACACAGTATAACTGTTGAGCTCTGGTCAACACTGTGATAAAAACTTTCTGAAGCAGTCTTTTATTCTAATAAAATAAAGGAGGGTGATCCCATTGCCTTAAAGCAAAATTAGAGAAAATGTTTGTGAACTTGATATTGGCAGATATTTCTTAGACAAGTGACCAAAAGTCCACTCCATAAAAACATAAATATATGTTTATACTTATGTAATACCATCAAAATGAAAATTTCTGTTGCTTAAAGTAAACTGTTAAGAAGTTGAAAAGATAAATGAAACACTGGGGAAAGTATTTGCAAAACACATATCTCATAAAAAGACTTGTAGCCAGAATGCCCAAAGAACAATGACAACTCTATAACAACAACAACAACAACACAATGATAACATAGGCACAATAATGAAATAGGCTGAAGAGTTAAACAAGATACTTGGCTGACAATTTAACATATTTAAGATGCTCAACATTATTAATCTGTAGGGAATGTAATTGAATCACAATGAACTATCACTACACACCTATTAGAATGGATTAAAACAAATGCACAAGCAAAAACCTGTCAATGTTAAGTGTCAGTCAGGGTAAAGAACATTAGCAATATTCAGACATTGTTAGTGGAAATTCAAAATGGGAGAAGTACATTGAAAAATATTTTGCAGTTTCTTATAAAGCTAAACCTGTTTAAGAAACAAAAAGGAGGTCCATGTATCCTATATAATAAAAGACTAATATGCTGTGTCCAAGCATTCATTTGACCATTTTACCAGTTGCTATGACCACCAGGGGGCAGATACTCCAACCGGTAGGTTAGCTTGCTGCTGGGGTCTGGCCCATCAGGACCGGAAGAGACAGGGCCGGACACGACTTGGATGAATTTGTGCACCAGGCCAGTTTTGGCCCGATTCCTGCAGGCCAGGCTGAATCTGTGCACTGGGCCTCTAGTAGTAAATACAAAGGGATACTAGTAGAATATTTGAGAAAAGTTTCCTCCAGAAATTTTAAGCAAGGTAGATGTGCAGGATGAAATAAATGGAAGGATTCAAGATGTGTTTTGAAAGAACAAGATATAAAATTTTCTGATGTACTGGTCTATGGATGCTTATCATCTTTCTGGATTTAACAACTGTATTTAATGAAAAGGAGCACAATGAGAGAAGAAAATGTTAAGGGAACACGGTGCTCTAGTGCTAAATAAGATTTGAGAATTTCTCCTTGCCCTAAGCTATGTTTCTCAATAAACAAGAATAAACCTGGAAGACACTATGCTAAGTGAAATAAGTCAGACAGAAAAAGACAAAAACCAGATAATCTCACTTATATGTAAAATCTTAAAAAGTCAAGCAGAATAAAATTTTGGTTGCCAGAAGTTAGGAAGGAGTAACGAAAATGGGGAAATGTTGGTCAAAAAAGACAAACTTTCAGTTATAAGATTAATAACTGTTGGGGATCTAATATCCATACAGAACTTGCCAGAGTTTTCTAGGCATGGTTAATATGATTTGACACTGGCTGTGTCAAGATTATGGAATGTCTTGTCAGAAACCACCTTCCTAACAAAAACTATTGGATGTCTAAACCCTTTAACCCTATGCAAACAGAGTCAAGTTATGTTGGCAAAAAGACACAGTATAAAGGAGAGATAGAGTCTTTAAAAAATATAAGTAGGGTAGAGCCCTGGCCTGTGTGGCTCAGTTGCTGAATACAAGTTTGTCTTTAAACAAATAGAAAACCCTAAACTAGAAATTTTACCTGGGTTCTAAACAGAACCATGAATCGTGATATAACTCCACTTCCTAATAGGAACTGAGAATACATTTCCTCAGATTTTTTTTTTTATTTAAATAATTTTATTACATGTCCATAGAAATTATCAGAAAACAACTCATAAAAACTCAGACCATACTTTATAACCTTGGAAGGACAGAAACATAGGACATTATCGTTGCTAAAAATAAAAAATCACCTTATATCACAATTGGCATTTTTATAAGAAGCTAATTACTTTTTCCCACTCTTAAACAGTTGTTAAAGCTTGCAGTGCTCAGACATACAAAGGGAGAAATAAGTACATCACATTTAGGCTGATAAGGTACACTAACAATCAACACATTTCAAAGAGAAAATAACATACATACAAATTAATCAAAAATTCTTTACTGGGTTGACATTACCTTGAGGAATAATTTTGAAACTTCTGAACTCCATTTTATTATTGTTATTGTCATTTTTAAAAAGAATTTATCTCTAATTAATTCACACAATTGCTGAAAATGTTTTATCATAAACATTTATTCAGAACACAAACTTCCTATTCACAGAAACAGAGAGATTGGGTACATATTTATAATGAGTAGATTTTTATCATTGCAAAGTTTGTAAGGCTTCATAGGTAGCTCTCTCTGAGTATATGTCTTTGTGTCTAATGTGGTAAGTAGCAGGAGAAGGGTATGTAAAATTCTTGGAAGACAAAGAAAACTCCCTTCTTTCCTGCCTGACCTATCATGTGGGATTTTTCTTTAAAGTATACTAGCTCATAACTTGCTGATTAGGACATGTGGAAATCCAATGCTGTATTCTTATTCATATATTTTAATAAGATAATATGTACAGAATAATTAGAAAAAATATTCTATATAGTCGAAGGGATATATGGTAATAATTTTGGATTGTTTGGGTTGTTGATCAACTTTGACATGCAGTTGTTTTCTTTTCTTGCTCATTTTTAAAATAATAATCACACAACCCTAGTTCCACATTATGACTCAACATAAAAAAACATATATGTTTGATTATTTTTGATTTTCAGACTGAACACAAAACCAGAAAGTAAGATGTATTTCTCAATGAAGAGAAATGTCTGTTCTATCAAACGATGAGTCCTTTACTAAATGATATTGAATATCTGGGGTGAAAGTGTAGATACAGCAAGGATGTTGAGTGTTTCCATTTGAGAGGTAGCATGATTCCATTCCCAATTTTTCCCTCATTTTATTCAATATAAAAGACCACTTATTCTTGTTTTGTTCTGACATATGAATATTTCTTAAAATTTACCAAATATATATATTTGGTATCTTTCTCAGGCAGCAAAGATATCTTCATGTGTCAGGATAAGTAGAAATTCAGCTAGCAAATAGATTTCAGGATAATTTACTGTAATCAGAAATCTTTGATATTAAAATCATGATATTTAGGCTAAAGTATAATTTTAGCATATTCAAGACACTTAATATATTTTTGAAATATGCCCTGTGAGCTATCCACTTGACATAATGAAAATGATCTTCAGAAAAACTATCAGATAATGAATGGCTATTGTGATATCACTGTTTTCCATATCTTTCCCCCCACTTTAAAAGTGTGAGTGCCTCTTCTCTGAAAATTACTTGTGCATCCATGTGAATTTAAAATATTTATGCATTGCCTCTTTTTTTGCACAAAACATGAGAGGCAATTTGTTCATATAAAAATTATCTGAGCCCTGGTCAGTGTGGCTCAGTTGGTTGAGTGTTATCCCTAGCACTGAAGGGTCACCAGTTTGATTCCTCGTCAGGGCATATGCCTAGGTTTTGGGCTTGATCCCCCATTGGAGTGCATGCAGGAAGCAGCTGATCATTCTTCTTTCAAATCAATATCTTTCTCTCTTTCGCTCTTTCTCTCTCTCTCCCTCTCCCTTCCTCTCTTTAAAATCAATAAAAACATATTTTTGAAAAATTATCTGAGTTTTTAGTCAACACTAAAATTACAAGATGGAGAAGTGATAACTAACTGTTCTCTGTGAATAACTATTCTTCGGTAGGCATTTGATTGTATTTTTATTTGAATGGTAGCACTTTCTACTTTACATAAAACTGATATCCTAGCAGCACTAACTTCAATCATCTATTAAAATCAACATAATAGTTCACAAGGTAGTCTTCAATTAAATGGAAATCTCCCCCCAGTGTAATGGAGTTCCACAGATAAAGAATACAAAAGCATCCATCAAACACATTGACCTCATCTGTTTACCACTCCTATGCCAGGAACTGTTTTGTATTTTGCATAACAGAAACTTAATCTAACTGTAAAGCAAAATATTTACTATGCATCCATCAGTAACTGTTCTTACAGATTGTGTGCCAGTGAATTATGGAATATAAAATAATACCATTGGATAAAGAGATTTAAAAAAATAAAACATGTTTTCTTTCCAAACAGAAAGCACAATGCTTTCTATCAATTTTGTGATCAGTCTTCAAACATCTCAAAAAAAAAAAAAAAAAAAAAAAAAAAAAGGATGAGTTATGCAATTCTGCATGTTGTATTTTCCCTTGGAAAATACATTTTGTACAAAAAATAGTTTATGATTTTTCTGGAAAGTTAAATTATATCACCAAAGAGATTATTTTTCGTAAAGATGGAAATTTTTCACATTCTTCCAGCCCTTTCTTTGAGGAATTATTTAATTAAAACAATCATACAGCCTAGATGGTGGGGTCTTTTGGGCTTTCTGTACCTGGATCTCCATATTTCTCTTAAGGTTTGGTAAGTTTTAGCTATTATCTTTATTTATTTATTTTTAATTACTTTATTGATTAAGGTATCACATATTTGTCCTCAAACTCCGCCCCCCCCATTCCCATCCCAAACCCCTCCACACGCATGCCCCCAGTTGTCCGTGATCACTGGTTAGGCTCATATGCAAGCACACAAGTCCTTTGGTTGATCTTTCTCCCTTATCTTAGCTATTATCTTTAAATAAACTGTCTTCCCCTTTCTAGCTCTCTTCTTCTTCTGGGACTCCCTTGAAGTCAATGTTCACTTGCATTCTGGTCCTTTCATTCAATTAGGCTTTTTCACTTTTTTGTTCATCTTACAAATGATCTCTCCTTAAGGTTATTGATTCTTTGTTTTGCATGATTCAGCCTCCTGTTGAATATCTCCACTGAGTTTTTGTTGCTGTTGTTGTTCTGCCATTGCATTCTTCTACTCCAGGATATGTTTAGTGTGTTTTTTCATGGTTTCTATTCATTAAACTTCTCATTTTTACTATACACTGTTTTCCTGATTTTCTTTAGCTGTTTATCTCTGTTTTCTTGACAATTTCATGAGTTTCTGTAGGATAATTATTTTGTATTGAAAGGAATTCTAGGAACAAAAGAGGCAAGTTTAGGGAGTCTTAGAGATAAAGAGGGTCCATGGGAGAGGAATGCATAGATGGAGGCTTGGAGATGCCAAAATGCTTATCTTACTTGTACAGAGGATAAGGGGATGTTGCAAGATAAGGGGAAAGAAGAAGGGGGGCTTTGAGCTTTGAAACTAATACCATGTAGCAGAATGACCAATGAGGAAAGCACGGAGGTCCTAAATCAAGGAAAGGTCCAATTAGAAAGAGTCATGTTAGACAAAGAAGTGCAGCATATATAAACCGAAGATAAAGGGACATGAGATACACTTTTTAGATTGATTTTCCCATTAGAAGGAGAGAGCAAGCTTTACCCATTTGGGGGCCCCTCCTCAAGGGGTCCCCTTTGGAGATACCCTACCAGATGGAGTTTGTATTTGCTTTCAACAAACTTCTACATTTATTATTAAAGAAGCCTTTTTGTCTATGAGTTTTATTCTTCAAACTCCATAGGGCAAGAACTCACAGAAGAAGTCTGCATCCTGAACCCCACAGTTCAGTATCTTTGTTAGGTAAATTTTATATCTCCATTTCTTTGTGGTTGGTTGCTGGAAGTTTATTAGTTTCCTGTGGTGCCATCATATTTGCTAATTTTTGTTGATAGTATTGCTCCATGAAGTTTTGCATTTGAAGGAGTAAACATCTCTTCCAATCTTTACAGATAATTTTGGCAGGGAAAGATACTCTGTCATTTCCCTGGGCTAATTCGGTTACCTCTAGAATTATATTCATGCTCAATTGGGAGCCAGGTCATGAGGCTGCTGCCGGCTCTGCAGTGAGGTTCACAATTGGCAGGCCTGTCACCAGCGACTTGGATCAGTGTGCACCCTGTCTGGTCCATGGGTGGATGGGAATGCCTCCAGGAGCTTGTTCATTATGGAGAGGGGAATGCTTTGATAAGCATTCAATATCCACAGTTAGTCTGCAGACAGTGAGTCCGTTACCAGGTGTGCATGTGGGTGTGGATTTCCCTCAGATCCCTGGGAAGGCTCCTGCTTCGTCACCCGGTGTGTTCCCTGAAACTCAGAATGAGACCTGTGGCTGAGAGGGGCTGAAACCAAGTCCCAAGGCTGCTTCAGGGTCCCAGCCAGGATTGAGGTCTGCAGACCTGCCTCCGGGGACACAGATGGTGTGTCTCTAAGCAGGTCCTGGCTAGGTAGAACTGCTCCCTTACTATGTCTACAGAGCTAACTTATAGGGCTTTATCAGAATTTGCAGTCAGACTATTTTTGGCAGGCTTATCTCCAGTTGCAAGATTAGGCAGATCTTCTGGTGGGACCCTGGGAAAGCAGAACTGCTTGTGGACTATGGCTAAGAGGAGATGGAGTCAATGCACATGGCCATTTCTAGATCTGCTGGTAGACTGGTCCTTTCCAGGGGCACTGATCGGCCTGTCTCCCTGCAGGACCCTGGACCCACAAGACTGCTCATGGACTGCAACTGGGAGAGGCTGGAGCTGTGTGTAGGGCTATTTTAAGATCTCTGGGATGTAGAAATGTATGTCTCCTGCCAGGTCCCTGTGCCATCAGACTGCAGCTTGGGAAGGGCTGAGCTGCAGTTATAAGGCCATTTCAGACCATAGTGTCAGATCAAGTTCCATAATTTCACCTCTAGGGTCTCCCAGAATATAGCTGCGGGGGGCTGCAACTGAGTCACAGAGTACATGGCTGAGACCAAATTCTGGCTTGTTCCGTGAGTCATAAGTGGACATGGTTCCTCCCAGGTCCTTTGATGTATGATGCTGGTGGCAGGACCAAGGCCAAACAGGGATGTACTGAGTTCACAGGGGTGTGAAGCTACTTCTGGGTCTATAGCCAAGACCACTATCAGTGGGTCAACTACCTGAGCAGAGCCTGCCTTCTCAAAACAGCCGCGTTGGTCTTGGACTCCACTGGGGTTTCACAATCTCTTATCTGGAACCCAAAGCTCCCACAAAGCCACTTTTATCTGTGGATGCCTGCCAAACTATTATTACAGACGGGGCATACTAGCAAGAGACTTCCTATTCTGCCATCTTGCTGACATTGCCTTCATTGCCAGTTTAAACTTGTAATAGTGTTTCCTCTGGATCCGTGGTCAGCAAACTGCGGCTCTCGAGCCACATGCGGCTCTTTGGCCCCTTGAGTGTGGCTCTTCCACAAACTACCACGGCCTGGGCGAGTCTATTTTGAAGAAGTGGCATTAGAAGAAGTTTAAGTTTAAAAAATGTGGCTCTCAAAAGAAATTTCAATCGTTGTACTGTTGATATTTGGCTCTGTTGACTAATGAGTTTGCCGACCACTGCTCTGGACCAATGTAAAGTGCTTGATGCTGGTTTGGTGATGCTTGCATACATACTTTTCCTTAAGTTTGAATGTCTTTCCTCAGCAATTCGACGCTTTAGTCATTAATGTCAGAAATAAATGTCAAGTAATAATAAAGTAGAGCTAGATGCATCTTTATAATTTTTGAAACAGATTTTCTGGCTGTAACATTGTATTTAAAGAGATCATAACGTTTCATAGAGAAATGAACAGGCTGTTATGCTCATTAAAAGCTCTTAATTAATTTGCTTTATTCAGGTGACATTCTTGCACACTGATTCCACTGAAGCAATGGAAAGGTCACTTAATGAATGCCCAACCAAATTAAGTACTGTATGAATCATTTAATTGGATGAGTTGCTTAAATTTTTTTTTTCTCTTTTTGTCCTCAAGAACAAAGGTGAGTTTCCTTTATATTTTGTTATTATAATAATAGGGTATAGAAGGATCAATTTGAAATTGAACAGTCACCTCTAAACTGCCAATTTTATTTAGTTCTTAAAGTAATTTAGAGTGTTAGAAGGTACATAATTTTTCTCTGTCAATTATTGTTTTCCAATTCTTTTTCATTTATTTTAAAAATAGTGATTTATCTAGCCATTCAATTTTGCTTTTGAATCATATGTGATGGTTTAGAAGTCTGAATACTTGCAAAAATTTCTTAAAAGAAAGAATGGAAAAAATGATAATTGGCAGGGTTTTTGTTTAAATGGTAATGACTGATTTGAAATGACAATGGAACATAAAAAGATAAGCTTTATAAATTCTAAATATGGTTTCTATCAAGTTATTAAAACAACTAAATATGTAATTTTTTTAAACATTTAGCTCCCAACAAGGATGAAAGGTTGCATTTAAGAGTTTGTTGTTGAAGATGCCAGCTTAGGCAAATGTGGTACTGACATTTTCCCACAACCACATCAACATTACAACTAAACTACAGGACAACCACAATTCAGGACCATGTGAAATCTAGCTGAACAGAAGACCTATAACTAAGGCTATAAAGAAGAAGCCACATTGAGACTAGTAGGATGAGCAGAGATAAGGAACATCCTTGATCCACACCCATGTGTGGGTAGTTAAAAATTGGGATGGGTATCTGAGCTGCTTCCCAGCCCCACACCAGGACCCCTAGCCCGGGGTTTCAATACCAGTAAGAGAAGTTCCCATAAATTCTCGCTATAAAAATCGGTAAGGATTGTGGCTGAATGAGTTGGAGGACAGCTGGAGTTCCAAGCATTCCCCTTAAAGGGCCCATGCATAGGCTTAGTCAGTCAATTGTTTTGAGATTCAATACTGAGGCAGAAGCTCAAAAGATGCCAGAGACATATGGGGAGCAACTGAATTGTCCGGTGAGTGCCAGAGGTGCTGGCAGAGGCCACTGTTCCTTTGCTGAGTTCTACTCCCACAGAACCAGCAGGTGGGCACCACATCTGAGTCTCCACCAACCTGGCTAACACTGTTCATATCACCAAGGTGATTTCTGATACCAAGCCCCATCTAACTTGCAGGCCTACCCAGGCCCATTCCAGTGGCTTTTCCATACAAAGGGCCTGTCTTGGCTCATGCTGTGGAGTTCCTTAAAATCTCCCAGAGGTTCACAAACTCAAAACAAGCAGCATCTCGCCTCTTGGTATTCCCTGTACCTCTTGCTAAATGGCCCCAAGCCTGGCGCTAGGAGCAGCTGGCTTCAGTTTGCAGCATAAGTAGCAGCCATCTGTAGATTGCTCTGTACCTCATGCCAGGTAGCTCCTGGCAGAGCATAGGCAGCAGCTGATCTTGGCCTGCACTCACATGAGGCCCCAGGGCCAGCGCAGATTATGCTGGAACACCACTCAGATAGCTCTACCAGTGACACACTAAAGGGGCGGACTCATCAGGCACCAGAGTCCCATTATGCAGGTCCCGGTCTGTGGGTTGACCCCTGGACAGCAGTTTCTCCACTGTAGTGTGGCCAGTCCTCACAGTCCTTCAGCTTGGGGATAAGTCCTTCCTATTTACATGTCAACAGCAATGAAAACTACAACAAGAGGGTACCCCAGCCCACATGGAGAACACAGCTAGAGAGACCACTTGAGTGCTGAGTGGGGGGAGTGCCACTGGGCCCTACAGGACAGCTACTATGTAAAGCCACTCTACCAAGACCAGGGGACTAGCAGCTCTACCTAATACATAGAAACAAACACAGGGAGATCTGCCAAAATGAGGAGACAAAAAGCATTTCCCAAATGAAAAAAAAATAGGATAAAACTCCAGAAAAACAACTATACAAAATGGAAGCAAACGATACATCAGATTCAGAGTTTAAAACACTGGTTAAGGGATGCTCAGGGAAGTTAGGGGAAGTGTAAATGAACTTAGTGAGAACTTCAACAAAGAGATAGGAAACAAAAATGGAGATAGAAAACATAAAAGAGAACCAGTCAGAAATGAAGAATTCAATAACTGAAATGAAGAATTCATTATAGAAAATGATCAGTAAAGTAGATAAAACAGAGAATCAAATAAGTGATTTGGAAGATAAAAAAGCATAAAACACCCAATCAGAACAGCAAAAAGAAAAAGGAATTTTAAAAAATGAGGATAGTATAAGGAGCCTCTGGGACAACTTCAAGTGTACCAACAAAATATTCAAAGTGACAAAAAGGAAGGCCCTACAACTAAGATTGCTCTACCCAGCAAAGCTATCATTTAGAATCAAAGGGCAGATAAAGAGCATCCAGGAAAAGCAAAAGCAAAAGGAGTTTACCACTACCAAACCATTATTACCAGAAACGTTAAACGTGTCTCCTTTAAGAAGAAGAAAGATTTAAAAAATATATGAGTAATAAAATGTCAGTAACTATATAACTATCAATAATTACTTTAAATGCAAATGGATTAAATATTCCAATAAAAAACTTACAGTGGCTGAATGGATTTTTTTTAAAAAAATGATCCTTACCTATGCTGTCCACAAGTGATTTGCTTCAGATTGAAAAGCAAAGAGATAGGAAACAGATATTTCATAAAAATGGAAGCAAACAAACATAATTCTTAGGTAGCAATATTATACCAGACAAAATAGACTTTAAAACAAAGACTATATAACAAGAGACAAAGAAGGACCTAGCAATTTCACTCCTGGGTATTTCTCCTAAGATACTTAAAACACTAAATAGAAAAAGCATATGCATTTGCATTCATGTTCATTGCAGCATTATTTCCAGTAGCCAAGATATGGAAGCAACCTAATATACAAATGGGTAAAGAAGAAGTGGTGCAGATATACAATGAAATATGACTCAGCCATAAAAAAAAAAAAAGGAAATCTTGCCTTCTGCAACAACATAGATAGGCCTAGAGCAGTGGTCGGCAAACTGCGGCCCACGAGCCACATGCGGCTCTTTGGCCCCTTGAGTGTGGCTCTTCCACAAAATACCACGTGCGGGCGCACACATACAGTGTGATTGAAACTCTATGGCCCATGCGCAGAAGTCGGTTTTCGGCTCTCAAAAGAAATTTCAATCGTTGTACTGTTGATATTTGGCTCTGTTGACTAATGAGTTTGCTGACCACTGGCCTAGAGGGTATTGTGTTGAGTGAAATAAATCAGAGAAAGACAAGTGCCATATGATTTCACTTATATATGTAACCTAAGAAATCAAATAAATGAACAAGCAGACCAGAAACAGACTCAGAGAAACAGAGAACAGTTTGTTGATTGCCAGATGAGAAGGGGGTTAGAGAATGGGTGGAAAAGATGAAGGGACTGTAAGAATTGATAATTAAAAAATGGTCACAGGGATGTAAAGTACAGCTTAATGAATATAGACAATAATATTTTAATAATTACGCATGGTGTCAAATGGGGAATAGATTTATCAGGGTGATCACTTAGTAAGTCATATAAGCTCTAATCACTAAATTGTACACCTGTAACTAATATAATATTGTGCATCAAATGTAAATGCAAATTTTTAAAAAATCTTTTAAAAGTGCTGGTTTTATTACTTTAGAAAATCATTTTCCTACCACATTTCATTAAAAATCAGAATGATTTTATTTTCAAACAAGGTGCCTCTGACATATCGAATTGAATACTTTTGATACCAGAAATCACTGTCACATTATGTTAGGTTTGGAAATGTCGTATACAATATATGAATAGTTTTTCTTTAGTTAAAAAATAAACAAGGAGTAGTATATATCCCTAATGGTTTTCCTAGCTCTAAAACAAGTATTTTGTGTATGTTTGAATATGAATAGCAATAATTTAAGGAAAATGGAAATTTCTTAATCACTTTTCTTTGGCTGTATATTTCCTTATTTCTATTTGGTTTTATCGACACAAATATGAAATGCAACTCCTCCTCATTCTGCAGTGTAATACAATTATACTTTCTTTTATTTTGTCACCCTTTGCTTCAGGTTATATAAGTCAGGTTTTCTTCTGACTTATCTTTAAATCATTAATTCTTATTTTCATTCTTGTGTACTTCTTCTAAAAAATTTAACAGCAGAATTTTTAATAGACAAATTTAATCCTGTTACATATATTACAATCAATGAATACATATTTTTTCTCATGTCTGGTGTTCCTATATACTAGTTTTTCTTGTTTCTTCCATTTTCAACATTTCTTCCTACAACATACACAATCCTTCTATATTTTTGTAGATAGCAACTTTCTAAGAATTCTAGGCTGCTTCTTTCTTCATCTAGCATACTGATGTGCCAAAATATTTGTGGCAGAAATTAACATTATTAGTAGAGTGGTTCTTCTACTCTACAGCTCTAGCCCAGAGACATATGTGGAGACCATTTTGTTAAGGAAAATTTCCCCAATTGCACAATTTTTGAAGTAGTTAATATTTACCTTGGTATTTGCCTCAGGGCATTTTTCTACTTTTTTTAAATTCATAATATGGATTTTTTAAAAATAAGAACAACAAATGGTCTGACCTTTGCAGTTGTATGTATACTATGTTTGGTAATTTGCTTTGTATATGTATTATTTTTTCATTTTGGCTTTCTCTGCTCCATTGTTATATATCAATTCTGTCGTGTATGCTATTTATTTTTCAGGAAGTCATTAGTGTTTTTTTGTTGTTGTTGTCTTTCCTTGTGAATTGATTGTTCTTGTTTATATCTTTGCTGGCATTTCAATAGACTTTAAAGCAAAATGAGAGGTAAATGCAATCTCTCCTTTATTCATTTCCACCAACATTGATTGTGGTCTATTTAATGTCAGACATTCTTTTAAGTGTTGGAGATATAATCGTGGGTAAAACAAACTCCCTAATCTGATTGCCCTTACAATTAGATGTGTGTGAGAGTGATACATATACTATATGCATAAATCTATAATATGTCAAATACTGTGTAATGGTGTTAAAAGGAAAGATAAAACTAGTATAGACTGGAAGGAGAAAGATGCTATTTCAGATAAGTTCATCAGGATCAGGAAAAGTTTTTTCTGATAGGAGTCATTTTCTCAGGTACTAGAATGAAGCGAGTGGCAAGCAAAGTAATACCTGAGTGCAGATGCTTGATTTTACTCCTTTATCCACATTAAGTAACTAATAGTACTATATGCAACATAATAAAAATACAAAGGATATTTAAAATATTCCGTTAAACAAGGATACAGTAGGTAAATTGACATAAAGGAACCAAGTACCTAAAAACTAAAACAGCCCAGCCAGCATGGCTCAGTGGTTTAGCATCAACCAATGAACCAGGAGGTTGTGGTTCGATTCCTGGTCAGGACATATGCCTAAATTGAGGGCTCAATCCCCAGTGTAGGGTGTGAGGGGGTAGTCGATCAATGATTCTTTCCCATCATTATTGTTTATCTCTCCCTTTCCCTTCCTCTCTGAAATCAATTAAAAATATATTAAAAAAATAAAAATAATAAAAACAACCTTGAATTATACATAGAAAGACATGAGGCTAAGAAGCAGAAGCGTGTGTGTTTGTGTGTGTGTGTGTATAGTCTTGATTTTTTTCAGAGACAACAAATGCAGCAAACTGTGAGCTTCTATGAGTTCATTAGAGTGAGAATTCAAGTAAGATATATTTACAAAAACACATCTAGATCATGTATAATCTCATTTGTCAGTGATATAGAATATTTTTACTTTAAGTGCTTCCTAAAAGTGTTCAACACGTAGCTTTATCACCATTCTTGTAGAGGCAATTGGTATGTGAAAGGAATAATCCAAGATCTGCTTTATCCTTTGCTTGTTGCCTATTCACATGACACTTATCTCTTGAAAGTAAATCGTTTTCTTAGAATTATCACTATTATAACATGATTGTGATATAGTTTATTTAAGGGCTTTGGAGATCCAGTGATCACTATATAGCTCACCCATACTGGTCAGTACATACTTTTAGAGCAGCAGTTTTCAACATTTTTCATCTCATGACACACATAAATTAATTACTAAAATCCTGTGGTACATCAAAAAATGCATTATATTTTTTGCTGATCTGACAAAAATAGCTATAATTTTGATTGGTTTACAAAAAAAGATTATAATAGTAATTGCCTACTCTTTTTGCTCCAAGTTAACTTTTTTTTAAAAGTTAGGTGCCTATACTTGTATATAAGAATTTCTGACACCAAGAATAAACCAATCAGGCTCAACGTTATTATGCAAAATGACCAATAAAATGCAACTCTGTTATATGACCTACATATTTACAGTTCAAGAGATGGCATTCCCACCAGATGATTATTGTTGTGTTGGCTGTGGTCATTTTTTTATTTGACAACCTAAGGAAAAAGAGGTTAGTGCCCCTGACTAAATAGTCAGGTGTTACATTTTAAAAATTATTGGGGCACACTGGTTGAAAATTGCTGTTCAAGGGTATCTTGATTATTTTAATTAGTAAAATCAGCCCCAGAAAGGGAAACACATAACATAAATAAGGAAGCATATTGGAGGGCACATTCTAAAATCATCTTATATTATAACAGAATGAAAGGAAATAAAACTGAATCACCTATTGCAAAAGATTACATAGAAAATGAATTATGAGTCTTGAGAAACAGTCCTTGAATGAACTGTGAATAAAAATAAATATCAAACATAACTGGATTCAGGTATGAATCAAGGGTTTTACCAGTATTTAAAATGTCTAGTTTAACTTCTGTAACATTATGTTCAATAAAATAATTTCTTCTAACAATATTTACGCATTTGGCAAAAAAGAGACATTCTCTAATTATCAATTGATGATGTTTCAATTATCAATTTAATTCTTAAAACCTGAATATAAATTTCTATATTCATAAACATAAACTTTAACTTTATTTTTATGAAAATCATCTTTATATTGATATATCAAGACTTGTTTTTTTGTGTGTGTTTTTTTTTTTTTTTTTTTACTGTTGCTCTTCACTACATATAACCCATGACATTTCTCTAGTAACTGACGATGGCCTTATAGTTTAATTTGGTTGCTAATGCAATGACTGCTATATACTTAGCTAATTACATTCAGGTGTTTATTTTAATGACCTTTTCTTCTTAAAAGCACCAACAATATATCTCACAAATTATTCTCTTTTAAAATGTTCTGGATTAATATAAAACCACTTTCCACTTTATTTTACATCAAGTTAGAACAATTAAGCGTAATCCCTTCCCCCCCTAAGTAAATATTATTAAATAGTACAGAGGTTTTAAAAACATAGGTATAGCCTGGCCAGTGTTGCTCAATGGTTAAGCATTGACCTCTGAAGCAAGAGGTCATGGTTTCAATTCCCAGTCAGTGCACATGGCCGGATTGTGGTCTTGATCCCCAGTGAGGAGCATGCAGGAGGCAGACAATCAATGATTCTCTGTCACTGTAGATGTTTCTATTTCTCTCTCCCTGTGCCTTCCTCTCTGAAATCAATAAAAATATATTTAAAAGACAAACAAATGAAAGATGGCTGTATAGTAACAAAATAATTGTTCCCTCTTCCAACCCTCTAACAGCCAAATAACCCAAAAAGCAAAACCAAATTGGCACCGACCACCCTAGACCATGTTTTGAGGTGGTGCTAGATGTAGTATATTTTGTGACAAAATAATGCATTAAGTTAATTAAAATATAATTTACATTCTCATAACTTAAAATGTTTATTTAGCAAAAACAAAAAAAATTGTGACATACCTAAACTTTAGAATGGAAAAGGGAAAATGTGTGTAGAATACTAGGTAAATGAACTTGCTTCTTGGCTCTGTAGTAGGATTGTCAAAGATGATACGTAATATAGAAAAACATGATGAAAAATTATTAAAAATGTGTTATACATTGAAAGGAAAGTTAAGAAAGGCAAATAGAGATAATTTGGGCAAACAAGAAAAATATGGAAGAGATGGTGACTGCCAACATTTTGAGCTGCTTTTCCCATTAGATAAATGGCATTCTGAATCAGATGCCAAGTTTGTAAGAGAAAGTGCATGCTCAATGCTCAACACTTAACTTATTGGATCTGACTTAACAGTAATTATCTAGGTGTGCTTCCACTGGGGACAGTAATGGCATTAATCTTGATAATATGTAAAAGCATAACTTTAATGTAAAAGCTTATTGGGATTCTCCACTCTGTCATTTTCAGAATTGCACACCATCATAATAGCATAACAAGATATGACTTAAAAATAAAGTGGCCTGGCCATTGTGGCTCAGTGGTTGAGTTTCAACCTATGAACCAGGAGGTCATGGTTCAACTCTTGGTCAGAGCACATGACCAAGTGGGGTATGTACAGGAGACAGCCAATCAGTGATTCTTTCTCATCATTGATGTTTCTATCTCTCTCTCCCTCTCTTCTTCTTCTCTAAAATCAATAAAAATATTTTAAAAATAAAATAAAGTGAATAAAACTTCAACAATGGAAAAATTTAATTTCTTACCAAAATGCCTGCGTTACTAAAAATTAAGGGAGCAATCAGTGTAGAGCCAAAGGTGTACCACCATGAAATGGGACAATCAATGTGCACTGCAATAAAACTAAAAATTAGCAACAAAGACTCATGGCTAGGAATGTAAAAAATACAAAATAAAGTATTGACTTTTGGCTATATGTGGTGTATTTAATATAAATACTTATTTCCTCTCTTCTAAAATTACAATAAACCCAAACAGTAAAAGGATGTATAAACTAACAGGCAAAAAATAGGAGAGGAGACAAAGTAGATGAGAGACACCAATGAAATCTTAAAGGATGAAAAATGAAAGGGAGGTAACTCCTGCTAACTTGGCAGAATAGAAGAAGCTCAAACTTAATTGTCCACAAGATAATGACATAAAAAAACAACTTATTTGAATGTTAAGAATCCAGACAATCAGAAATTGTTTATAAAAAATGCCACTGAGGCTATAGTATTTGTGATGATGAGAAGAGGAAAACTGATTAAAAGTATATATGGTGCATAAATAAGACACCCAGAATTCCTTTCAACAACCCCCACTACAGAGGCAATTTCCCCTCATTCACAATGGTGTATGCCAGGGGTTTATTATATACAAAAGTTATATAAGAGCAAATCTAGAATTTGGAACATCAGATATAGCTGAAGTGAGGCCAGTGGGTCACTAAGTCAAAATCTGCAACAGCTGACCTTGTCTTTTTGGATCCCATAATTCAGGTTGCAAGACGGATGAATAGAAGATTTCTTGGTGGGAAAAATTAATAACCAGGAACTGATGCTTAGTGGTTTCCCATTAATAGATCACTCTTTGGACTCATTAACACATGATAAGGACAAGAAAGTAATGACTGCCACTCATGAAACAAAGCATCTGATTTTATTTTATTATATTTTAGTCCTTTCTCAAGAATATGTTTATTGATTTGAGAAGAGAGAGAGAGAGAGAGAGAGAGAGAGAGAGGGAGGGAGAGAAACATTGATGTGAGAGAGGAACATTGATTGGTTGCCTCTCATATGCACCCAATCAGGATCCAACCTGCAACCAAGGTGTGTGCCCTGAAAGGTGATTGAACCCATGACCTTTTGGTGCATGGGATGATGCACCAACCAACTGAGCCACATTTTCCAGGCTCCAATTTTATTTTTTAAATGTCTATTATTAAATATAAAAAATAAAATCAGTGGCATTTATGGATGGCATTGCACATGTAAAATGAGGTGTTAAACTAACCATTTAGAGAAAATATATGAAGCATCAAAATCTTAAAAACACTTTACTCTGCACAGATATAGAAAGATCTCCTAAAACTGGATACATTATAATTTGAAATACTCAAAGAACAAGAGTGAATGTATGGAAATGGAAACAGTTGAGTATGTACCCAAAAATTCAGTAAGAGTACTATAAATTTAAGCAATCTCAATCTCCCAGAAGTCAGAAAAATCTAATAACAACAGACATGAACAAAAACTTCAAAAATCCAATCAAAGAAATCTAACATCAAAGTAACAGATATTTGTAGGAAGACAAAAAGAGAACAGAGAAAACTAAAAAGAGAAAATTATCCAAAATGTGTGAGAGGAGAAAGGCTACATACAACATATGAGGATAAAAATGACATTGGGCCTTCAAAAGCAACATTCCTTTTAAACAGGAAGTAAAGCACAACAGTTGCAAAATTCTGCTTGAAGATATTTTTAAGTCAGAATTTTGTAGTTGGTTAAATAATCATAAATTTGCTAATACAATTAAACATTTTTTTAAAAAAATTAAAGTTTTCAAAAAATCACAAGCCATGTATTATTTTCCAGGAAGTTACTTGATTTTGTATTCCAATGAAATAAGGGTCCAGGAAGTAAAGGAATCATCACAGGAGACAAGTAAAGGAAATTTGAAGAATGAAGGATGACATGAAGGGACATCTTAGAATAATATCTACCTAGACAGTGTAAAAGCAGTCAGATGACATTTGACCAGGATTTCAGAGACTCCTGAGGGATGGCTGAGTTGTAGAATTTTTATAACACTGAGTAGAATTAAAATATAAAGAATATTAAGCAGAAGTACAGAGAGAAAAATATGAAGTAATTGTATAGGCAGGACACTTGAGTATACAAACCTGGGTGCACATCTGAATCACCTTGGGGACATATTAAACTACAAAACACTAGATTGTTGACTGTCACATACATCCCCCCTTCCTACACAAACTTGCCCAAGAATTTTGTCTACCTCTGCGTGGGTCTATGAGGCTGGTTCTGTGAGTAACCATGAAATGTTGGAGGTAAGGACAACTTCACAGATAAGGAAGAGTCATTTCTGGATGGTGTTGACAGTAAGAGAATGCAAGTAGGAAGGGATAAGTCTAGTTACTGTCTCCCTCTAGCACCTACTGCGGAGAATTAGATGTTAAACTAAACTCACAGATTATGAAGTCATCTAAATATGAAATTAATTATGATGGATTTGAGAAATTCACGTACAAATGACCTTTCTTTTTTAAACATTTATCTTTATTATTGAAAGGATTATAAATGTCCCCCCTTTCATCCCCATTGACCCCCTCCACCCACTCCACTCCCCCACCCCAGGCCTTCACCACACTATTGCCTGTGTCCATGGGTGATGCATATATGCATATAAATCATTTGGTTAATCTTATCTCTTCCTCCCCGACCCCCCCCCCCCCCCCAACACACACACACCTATCCTCTCTTCCCTCCAAGATTCATAAGTCTGTTTCATGCTTTCATGCCTCTGGATCTATTTTGTTTATCAGTTTACTTTGTTCATTAGATTCCACACATAAGTGGAATCATGTAATACTTGTCTTTTTCTGACTGGCTTGTTTCACTTAGCAAACATTCTATAGGAGGTTTCCATATGAAGTTTCTCTAATGAGATATGTGTCATTTTGGAAATATAGGATGTGGAGATACAATGAACTGTTTTAATGATGTTGTTGTTAACATTGTACCCAATATCACACTAGCATTATCCTATTTAATAAAAGCCTAATATGTTAAGTTTCCTGTGGTCTGGTTGTCTGTTCAACCAATCAAAGCATAATATGCTAATGATATGCTAAGGCCGCTCAACTGCTCACTATGATGTGAACTGACCACCATGGGGCAGATGTTCCGACTGGTAGGTGAGCTTGCTGCTGGGGTCTGGCTGATTGGGACTGAGCGAGATGGGCCGGACATGCCCTGGAACCTTCCTTTGGTCCCTCCCCAGCTGGCCAACCTCCTGCTTCCTTCCCAGGCCCTGATTGTGCATCAGTTGGGTCCTTTGGCTTGGCCTGTGCCCTCTCGCAATCTGGAACACTGCGGGTGATGTCGGAGAGCCGATTTTGGCCTAATCCTGCAGGCCAGGCTGAAGAACCGCGTTGGTGCATGAATGCATGCACCAGGCCTCTAGTTAGTATATAAAAAGTAGTTTCCCTTTCACAACAAGAAACCTGAGGAGGAGGATGTTTTAGCAGCTCGGTGAAAATCAAGCCCCTTCTACTTTTCTATTTCACCATCCCCGTGCTGGCTTCCATCTTGGAGGTTTCTTCATGTTCACAGGTAACTCAGAAAGCCTGGAGAAGAAATTAGAAAAGCATGATAGCTCACTTCTCAACCCAGGGTCCTTGTTATGGCTTTCTCACAAATCCAACACATTTCTGTTTTGATCTCATCTCTCAGAAGGTAGTTACATGCTACAATATGCAAGAAGGGCTCAGAAATGCCAACTTTTAGACTGGCTTATTGCATTCCTAAATAAATTCTGGATTATTTAATTAAGGAATAATGAAGGAAATATTATTGGGTTAGTAATTGGCAGGTTTATCTCTGGAACCTAGTACAAAAACTATATTAGAAGTATAGTGTTCAAAACTGTTTCAGTAGACAGAAATGCACATGGGAGGTAAAGAGATGCTAGAACCCCAAATAATGAGTTATTTTTAAAGAAAAATATTAATAGTACCCTTGCCTAGAAAACTTAGGAATATACAAGTTCCATTTCAAAACCTCCTCCTCCAGCCCTCATCGGTGTGGTTCAATTGGTTGGAGCATTGTCCCATATACCAAAAGGTGGTGGGTTTGATTCCTGGTCAGGGCACATATCTAGGTTGTGAGTTCTATTCCTAGTCAGGGCTCATATGAGAGGCGACCAATCACTCTCTCTCTCTCTCGCTCTCTCTCTCTCTCTCTCTCTCCCCCCCCCTTCCTCTCTCTAAAATCAATAAACATATCTTCAGGTGAGGATAAATATCTCATTGGTCAATGGTCAATACACAATCTAAACATGACAAAATAACCTCTTATTAGCTAGGGTTTGGGGCTTCAAAACTTGGGATAAAACTTCATTAAGCGAGGTTGGACCCTCTTTGGAGTTCCTTCATATGTGAGGATCCTAGGGAGCCTGGAACAAAATATGACCAGGGATTGAACCCACAACCTAGGTATGTGCCCTGACGAGGAATGGAAACCTGCAACCTTTTTGTGTATTGGACCATCTGAGCCATTGGAACAGGCCCATAAACTTTTAATTAAATAACTTGCATACACAATGTCCTCTGCCACGTGTTGGGGGCGAAAGAAGAGTTCCTGCTCTCAAAGAGTCAAAGGTCTGTGAGGAAAAAATCAAACTAAAATCTAAGAGAACTACATGGACATATACCTCAGCAGGGTTGGTCATTAAAATAGGTAAGAAGGATTTTCAGGGATAGTACTAAATTTTCTGGTTTGTGCTTCCTGATGGATGGTGATATCATGTATTGAGATGATATGCCAACGAAGAGAAATAGATTAGGAGAGTCCTTGTGGAGAATTTTAATTGTCAGTGGGACATATTTAGAACTCAGAAAAGATCTAAAACACAGATATACATTTTGGAGCCATATGGATAACAACAAAAGAGTCAAGCATATGAGATCTTCTTTAAATTGTTTTAAGAAGATAACATGTGCAAGAACAGAAATCTGATGATCATCAAAATGTAATTGGTGACTGGAGAAAACCCATCTATAAAGAAGGTTGCACAGTCAGACAAAACTACAAGGAAGGATTTTAAAGGTGCCTCATAGATCTTCTTCATGAAACAATATAGTTTACAAGAATCTTAAAAGTATTGTCTCTCAGCAACTTCATATGAAGTCCAAGGTAAAGAAGGGTTTATCTCAATAAAATCTGTGTTTTTCTAGTGATGGGGAATATAGATTTATATGGATTGTACACAGTTCAAAATGAATATTAATTTAAACTTAAGTAACAGATACAGTACAAAATGAAAAGAGAGCTTTTAAATCCCAATCTCAATGGGCATGAAGCTGGGTAAGGAAACAACCTAGATGAAAACAAATAATTTTTTATAAATATATTTCTATTGATTTCAGAAAAGAAGGGAGAGGGAGAAAGAGATAAAAACATCAATGATGAGAGAGAATCATTGATTGGCTACCTCCTGCATGCCCCCTACTGGAGATCAAGCCCCCAACCTGGGCTGGAGCCCTTGACTGGAATCTAACCCGGCACCCTTCAGTCCACAGGCCAATGTTCTATCCACTGAGCCAAACTGTCTGGGCCAAAGGATATTTTTAATGGAAAATAATGGATAATTTACAAAGCAGAATCTAGAATGTAGACTAGTAAGGACGAGCCAAAAGCCATGTAGAATCATTCCCAGGCATTAGGACTGAGCCCTAATCAAGGAACTAGACACATAAAAAGGCTTGACAGAAATGCTATGAATAAGGACTCCTGTTTGCAATTTGCTTTTCCCCTTTTTAGATCAGGAGTTCCTAGAGTGGATGAGAAAAGGGGTATGTACAAGTTCAGTGGCTGAAAGTTACCTCACAATGTGATCCAATCCTAAATTTGTAACTACTTCAGCACAGTGGGTAGTCACACCTCAGGCCTTTAGCTTCTTTAAGCAAGCCGTGTCCATTTTCTTGTGCATCTAGGTTAACGCACCTTTGAAATGCAGAAGTAATTCTCTTTTCTAGACCCCTCAAAGGCATAACCACCTTCAAGGTTGTACATAATCTTGTTAACTGGTAATTGTCATCTGTTTTGATGCCACTCAAACTTTTCTACAGGTTTGCATGTTCTTTCATCGACAAGACCATCTGGAGAGAACACACAGAGATAAAGACACCTGGAAAACCTCCGCTACTCCAGTTTTCCCAGCCTAGAGTCAAGATATGAGTGGGCATGGCTTCTAGATTTTTCCAGTCCCTAGTATTTGAGCTTCCACAGATTCCACCAAGTGGAATAGAAATGAGGTTTTCTTCTGTGCTTTGTTCAGATTCATGAGTGTGGTAAGTGTTTGCTTCATGTCTCTGAGTTTTGGTACTTTTTTTAGACAGACAGAGTAACTAAAAACATGTGACCTTTATTCATACCTGTCTGTTTTGGTTTCAAAATTATTTGCTTCTTTATATAAATGCTATTTGTTTTTTAAATATTTTTTTAATCTCAACTTTAAAACTTACTTTATAGTTATTTTGGGACTTACCTATTACTTACATAATTTGGGATAACTTCAACTTTTTAAAAAAGTAGTTGGCTTTTTTAAAATCTAAATTTTCTTCATGAGTCTTGGTGATTTTATTTTCAGATTTATCTTGAGTTTATTCTGATCTTAGCCATTTTGTCTAGTATTACTGTCATTCATTCTGCCACATAAATTTTATTCAGAACAAGACAGCATATTTTAAGTGACAACTATTGTGTTATAGTGATATTGTAGGTATTTCCAAAGCAATCATTAGTTGTCATAATGCTCTATCCAGATTTTATCTGCCTAAAAATTTCCTTCTGCTTACACAGGTAATCAACATAGCACAGTCTTGGGAAAAAATCTAATATTGTTTAGCCTATTTTTTATTTTTATTTTTTGAGAGAGAGACAAGAGGTTCATCCACATAGCCAGTTTTAAACTTTCCTTTGGATAGAATTAGATGAAAATTACTTAAAAAAAAAATTTGTCACAATGGTTTGACAGTACAGCTCTAATATTGGGCCACATATATATTGTGGGCCAGTCTACAGGTTTTCTTGATTTTCTGTAGTATCTTTAGTAGCTGAGACATTGATAAGGTGTCTGAGAGATAAATTGATCTAAGAAGGGAAGTTCACTGGTAGATGCAAAGAACAGGGGAAACTGAGTAAAAAGTTGCGTATTTACACAAGGATCATTGAGCATTGAACAACATAACGTTATCTCATAGGTGTGAGGTGAAAAGCGAAGAGATAAGGGGACAAGGGATCCCATTGTGTGAAATACCTATTTGCTTCAGAGCAAGTGGGTAACATGAAAGTGTGAGATATATTCCAATCCTCACAGACACTAACGCATGAAGCTGGGTGAGGAAACAACCTAGATGAAAACAAAGGGTATTTTCATCCTTTCAGTTGGACAATGATAGCAACATTAGAAAGATAATTAGATAGTTGATAACATAGGTCAGTCAATAATGAGAGGTCAAGATATTGATGGTTTGACCATATTACTGATGTGGTAAAATGGTCACTTATATTGTTATTTGGCAAAAAGTATATTTCTTAAAGAACATATATTATAGTATAAACTAGAGGCCTGTTGCATGAAATTCATGCATGGGTAGGGTCCCTAGGCCTGGCCGATGATCAGGGCCAATCTGGGCCTTCCAGCTGCCAGCCAGGGCCTCCTTTCCCCGGCTGTTGGCCAGGGCCATCTTTCATTCTGCGCCACCCCCTGGTGGTCAGTGCACATCATAGTGAGCAATAGAACTCCCATGGGGACACTTTGCATATTAGCCTTTTATAAAGAGATTTTATAAACACAAAAATATACATATGTATCAAATACTAAAAAATTGGTAGAATTATGAAGGACAAAGTGTTAAGAGTTTTTAACATAGTTGTGGTTTCTGTTTTGTACATTTCTATAATTGTTGTTATCATACTCTGTGATAAAAGAGTAAGAAATAGATATATCTAAAGAATATCTATATACATTAGAAAAAATTGAAAACATGTATTTTTTTATTTGTATTTTTCTTATTTTCTTGTGGTCAAACATGTTATGGGACTCACAAAAAAGCAATTTTCCAATAAGGAACATTATTGTATTACTAGAGGCCCAGTGCACGAAATTCGTGCACTTGGGGGGTGGGGGGTCCCTCAGCCCATCCTGTGCCCTCTCACAGTCCGGGAGCCCTTGGGGGATTTCCAACTGCCCAGGGATGTCCAGGGGGAGCAGGCCTAAGCCATCAGCCAGACATCCTTAGCACTGCTGCAGAGGAGGGAGAGGCTCCCGCCACCACCACTGTGCTCGCCAGCCATGAGCACTGGTTTCTGGCTGAGCGGCGCTCCCCCTGTGGGAGCGCACTGACCACCAAGGGGCAGCTCCTGCATTGAGTGGCTGCCCCCTGGTGGTCAGTGCATGTCATAGCAACCAGTCGTTCCGCCGTTCAGTTGATTGGCATATTAGCCTTTTATTATATAGGATATGAGAATTACTGAATATATAGTTATAATAATTAAATAACTGGCCAAATATTTTATTAGTATATCTCTTTACCTTTAGAATTTTATTTTCTCAATCTCTCTCTCTCTCTCTTTTCTCTTTTCTTTCATTTATTTGTACTATCTATAAAAGAGTGAGTGGCACTGCATTGTTTCTAAGATTGCTATCCAACTCCAATATTCTTGGGTTTCAATTGTTTTTCAATTGTTTACTATGAGATAATCCTATATAATAAAAGCCTAATATGCTAAGTGTCTCGTCATCTAGTGACCAGTCAACTGTTCAACCAATCAAAGCATAATATGCTAATGATATGCTAAGACCTCTCAACCACTCACTATGATATGCACTGGCCACCCGGGGGCAGACAGTCAAATGGATGACCAGTCACTATCATGTGCACTGACTACCAGGGGGCAGATGTTCCGACCAGTAGGTTAGCTTGCTGTTGTGGTCCAGTCGATAGGGACTGAGTGAGATGGGGCTAGACATGCCCTAGAGCTCTCCTGTGGTCCCTCGCTGGCCCCGATCACTGGTGGGGTCCCTCAGCCTGTCCTGCATGCTCTCACAATCGAGGACCCCTTGGGGGATGTCAGAGAGTCGATTTCGGTCTGATCCCACAGGCCACTCTGTCGGGAGGGTGCCAGACACAGGGCTCATGGCATCTGGACTGATTGGGCAGGAGCCCACGGCAGGTGCAATGGGGCCAGGAGGATGAGCGGAAGCAGCAGGTAGGAGCTGCAAGATGCTTTGGACTGTGGGTTTTGGCCCGATCCCCACAGGCCACTCCGAGGGACCCCACCCATACATGAATTCGTGCACTGGGCCTCTAGTTATAATATATTGTCCTTTCAATAAAAGGCAAAAAATAAGATGGTATCTTTGATTGTAAAGCTATTCAAATGGAGATGACCATATAAACATGATTTCTAAGAGGAATTTTCCTGTGCTATATATATGAATATTATTTAAAGTTGTTTGGGTGTTCTTTGATGGGATTCTAACACAATCATCTTCGTCATAATTTTGCTAGAAATAATTTCAATAGTCAAGTTATCAGGTCTAAAACAGTGACATCTGGTGGCTTCAAGAGGGTATTGCAATTACTTACTAAATTAAAATTTTAATACAAGTAAGACATAGTAGTAAGTCAATGGTGCACAATAAAACATGACAAATATGCTATGCTATTTCTTTTAGAAATGTTATATTATTTAATATAATATGTTCTATTATTATTTATAAATATTATTATCTCTTTAGAAAAAACTAACCTTTGTACATATATGTGGTTTTACCTTTCATAATTACAATATAAATCCAACTATTAAAAATAACAAAAACCAAAAACCTTGATCCAGTATTTATTTTTATTATGAAATAGGAGTGGGGTAATTCCATATTACTATAATTTTTATAAGATCACCTTTTTTATATTATACTAGTGGTCCAATGCATGAATTCATGCACCTTGAAAGGAACTGTGGGCCGGGAGGCTGCAGTGGGCACAGGGGCAGGTCTCAGACCATCCTCTGTGCCCCCACCCAGCCACTCCCACTGCAGCCCCCGTGGGAGGTTCGATCCTACCACCACCGCTCCCACGCGCTGATGGCACCGGCCCAGCTTGCACCTGCTGACAGTGTGGAGCGATTGGGGCCGGCACCGGCAGCGGGTGTGAGTGGCAGCTTCAGCACCA
The DNA here is from genome assembly GCF_027574615.1 of Eptesicus fuscus. Lineage (NCBI taxonomy): Eukaryota > Metazoa > Chordata > Mammalia > Chiroptera > Vespertilionidae > Eptesicus > Eptesicus fuscus. The sequence goes on along the minus strand of NC_072488.1, from coordinate 48,410,720 downwards.
GCTGCAGGTGCTGACAGGGCCAGCGCCATCAGCGGGTATGAGTGATGGCTGCCGGCCCCAATCGCCCCTCAAGAGCTGGGGAAGGTGGTAAAGCCCTGAGGGGCAATCGGGGCTGGCAGCTGCCGCTCCCACCCGCTGATGGTGGGTCTGAGTGGGGTCAGCACCGGCAGCAGGTGTGAGTGCCGGGTTGGACTGTGGGGCATGGAAGCAAAGAATTTTCAGTAACCACCAGAGGCTCGCCCCGATGACAGTGACTAGCGCCCTGTCTTGGTCTGGCGCCCCCACTCACCTGCTCCACCACCCCTCCACAGCTGACACCTGCCATGTTTCATGCTCTGATGCCTGGTGGTCAGCACACATCATAGTGACCAGTTGTTGGTTGTTCTGCCATTCGGTCTAGTTGCATATTAGGATCTTATATATAGAGAGAGATGTTTCTAAAGAGACAATTTTAATTTGAAAAGAGAAAAAAAAGTCCAGTCATATTTCCTGATTTTATGAGAAATCAGTTATAAGTAATAAGAAAAGCAAATTTATTTCTCCCTGCTTGACTTTTTTTAAGGCTATGTTTTTATTAAGACATTTAATTTTGAAACTATTTTTTTCTTACACCTATAAAATCAAATAACCAAATAGAATTTTGAACTTACCTGAATAACTATAACTTCTCTTAACTCTACTCTGCCATTTCAACACTCTGCTTAAAAATAAACGTTCAACTGAGAAAATTTGGCCAATTCATGAATTGGCAGCATCCCATCTAGTATATAGAGAAGAGCCCCCAAAATCTATACAATCTAGCATATAGAGAATAGCCCCCAAAATCTATACAATATAGGCAGGACAAGAATGCTATTGAAAAAAAAAAAAAAGTGTTTCAGGCAAAGTTACCTGTACTTAGGGAAAGGTGGTTGGGAAGGGGTATTATCAGACAATTGTTTCAGCTTCCTTTGGGGAATAGGAGAGACTCTGTGACAGATTACCTCATTAGCACTGCCCAGAAAATTCCAGACTGACCGATTAAGATTACATTCCTGTAGAAGGTTGAAATTGCAATTTGTTCAGTATTAAGTCTAAGTTTGGTGGTATCAGCTTTCGAATGTGATCCCATTTGGGGCCTGTGGTTTTCCCTTTCACAATCAAAAGGAGGGGATCAGACTCTCAGCTTGACTAAGAGATGTGATCAAAATTTAAGGCATTAGTACCTCTTTCTGCTACTGCTCTGCAGTTCTGGAAGCTTTTGTTGATCCTCTGTGTGATATTCATGATGTTTTTGGCTTAAGTCCTGGTTTCAGGATCACAGTCTTTAAGTCAGCTGCTCTCTTTGTTCTTTTTCTGATGCATCAATCCTAGGAAGATCATTGGCTTAGTGGTTAGAAAACACGCATTTAAAGATTTTGAGAGAATCCAACAGGACAGCAACATTATTATCATTATAAACAAAATAATTGCCACTGTTAGGAATGTACTTTGGTGGCATGGTCCCCAAGATCCAAACCAATCAAATAAAGACCCCATTGAGATCACCTTTTTAATCCAAGTGCCTTGTTCAGTGATTTTATGTAACTGAGTTGCAACTTCCCCAGAAGTGTTCATCTCAGTGCGACAGGTGGTGATGTCCACAGCAGAGACACCTTCTTGCTTAGCTAAGGGTTATTCTACTGTCAAGAACAACTTTGGCCAGAAAGTCTAAGGATTTTTGCTGGGTAGCTGATGCGTTAACAACTGATTCTACACTATTTACAAGAGCTAAGGGGAAGTTCCTCATTATAGCCTCACTTGTATTTACTCCTAACCAGGGAGCAGGGACTGGCCAAAGGAAGCACATTTTGAATCATGAAAAACCTTCTGGTAGATCCTCCCTAATTCAATGATGTAAATTAATGGAAATAGACTGGTGAGGTGTCTCAGTTTGTTTGTGAACAGTCAGAGGCACATTTAGATCATCTAAGAGGCAATGCCCGGTTGCATGTCAGTCATTTAGGCATTCACAGTTCCTAGGAGACCAATAACCACCATCAACAAAGATAAATTATAGTGGGCATAAACCACTTCACTAATGTGGCACTGTTAATGGGCAAATCAGAGATTTTTATGACAGATTCTGAATCTGAAAGATTAACGCCCCCCCCCCCCGACACACACACACACACAACTCCTTAGCAATGGCCTCAGAAATAGGGATGATAGCATCATCTTTCTAGGCCAATACCAGAATAAAAAAGGGAAAGAAAATAAAAACGAATTTCATGTTTAGTTAAAGTACAAAGTCTTGATCTGGCATCTTGAGTAAAAGCTGTCTACATCAATTTCAGCCTCTTCTCTCCCTTGCCAACTTGATCTGTAGGTCTCCAACATCTGTGTAGGACCAGATGTCAGGTGGATCCTTCTTTGGCTATGTGTGTCCAATGCCTACTTTGTAGCAGTGAGAGTGGTCAGGAGTACCTGGCAAGCTCCCTTCCAATGGAGTTCAATGGCTGTCGTCCTCTGATGATGCTTCTAGAACATTCAGGCACCAGGATCTAAATTATGACCAATAGGATTGCTGTGGAATTGGAATCTGGGAAAGCTTCTTTAACCTGCTGATGACAGGCTTAAGCATAAGACAATAAAGACTTACAGTAGCTGGTCATATTGACATGAGGTAATAAGGGATCAGCAGAAAGTTATGTACCAACAGACATTGTTCACTGGTGACAATCTCATGTGGAGTGAGTTTATGTTTCCCAAAGGAAGTACTGCAAAACAGTCAGCAAGACCAAAGGGAATACATTAGGCCAGGGAAGTGTAATAGTTTCAGCAAGTTGAAAGATCTTAAGTGAGAGGGTCATGTTAATTTTCTCTCCCTGCCTGATGATTGAAGGTGATAGGACAGTGATAACTCCAAGAAGACTGCAAGGTTTCATTAAGGCTCGTATAATTTGCCAGTGAAGTGAGCGCCTCAGCCACTGGAAGTTGGAAAGGTATTCCCCATAAGGGAAAGACATTTTCCAACAGTTTATTTGTCATGTGAGAGCATCAGCCTTGTGGCAGGAGACGGCTTTAACCCATCTGGAAAACTTACATAAAATAACAAGAACATATGCCTAACTCAAACAAACAGACAGGTGACTGAAGTTTAGCTGCAGGTGTTCAAAAGGTCCAGAGGGAGGAGGTCTGAGGTCTCTGAAGACAAACACAGTTTTCCCACAGCTATGGGCCTGATAGATCAGACATTCCTGGTAGACTGTTTTCACCATTTTTTATGTCTTCATGGCAATGTCTGTTCATAATTTGAGTCACCTGAAATGTGCTCTGATGGGTAAAGGAATGCAAAAATGGGAAAATTAGTTTGACAGGGAGCTGGGAAGAACCAAGTGGCCTTCTTCGTTTCCCCATAGTCCTGACTGTTTGTTTAATTACAGCCATTATTTACCTCATAATTTATCTGATTCAGGAGCAGACTGTTGCCATGTTACTAGAACATCAGGCTGGCAAATGTCAGCTGATAAGGGATCGTCTTTTTGCAGAAGCAGAATGTACTCTATTCATATGCCATAATTTTGTAGACTCTGTTGCTGCTGTCTTTGCATGACAGTATCCAGGGCATTTGCCTGATACTCAGTTTAGTCCTATTAGTGTGAGCTTCGATTTTGATGAAAGCAATTTCAGAAGGTAAGAAGATAACAGTAAGATCATTTACTTGTTGCCCATTTTTTATTGGGATTTTAGAAAACTTAAGAAAAACTTTTTTTTTCCATAACCTTCCCAAATTGTGCAGACCCCAAAGGCATATCAGCTACCAATCGAAATAGTTGCAGTTTGCCCACTTGATAGCTGACATGCTCTGGTTTTGGGGAGGATTTAGCTTGTGAGAGGTTTATCCTTTCAAATAAGTCATTTTGGGAAGTATATCATAATTGGTTTGAAAATTGCCATTTTCACTGGTATAGCATGACACACCAACAAACAAAACTAGACCAGGGTTAGTTAAAGGGGGTCTTCTCAGAAGTCAGGACGCGGTGTCACAGAATGGAGCTTCATATTTCCCAGTTATGGTCCTTACCTTCATCAGGTAGAGGTAGTAACATGGGCTTAAAAGTGTAGGTTAGGTTATAAAAGCAAAAGGATCTCATAGGAAGTTTGTCTGCTTGCAGAGAAATGTTGAGTCAATTCAGAGTTCAGAAGCTTTTGGACAGCGTGAAGTTTGCAATTAAATGTTCTTTCCCAGGATTAACACTGAAGAGGCTTCCACTAACTTAGCAGCTGCAGTGATAGCCTTAAGACAGCTGGGACAGGCACAGATAACTGAATCCAATTGTATGCTCTCATAGGTAACAGGCTATGCTTACTAAAATTCTAGTGAGTTCATAGAATGGGTAAGTTAATAGAGAAGAAAAAAAATTAGGATCCCATCCATAGTCTGCAATAACCAGCCAAGCCTAGAAATCCACAAAGCTGCCACTTACTTGTGGGTTTAAGAAATGTGTGAATTAGCTTAATTCTTTTTTGAGACAACTGAATTATTTTAGTGCTTAGACCATGACCTAGGTAATGAACAGTATCTAAAGATAATTGTAATTTTTCCTTAGAGGCTGTGTCCTGTTTCAGCTAACTGTTGCAGCAAATAAACAAAATCTTATATGGACTCCTCTCTGGTAACTGAGCTCAGAAACATGTCATCTACATATTGTGAACGGGTCAATTTCCTGAGGATCTAGAGAGTGCTTAAATCTTGAAGTACTTGGAAGAAATAAGAAGAGGCCACAGTGAACCCTTGAGGCATAACTGGCCAGGTATATTGTCTATTGTTGCAAGTAAAGGCTAGTAGATATTGGTTGTTGGGTCTACAGAAATGCTGAAAAGGCTGAACAAAGGTCTACAACAGTGAACCATTTTGTGTCTGGCAGAATTTGTGACTAAAGGCTTTTGGATTTGGGACAATTGAGAAATGAGAATAACTATTTTATTAATAGCTCTCTAACTATTTTATTAATAGCTCTCAAATCCTGGACAAATGTCTATCCCATTTCATTTTGGACTGGCAAGATTGGCTTGTCCCAAGGACTAGTACAGGGAATGATTAGCACCTGGGTAATTAAGTCTTCTACTATGGGGTGAGGCCTTGTATATGTGTAATTTAGGGAGAGGTTTAGTTATGTCTTATGAATCTTTATAAATTCCACACTTTTATTCTTCTAATGTGAGTATAAAATGTAGCCCACAGATTTTCAGGCACCTCAGTTAAATTAAGGGACTTTTGTTGGAAGTATTCCTCTGCTATGTCAAGGACAGACTGCAAAGCACATAAAGGATCAGTTTCAGGTTGGTCAGGAAATTCTAAAGTGAGGTGGCCATTGGAAGCAAATGCATCAGATTTTTTTTTAATTTATCTTTATTGTTGAAAGTATTACAGATGTCCCCCTTTTCCCCCCATTGACCCCCTTCACCTGGCCCCAGTATCCTTCCATAAGCCTACCATACTATTGACTGTGTCATGCATATATTCCTAGACCTTTTAATTCAGAAAAAAAAAAAAATCTCACACAGAAAAATAAATATTTCTTAGTAAAAGATCCCAGTCATTTGGACTGGTTGAAATAAAAATTCTCTCTGAACTTCATTAGATACCCTCAATATGAAAATCTTTTCACTCTGAGAGATCTGTTGTCCTCTAAGGCTAGGATTTAAAATAGAAAGTGTAGCTCTGGTGTCAACTAAAATTTGACAAAGCTCATTAATTTTAATTTTAGTTTTCCCTCAGCTGATTAAGGGATTGCTAGTAATAGTTTACTGGAGGTGCCCATATGGAGACTTCCCTTTGGAGGTAGATATGGGGACATTCAAATAGTTATTAAATAATTTGCATAAGATCTTTGACAATTTCTTTTCCAGTGTCCCAACTGGCTACAATTGAAACATTAATTTCTAGGCCAGTGTTTTGATAATGGGCCCCCAGGGAGTTCAATGCAGGAGGGCCAGGTGTTATTTTGGGTCCTGGCCTTGGGGCTTTGTTGCTAGAAAGTAAAGACTTTGGTTGATTTTTGTTTCTGATCTTGCTCCAGGGTCTTTTCAAAATGTTCAGCTACAGTCAAGAGTTGTGTCAGTCCTGTGGTCTCAAATCCTACTTTCTGACTTTTTATCAGTCCACTAATCTTAGGATATGATCCATTTACAAAGAGGGTACCTAGAGCAAGTTGGGTGATTCTATTTATTTCATGGATCTCAGAATGTTGTAGAAAGAGGTTTCCTAAGTGGACTTTAAAGTCAGCCACAGATTCATCTCTTTTTTTCTGTGTGTGTTAATAATAGACTAATCAGAATGGTCAGGGAAGACTCTAGGAATGGCTAGTAAAAGATTAGTTGCTATTGTAACCACACAGAAACTCCATTTGTTTAATGTGACTCTCCTTTTTGCCTGCCACTCCCTTCCTTAATCATTAAGTCCTTAGGACATCAGATTCTGGTCAGCACCAAACTGTCTTAAGAACAACGTCTCGGGTCCTTTAACCACTGAAACAGTTTTCTCAAACTAAAGATAACATCTTGACCTCAATTGTGTTTCATCCCCAGGCCCAGGAAAGCAGAACTCATGAAACTATAAGGAACTATGCAATGGTTAACATTATGACCTGATTCAATAATCAACTACTCCCTATACAGGCCCCAAACAATCCATAGAGTCCATGAACCCAACTCCCTTAATCACCATGATTAACAATTTTCCCCATATATAATCTCTCCCTGTGCAGACATTTGGGGAGCCAGGTTATAGAACACTAGTTCACTTATTTCTCTGGGTTTGGTGCCATTTTCTTAAATAAACCTCTATTTTCTTTGCTGCAAAATCCTGTTTGCATTTTATAAGGCTTTGACATGTGCAGGCAAATGGACCCCTTTAGTGCAGGCAAAGTGACCCCTTTATTCCGGTAACTCTATTTTGCAAGCTCTTTCTGGTTGAGAATCTCAAATATCCTGGTGGGTTTGCTATCCTGCTTCCTGCATCTATTTCCAGACTTCAACAGGTCCTACCAACATGTGCACAAGCTGATAAAGATCTGTTGGTGTTCCTCCCTAGGTTTAGTAAAATTTTAAACTATGGCCCTTAGTCAGTCTCTGACCAGGTTTGAAGGGTATCTGATAATGTTTGTCTACAACCTCAGGTGGTTTTACTTTAAAACGTAACAGTCTTCAGAATGAAAAGCAGTTGAATCAGATAATTAGTAAAATGTGAGTACTGAGATGAAAAAGATGGGGGAGTAGAGGTCACATTTGTCCTATCATCTTTTGTTTTAGGTACCTCTTGTACCTTTAATTTTTCATTAGCCTTTTGTAATGAGTATTTTAATGAAGCTATTTTGGAAGCTTCTGCACATTAATTAAAATAGGCACCCCATTCTGTTTGTTCAACTGGAGATCCCTTGCTCTCAAGTGCATTTTGTTGTTGTTATGGTTTTTTGTTCGTTTAGTTTTGTTAATCCTCACCTGAGGATCGTTTTCCATTGACTTTTAGAGAGAGTGGAAGGGAGGGGGAGAGACAAAGAGAGAGAAACATTGATGTGAGAGAAACACATGGATTGGTTGCCTCCTGCACACCTCTGGTCAAGGCTGGGGACTGAGCATGCAACGGAGATACATGACTTTGACCAGAATCGAACCCCTGGGACCCTTCAGTCCATGGGTTGACACTCTATCCACTTAGCCAAACCGGCTAGGTCTCAAGTGCATTTCTTAAATGAAAAATCTTGTCTAATTGGTATGCTCCTATAATGGCCATTGTAATTCTAGGTTATTTTTAGTAAAATTTTGCCATTTTATTAAATAGCTGTACCTTCTGTGACTACAGTTGTCAAAAATCACCTATCTATAGATAGATAGATATAGATATAGATATAGATATATATATAGATATAGAATAGATATATATATATATATATATATATATATATATATATATATGGGCCAGAAAGTGATAAACTCACATCTTTGGATATAAACTTTTTTTTTTTTTTTGGCAATAGCCTTTACCTCATGTGCACATTAACAGAAACCAATAGTAACCAAAACTGTGGACATCAGCAATAACCAAAGAACTAGGGACTGGTGAAAGGATTGAACCAGCAGACTTCAATGAGTGGGGATTGTGAACCAGTTCTAAACAATAGGAGGCCTGCAGCTGCCACCAGCCATTTCCAAGGTGGAATTTGAGGACAGAACTTAGGGCTGAAGGTTAGACACTACTGTGGACTCCAAAAGAAGGCCCTGTGCTCGCCTCCAGCATTTCCCAGTGATTGGGGTGGTTTATTGAGCAGGGTGGTTTCTTTTCTGGGTTCGTGTCCAGATGGATTCAAAGAATGAAGCCACGGACAAAAGGTGATAGGGGAAAAGTACAGAAACTTTATTGCAAGCTGATATTACCTCTAAAACCTTAGTTCTAAATTCTAAGCCTGCAACTCTGTCTCTCTTGGCACAGAGGGGCCACCTAAGAAAGGTGTTCTCTAAGTTCCTACTCCTAAGACTCTGTCCCTCTTGGACTGACAGAGGGGCCCCCTAAGCTGCTTTCTTTGTCTTGAGGCATTAAATGGGCTGGAGACCCTCCTTTTCTACCGTGGGACCTTAGCCCTGTAATCACCTCCCAGGACCCCTATGTTCACACTTTTCCTTGTTTGGTCATCCTATCTGTTTAGGTTGGAGTCACTTTTGAGTTATCTTATGGTTTTCTCCCAGTTGTGCTGGCCGAGAAAGCTTTATCTTATAGCTCTCCCAGCTACTCAGGTCAGGGCTGCATTTGGTCTAACTATGGTCAGGCCAGAGATACCCCTGTCCTTGGTTTATGGCTGTTTTAATTGCTTAGGCCAGAAATGTTTCCATTTGCCTGTGGCATTTCTCAATCTTCTGTACAAGTAACATAAGCATTTTGGAGTCTCCAAGTCTTCATCTATGTATTCCTCCCCATGGACTTTCCTCATCCTTAAAACTCCCTAAACCTGCCTATTTTATCCCCAAAACACCTTTCACCAGTGTGGAACAAACCAGCAGACTCCAGTAAATGGAAACTATAAATTGGAACTGGGAAAAGGACTTCTAAACTGGTGAGTTGCAGACTGAGCCCAGGCCTAGGGACTCAGGTTCCAGGTGGAACCATCCCCCAGCGATAAAATGACCTGTTAAACTCTGGATTGAAAAGCCAATTAAATTGTAGCTCAACTCAAAGAGTATGGAGCCCTTGCTGAGAGGGACTTGTTAGCAGCTCTTAGAAAAGACAAGAAAAACAAAGAACTCAAAAGTGTTGGCAGACAAGGCTGTGTCTCTTGTCCCTAAATGTCCTCAGAAGTTTTCTTTGGATTCTGTCATTGCCACCAATCTGTTAAAGAACAAGCATTTAATCAAGTAAATTTGGATATCAAATTGGCTTTATTGACTAATTCATGAATCCAGCAGCATCGCATCCAGCAAGTAGAGAAGACCACCAAGAAGTAGTACAATATGGGAGGAAAAGAAAGTTAATAGCAAAAAAAAATAATATGAGGTTGTTTCAGGCAAAGTTACCTGCCCTCAGAGGAAGGTGGGGGTCTTATCAGACAGATTGCCTCAGCTTTCTTTCAGAGATTCCTTAGGGCATAGGTGGTAGATTACCTCACTGATAATGACTAGACTGAATGATTCAGATTATATTTTTGGACAAAGTTGAAACTGCAATTAGGTCAGGCATTAAGTTCAAGCTCCATGACATGGGTCTTAGGACAAGGAATTCAATTTTGAGCCTATGGTTTTTTCTTTAACCTATCCAATAGAGTAAAAAGTATAACTGGAGAACATTTTAAGGACATTAAAGCATCTTCAAGTTCTCCAGAGTCCCTAGGCAACCTGTATAGTGCCAACAGTGCTGAGAACAAAGTTCTGTGTTTAATAAATTTTTACTGAAACAAGATTCATGCTGAATCTTTCTTATTTACCATTGCAGTCATTTCCCTCTCTACTTCAAAGTATCCCCTAGTTAATATAACATTTCTCTCTCTAAGGCTAAACTTTCTGCCTATTCTCTTGATCCCACCTTTTATTACCTCCTCAGGGAACTTGCTCCATCAATTACACATTCTTTTTCCAGACTTTTCAATCATGCGGCTTTCATTTGGCGTCTTCCTTTCTGCTTTCAAAATGTGTTTCCTCCAAAGTTAAAAACTATTCAAACCAGCCAACCAAACAAGCAATTAACAAGCCACAAGAAGAAATAACTCTTTACCTTATGGTTGTCTTTATTTTCTTTCAAGGCCCAAATTCTAAAATGTGCCCACTTTTTTGCTTCCTTTTTAAGTTAACCTCATTCACAGTTAACTTAACACTTTATTAAAACTTCTTATTTGAACTTTCTTCTCTCTGAACACTGTTTTGGTTTTTAAGAACTTATGCTGAGAAATTGTTTATCTTCCCAAAGCACCTTTATCTGATACCTAAAATGGAACTATATACAGGGGTCCCAAAAAAATGTATACATACACTTTGAATAATTATAAAGACAGTGTTTATTAAAATACGTTTTATTTTCAAAATTGAGCTATCATTTGCTAAAGTGTATAATACATTTTTGGGGGACATGCTGTATATTAAGCAGTCCCGTGTCCTTATGTCTTGAGGATTTATTTTTGTAAAATAAATCATTTTGTAAAATGATTTATTTTACAAAAATCTCCAACTCACTAGTCTGTCAATATATGATGAACATAAGAGAACTTCTGCCTGCCTAGTTTCTTAATTGATAAAATGGAAATAAATAATAAAGAATTACCCCATAGAAGTGCTGGGAAGGTTAGGTGAACTAATACAATTAAAGGACTTAGAACAGTGCCTTGCACTTTGTAAATATTCAATAAGTGTTCACTATTATGATTACAATGTAAAGCTGCTATTTGTTGCCTCAATGACTCCCTGAGTGCCAGCCCCCTCCCTGCTTGTTTTGAACTTTTTCTTAGTTTTTGTCCACTTCTGTGCACCCATACCCAACGTGTGTAATTAAATAAGCCTTGTGATGACATCTTCATTTTGTTCTTTATTTCTTTCCATGTTGACACAGTTACATTCAAATTACCCAAAAAGAGTGCTTCCCATATGGCACAAGGTACAGCACCCGTGACCCTCAATAAAGACACTTCTCAATGGATCCTTCCTCTACTCCCCCCTCCCCCAGCCCTGTCTTCTGTGATCAAACTTCAAATTTTTAGGTGACTTTTGTGTGGTCCTCTTGCCATGCCATGTCCCACCCCTCTAGTACCTGTGAGTGTAATAAATCATTTCATGTATCTCTCCTGGGGTAATTTCTGCAGCTATGTTGGAGTGATCCTTAAAGAACCCACAGGGGGACCTTAATCCCCTATTCATAATACATTAATTAGTAGCATACTTATTCTCTGTATTAAAAGATATCCAACTCCTCTCCACAATGTTTGCGAAGATTTTATGAAGAAGTCTTACAATGAATCCCTGCTCGAAGACAATTTAAGATCCTGAAAGTGCTTTCTGGTCTTTACTCCTAAAGCTGATATCTTCAGACTGTTAATTGTGCTTAAGTACAGTTCTTCATTAATTCACCCACCAAACACCATTATGCAAAGTTCTTCTAGAAAATGAACTTTAATTGGATTTTCAGACATATTGAAGGAGAAATACAGCAGAGCACAGATGATAGAACATGGAACTGGTCCCATGACACCAACATTTTTTAAGTTCCTTGGATCTCTGAATCACAATAACTTTTTCCTTTGCCCTTATTCATTTTGTGACAATAACTGCCAACATTTTGCTCAGGCCCTCTTCAATCTTGTTTCACATCATTCTTCCTTTCCTCAAATTTAGAGATATCCTTTCACCAACAACTAGTCTTAATTCACAGGAGCTAGTACAAAAATTTCTGTTACCTTATTAAAGTTAGTTTTAAATTTCATTGACATCTCTTTCATACAGATCAACTTTCAGATTCATTTTTTAAAAAAATAATAGTGTTTTAAATCCTCTAAGTAAAAGAACCAACAACTACTGAAATGAACTCATCTGCCTTTTCCATCTTTATATTGCAGAAGTAAATGCACCAATATTTATTTAAATAAACTGACTTTCTTTCTGCACTATAGAGAGTATGTCAGACATTTCCTAAGCTTAACATCATCCCTGTTATTTTCATCAGTATCATTCTCTTTCCAGTTCAATTTCAACAAGATGTCTTTATATTACTTCAGGATAAACATGTGTAAAGTCAGACTTCTGTTTCATTTCAAATTGTCTGTTGTGTCTGACTTTTACAGACCTGTAAACTAAAACTCCTTTTTATTTCTTGCTAGTATGAATTTCCTTCATGAAGACAGTTCTTCAGACATATTGCTTTTGTATACATAATTTTCCTATTGTATTAATGATTTCAAAAAACATTGCAAATTCAAACTGATCAATAGGAGATTATAATATTGTGTTGTGAATGTTCAGAGGGTAATAAAGTGATTACAGTTTTGGAGGTGAGTTCACAGAAGCAATATTTAATGTAGATTTTGAAGACTAATTGAGTTCTATCTTTAATTGGAAGGGAGTCTTATTCTTTTGATGTTCCTTTCTAAATAATATCATGTTTAGAAGAACTTCCATTTCTCTTTTGTGTTTGTTTAATCTACTTTGCCGGTAATTGCCCATGGAAAGATATACCTCCAGCTTTTAAATACATACTTATATAAATATAAAATATGTCTCATTCTAGGTTGAAAAGAAGTTAAGGCTAGAGATTGTAAATTTCTTGAGAAGCATCAGTTAATATTAGAAAAGACTTGAGTCAGATGGCCTTATGTTTCAATATCATCCATGATTTCTTCCTGTCAAAATGGTACTAGAATGGCTATTTTCAGATCAAGTTAAATAATACATTTGAAGACTACATTATACTAGTATAGTGCATACAATATTACAGATAATAAATGACTAATTTAACACTTTTCTTAGTTTTATTGAAATGATAAGACTTCTGTTCAAGAATGATTTATTGAACACATACTATCTCTTAGAAACCCTGGTGAAATAATAGTTGAGTGAACACTTAGCTACAACAAAATTGGATAAAAGCATGAGCAAAAAACACATAAAATAAATGGTACAATACAGTTTTTGGAAGGTAGAATGTAAACAGACTATTGTTTTCTTATTTAGAAGACTGAAGAAATATGGACCTTTAACCTGGATGGATAGATCAACAAACCTAGATAATTCCAGGACTGGAAACATCAATAATTCTAAAAGTAAGGATGTGAGTAGGGTTGAAAAAAATATGAATGTCTATATAAGTCTCTTAAATGTATACATCCCTTTTCCCATCCACATAACTACACAACTAAACTTCAGTGTGACTACAGGTTTATCCTCTAGTCTAGAGTATTTAAATCAGTGGGTCTTATGCAAATATATAGCAAAAATGGGGAATTGGTGGATATATGTACATTAAATATTGGCATCTATCATAATACAATCTATCTCACAAATACCCTGTGCAAAGTTTTTATCTTCCAGACACAGGTGAAAAAATTATTTTCTCAAAACTGCCAAGTCTAAAATGAAAAGATCAACAGGTACTGGCAGTTGTGGACACCTGGTATAATGGCTCAGCCTGTTTTTGGTAAAAGCTTACCATCCAGCAAAACTCTCAAAACAATAAAACTCAACTCATCTGATTAGTGCCCCATTCTTAGGTATGAAGGGCCAGTGAATGCCAGGCTTTTTTATTAACATGGACATTTGACAAAGACCAAAAAGAGAGAGAGAAGAAAATGAAATCAGGACTCAGATAAACAATACACCTGTCTGTGGAGTAATTTTAGCTCCGCTTTTCCATTGTCTAAATTTAAACCTCAGCTCTTCCCCTTACTGTATCTTCAGGCAGTTTCCCTTAATCTTTCTGTGTCTTGGTTTCTTCAATAAAGTCTTGCAAATCTTTACTTACAGTTCTTACATATTTTATTTAAATGTTATTCATAATTATTTTATTCTTACATGTTATCATAAAAAGATCATTTAAAAAATTTTGTATTTTTTGAGAAAAAACAGGAAATACTTCAGCATTTATGGAACAAATAAAACAACCTGCTGATATCAAATAGTTATTCGTTTTATATATAGCTTATTATTCTTCAAATATTTTATTTTGGAGTTTTACTAAATTCATAAAAAATGTGTGTTGCTGTTTGTTTCTTAATGTGTATGTATGCATATGCTTGTCTTTCCATTGTATTACTTAAAGCTATGCTAGCTTAATTAAATTGAAATATTTTCAATTTGTTATGTCATGGAGAAGTATGAAGGGCAAAATAAATATATGCTGTTGCTAGGCTGATATGGTTTACTTTTAAAATGATCTAGGACTACTATTTTTTAGTTTTTAACTTAAATTACCTGATATTGGCTTCTTTGTATTTCTAAATATATTATGCATCTCTTGAAAGCAAAGTATTTCCTATTTATTCTTTAAGTCGGATGTTGTCATTTTAAATGTGTTTCATAAAGATTGCCCCTTTCTGTCAATGTGGAGGTTTTTTGAAAAGAAGATGGCTTAAAACAGAAGTTGTCATTTGCTATTCTATAGCCAGAATTATTCATTATTAGCTGATGGAATTAATGCTAAGTAATATGGCTTAAAATTTAAAATTATGAATTGAAGCAATATTCAGAAAGACCAAGTTTTGCCTTTTTACCTTATTCCTCCCCTGTATGTGCTCTGTTTTGTAGGCTTCCTGTCCTGCTAACTAATCAGGAAAAAAAAAAATAGAAAAGAAAAGAAAGAAAGAAAAGAAAAAAATTAAAAGAAAAGAGGGAGCTAATACAAACTCTGAAATTCTTTTTTCTTGCCAAGTGTGACTATACCACATGTTGTGGTGATCTTGCTCCAGCTGCAAATACACCTGCTATTGATTTTTTGGCATTATAGTAGGTATCCCAATAAGAATGTTTCAAAATAGCAATCTGTCAGTGTAAATGTTTACAAGCATTATTTTCTGGAAAACATCTTACATTTTCTACCATTAAAGATACCAAAACATTTATACAAATAAATAGTTTTATCAAAAAAGATTTTAAAATATTTCAAAAATATATAGAAAAGATTTAAAAATAACATAAACACTCCTTCACACTTCTGATTCTACCAAGTACAAATTACTAAGCCATATGTATTTCAGGTCTTCTAAGAATTAAATTATGACACAGATAATTGAGGTCCTTATGTTTTTCTACCTAATTTCATTTCCTTCTTTCTCACTGAGGCCCAGATGTTTTCACTGGTAAATTCTATGGAACATATGAGAGACAAATGATACCTAATCTCTAGTTTGTATTCTAGATAATAGAAACATAGAGAACACATACTGTTTCATTTCATAAGACCAAATTATTTTAATACCAAAAACATATAGAGATAAAACAAGATAAAATTTAACAAATTGAATCCAAGAAATTAAAAAAAAAGAATTCTAAAACATGACTAAGGGAGATATATTTTAGGGATGTAAAGCTGGTGTTACTTTTAAAAATCAATTAAATTAATCTTTCACACCTACAGGCTAAAGAAAAAAAATACATAATCATATTAATTGATACAAAATAAGCTTTTGAAAAATCCAACACATTTGTTTTAATAACTTTCAGCAAAGTAGAAATGGAACTTTCTCAACTTGATAGAACATGAACAAAAAGCCTACATTCTAACAATGATGAGACAAAAGTACATGCAAATTAGCATAGCCCAAATCCAGTACACTGATACATCCCACTAAATGCTGATGAGGATGTGGGACAGGAACTTTTGCTGTGAATGCAAAATGGTCCAGCTGCTTTGGAAGACAGGCAGTTTCTTATAAAACTAGATATACTTTTACCAAACGACCCAGGTATCAGTTTTTACTACTTAAAGGAGCTGAAAATGTCTGTCCACATAAAAACCTGCATGCAGACGCTTATAACAGTTTTATTCATAATTGCAAAAATTTGGAAGCAACCAACATGTCTTTCTATTGGTGAGTAAACACACTTTGGTACATCAGACAATGGAATACTAATCTGTGCTCAAAGAAATGAGCTATTTAGACCTAAAAAAACAAAAGGAAACTTAAATATCTACTAGTAAGTGAAATAAACCAATATTCAAGGGCTACATGCTATATGACTCCAACTATACAACACTCTGGAAAAGACAAAAATATGGAAACAATAAAAAGATCAGCGGTTGTCAGCAGTTAGAGGAAATTGAAGAAATAGTAGATGTAGCACAGAGGATATTTAGAGCAGTGAAACGATGACATGAATACCATGATGCTATATAAAAGTAGGTGTATTTACCAAGCCCATAGAGCAAATACCAAGATTGAGCCCTAATGCAAGTTGTGAATTTTAGGTTATAAAGATGTGTTGATGTAGTTTCATCAATTGTAACAAATGTGGGATGTTGATAGTCTATGTTTATGTGTTGGGAGAGGGACAGAAGAGTCACAAGAAGTGTTTAATAATTCTGTATTTTCTGCTCAATTTTGTTATAAACCCTGAACTGCTCAAAAAATAAAGTCCATTTAAAGTAAAAAAAAAAAAAAAAAAGAGAAAGAGAGGGAGAAACAAAAAAAATGGAAACCTACAGCTATGATCACATTTAGTGTGAGGAACTGGATGCCAACCCCTAAGACTGAAAAACACCCAATATGTTCCCTCTTATAATTTGTATCCCACATTGTGCCAGCCAGAAGTCTTAGTTTGTATAAGAAAATAAAATTGAATAAAAACTGGTAAGATTGCAAAGAAGAAAAAAAAAAAAAAAAAACTATCAGAGCCCATTCTTGTTCACACAAAATATAATTTTCTCTGTAGAAATCTCCAAGAATTGAAAAAAACAACAACAATGCAAAAACCAAACAAACAGAAAACCACTTTGCAAATAAGAAGCAATTATAACAAGGTCACAGGACACAAAGGTAATATATAGAAGTTAATTGCTTTTCTGTGTACCAACAATTTATAATTGAATTTGAAATAAAAATGCAATGCAATTGAAAATATCACCAGAAAAAAATAATCAATTAGATATAAGGGATTCATCTAACAAAATGAGTAGAAGATCTCTATGCAGATAAGTATAACACTTAGATGAAAAAAATAAAAATATCTAAATAAGTGGAAATATATTCTGTTTTCATTAATTATAAGACATGATATTGTTAAGATGCCAATTCTTCTCAACTTGATCTATAGACAAAATTAAATCCTAATCAAAATCCCAGCAAAATGTTTTGTGAATATAAATTAATTGATTATGTAGTTTCTATGAAAAAGGAAAAGACTCAGAATAGTCAACATTATACTGAATAACAAAATCAAAGGTCTGACACTACATGACTTCAAGACTTAATAGAGCTATAGCAATCAACAGTGTGGATATAGCAACATAATGGAAACATTTATCAAGGGAATAGAACAGAAAGCCTTAAAACATACCTACATTAATACAGTAAACTGATATTGGTTAAAGGAGTAAATTAAATTACAATAAGTGGTACTGGAAAATATGCCAAAAATGTGATTATAAACACAGATATTACACCTTTCATAAAAATTATCTTAGTGGATAACCTAACTAGATAAAAATGAATTATAAAACTTTTACATGAGCATATGGAAAGAAATCTATGTGATTATGGGTTTGGCAATGGGTTTCTAGATACAAATCTAAAAGCATGGTCCATGAAAGAAAAAAAAAGTGATAAATTAGGTTTTATAAAAATTAAAAACTTCTGTTCTGTGATGAACATTGTTAAGAGACTGAAAAGACAAGCCAAGAACAGAACAAAATATGTGCAAACACTCATTTCATAAAGGATTTATATCTAAACTATATTACTCAACAATAGAAAAACAAGCAACCAAATTTTATAAAAATGAAGTGTTTTGTGTTTTTTTTTTCTTTTTAAATCCTCACTGTAAAATATGTTTATTGAGTTCAGAGAGAGAAGTGAGGGGGTGAGAGAGAGAGAGAGAAAGAGAGAGAGAGAGAGAGAGAGAGAGAGAGAGAGAGAGAGAGAGAGAGAGATCAGTTGCCTCCAATGTGTGCAAACGTGCCCCAACCAAGATTGAATCTGAAACCTAGATATGTACCCTGACCAGGAGTTGAACTTGCAACCTTTTGGTGTACAGGATGATGCTCCAACCAACTGAGCCACCCAGCCAGGGGCGAGTGAGGAAAATAGTTTTGAACACAGGTCTCACCCAGGAAAAATGTACATATGACAAATACATACATGAAAAAAATGCTCAACATTACTTATTTTAGGCATTTTCAAATTAAGCAAGATATCACAACTTGCACATTAGAATGACTGAAATCCAAATCTATTAACAACACCAAATGCTGGTGAGGATGTGAAACAACAGACACTCCATGCTAGTAGGAATGCAGAATGGTACAGGCACTGTAGAAAACACCTTGGCCGTTTCTTACAAAGCGAAACATAGTCTTATTATATGACCCAGCAGTTGTGTTCCCAAGTGATTTGAAATTTATGTCCACACAAAAACCGGCATATGCATGTTTATAGGAGCTTTATTCACCCAAACTGGAAGCAGCTGAGACATCCCTAGTGGATAAACAATCCGTGGCACAAACATCAGTGAAATATTATTTAGCAATAAAAGAAATGAACTACCGAACCATAAAAAGACACAGAGGGACCTTAAATGTATATTGCTAAGTAAAAAAGCTAGCCTTAAAAGGCTACACACGGTTTGATTTCAATTGTATAACATGCTGGAAAAGGCAAAACTTTTTGATGCATGTTTGCCAGGGGTTTGAATGGGGATGTTGGGATTAATGGGTGAATGAAGCACAGGGCACTTTTAGAAGTTGGAACTATTTGGTCTGATATTGTAATAGTCAACACAAGTCATGAATTTGTATAGAAATTTACAGAATAAAATTGAAATGTAATGTATGCAAACTAAAAAAAACAAAAAACATTAAAGATGTCTAGGGATTCCTGAAAGGAATGCAAGCCTCTGTTAAGAGAATATGAAAGCATTACAAATGTATGTTGCAAGGGTGCAGACATAAGGAACTTGGAAAGATTGGAGTCTATAATACTAAAGGCAAAACAAATTGCATGTACAAACTGTACTCTAGTTAATAAAGTTGTTTCCCAAAGTGATACAGGTTAACAAGTCTGATACAGCTCTGCATTCATAATGGATTTGGACGGTGAGATGACAGATGGTGGGAACAGGTGTTTTGGATACCTGGAATGAGTCCCCTTGTGGGGTCTTTAAGAATAATTCCCGCATAGAAATTACACTAGCAGAGGCGAATGAAATTTACAGATTACCTACAGGTACACTTTCTAGAGGAGGGAGGCATGGCATGCCACCAGGGGGGCATATGGGAGGAGCACCCCGTGTGCAGGGACAGCCAGGCCAGTGGGGAGCTGAGAGTGAGGACCAGCGATCAAGCATCTCTATTGGGAGTCATGGTGGACTACACAAGCAAAAGGCCCAAGGGGTATACTGATGGATTGAATGTCACTAGGTCACAGTTGGGGGAAGGCAAAAAGGGGGCCTAGTAGCAGGGACCAGCTTATCACAGGGGTGCATCTACTCATCTGGGCAGAGTGCTCATAGCCTGTTTCTAGAAATGTTGAATATCAGGGAAATATGAAATTAAAAAAAAAATTACAAACTCCAGGAAGATAGTGGGAACCAGGTTTCTCATTTTTGAAGTGGGAGGTTACAGTTAATAAGCAAGGTAACAATGCTTGAATGATCCATGGATTAGAACTGGAGATATCTGTATAAATATAACTTTAGCTTAATTTGTATACATGTTAAATGGAGAATTATTTAGAGGCTAGAGGCCCGTTGCACGAAGATTCATGCAATAGGCCTTCCTTTACCTGGTTGTCAGCACTGGTTTTCCTCCAGCGCCCAGAACCCAGGCCTTCGCTCTGGATGCTGCCTTCTGCCTTCGCTCCGTCCTGAGTCTTCACAGGCTTCGCTGACTCCAGCTGGTGTCTGCAGGCTTCACTTTAGCTGGAGTCTTCACTTCGTTCGGGCCTAGGTGCCACTCCTGTAGCTACCTCTGACCCTGCCCTTCCCCTTATAGCATGCGTCCTGCCCCGCCTGGCTGCCCCAGGCCTGAAGCAGCTGGGGGGTGGGTCTGCTGCCATCTTTGTCCTGCTGATTTGCATATTCCCTCCTGATTGGCTGGTGGGTGTCACGGAGGTATGGTCAATTTACATGTTTCTCTTTTATTAGTGTAGATGTGTGTGTGTGTGTGTTTGTGTGTGTGTGTGTGTGTGTTTGTGTGTGTGTGTGTGTGTGTGTGTGTGTGTGTGTGTGTGTGGACATATATATGGGTTAGTATACACACACACACACATTTCATTCCTCTGTCAGCTGAGAAGGCCTAGAAACAATGAAGCCCCAGTGGTAAAAAGTGTATCTGGTACACTAATCTTAATTTTCAATATCTTTTCCCAAACAGAAAAACAGGGAAACCTGCAAAAATGGACAATTCCAAGCCTGGGACAGTACATATATAAGATCCTAGAGTACATAGAAAGTAATAAAGTGATCAAAAGAAAGAAAGAAAAAAAGGAAGGAAGGAAGGAAGGAATAAGGAAGGAAGGAAGGAAGGAAGGAAGGAAGGAAGGAAGGAATAAGGGAGGAAGGGAGGAAGGAACGCATGAAGCATCAATAAGGGAGGAAGGGAGGAAGGAACGCATGAAGCATCAAAGAGCCAAAGTTGAAAAAAAAAAACTGAGCAAGAAAATAAGAGTATTGGATTATGACCTAACATATTAAAGAAATAATCATGAGTTCACATGACAAAAAAAAAGCATATATTGAATAAACTAATAAATGGGAGAGAAAATAAAAATCTATGCAGAATAATTTTAAATAATTATGTAGTGAGTCCATCCTTAATAAGGTGAAAAACAACTTCCTATTCCTTAAGTTTGAACTTCACACAGTAACTTCTTTCCAAAGAGTAGAGTGGGGAAAAACAAAAAAGTCCAACTTTACAGTGGATAACTATCAGCAATATTATAAAGTTTTACATGTATAGGCCTTAAATACATACATTTGTGAAATTTTTGCTTAAGAAACTCAGATTTTTTTATTTTTTTTTTAGTATTGTAAATTGTATTTTAGCTACATTTTCTAATTGTTTATTGCTGCAACATAGACTTTTGCAAATGATTACTGTATATTGTGCTGTGAATTTTAAAAATGCACCTGCTGATTTAGGATGTTTTGTGGATTCCTTAGAGTTTTCTTTCTTAGGTGATAGAGACTATGAATGCTATACAGTTGAATGGCTAGATCATTTTGTACTCCTTTAAGTGGCATTGAGTTTTTTCTAGATGTTTAATTTACTCGCAGACCAATAATTCTTTTGACAGTGGTGAGTCAAAAAACTTTTGAGTCTTGTTTTTGAGATATATTATTTTGCTAGATCTAGGGTAGCCTTTATACTGGGTTAATTTAGTCTTCCTTCAAAAGTATATATTTTCTCTTAGTCTCTTTGGAAAATCCTGGTTTTCAAGTTCTCTCCCATCTGCTTGGCTGGAACGTGGCTCTCTCCTGGCTTTCTTCTCCAAATGGCAGGTAGAGTTCTGAAATGGCCCCAAAAGATTCCAGGCCCCTGTCATACAAACACCTTCTTCAGCTATTCAATCAAAGAGTAATTTAGATAATGCTGTGATGGCATTTTGCAGATGTAATTAAAATTTCAAGTTGTTTGACCTTAAGAAATTGAGATTATGCAGACGAGCTGACATAAGCACAAGTCTTCACAAAGCAGACCTGTCAAAGAAGTGAAAGTCATAGAGACATGTTCTCTCTGGTGTGGAATTAAACAAACATCCATGCTGTGAACTGCCTATGGTACCAAACTGGCAGGAAATTGTGGGTGTTCTCCAGAGGCTGAGAATGGTCCATGGTTCAGACCAATGAAGGAAATATGGACTTCTGTCCGACAACCACAAATAAGATCTGACAACTACAGAGGTTTTTAAAAAATATATATATATATCCT
Organism: Eptesicus fuscus; assembly: GCF_027574615.1. Classification (NCBI taxonomy): domain Eukaryota; kingdom Metazoa; phylum Chordata; class Mammalia; order Chiroptera; family Vespertilionidae; genus Eptesicus; species Eptesicus fuscus. Next base: position 48,388,654 of record NC_072488.1, on the reverse strand, counting down.
ACCTCCTACCTAATAATAGACAAATATGCAAATTGACCATACCCCCGACACACCCACAAGCCATGCCCACAAGCCACGCCCACCATCCAATCAGAACGAGCATGCAAATTAACCCAAACCAAGATGGCTACAGCCACAGAAAGCAAGGTTTCCTAGGTAACAGAGGAAGCCAAGCTTTCCTCCTGTCCTTGCCAGGCCTAAGCCTCCACTCAAGCTACAAAATTTCAATTATAGAAGGTAAACAAATTCAAACAGAAATGGCGGCAGAATGGAGCTTGAGAGAGCAGGCCAGGGTTGCCGCTGGCAACAGGGGAAGCAAAGCTTTCCGCACACCCTGGCCGGGTCCACCCGCTTAAGGCAACAATGTTTCTATTATAACCCCAACAGAAATGCTGCCGGCCTCGGAGGGAGCCCCAGGCTTGGCTCTGCTCCAGGCTACAAAGTTTCAATTGTAGAAGGAAAATAAATTCCAGATACCAGGGCCTCCACTTGGATTGCAAGGGGGCGTGGCCAGCCTGCAAACCACCACAAGCCCCTCGCTCAGGCCGCCCCACGCCCCAAGGGAACCCCCACCTGATCCGGGACACCCTTCAGGGCAAACCAGCTGGCCCCCACCCCTGTACCAGGCCTCTATCCTATCTAATAAAAGAGTAATGTACAGATTGATCATCACTGCAACACACAATATAGCTGCCCCCATGTGGTCAAAGATCCTGCCCCCAAGTGGACACAAGATGGCTACCACAAGAGAGCCAGCAGAAGAGGGCAGTTGGGAGGCACCCAGCCTGCAAGGGAGAGCAGTTGAGAGGGACAAAGCCTGCAAGGGAGGGCAGTTGGAGGTGATCAACCCTGCAGGAGAGGGCAGTTAGGGGTGACCAGGCCAGCAGAGGAGGGAAGTTGGGGGCAAACAGGCTGGCAGCAGAGTGGTTAGGGGGTGATCAGGCTGGCAGGCAGAAGCGGTTAGGGGAAATCAGGAAGGCAGGCAGGCAGGCAAGCAGTTGGGAGCCAGCAATCCTGGATTGTGAGAGGGATTTCCGACTGCCCGTTTAGGCCCAATCCAACCGGGATCGGGCCTAAATGGGCAGTCGGACATCCCTTGAGGGGTCCCATATTGGAGAGGGTACGGGCTGGGCTGAGGGACAACCCCCCTCCATGCACGAATTTCATGCACCGTGCCTCTAGTATATATATATATATATATATATATATATATATATATATATCTCTCCTATATAATAAAAGGCAAATAGACCGAACAGTGAAACAACTGAATGACCAGTTGCTATGACCTGCACTACTAACCACCAGGGGGTGCATGGGGAACATGGCAGGTGTCCACAGCAGGCAGCAGAGCGTGGAACCTAACAGGCATTGGCCGCCCGCAGTGGGAAGGTGGAGCAGGTGAGCGCGGGTGCCAGAACAAGGCGGGGTGCCTGTAGCTGTCATCAGGGCGAGCTTCTAATGGTTACTGAAAATTCTTTGCTCCCGCACACCGCGGTCCCACCTAGCACTCACACCTGCTGCCAGAGCTGTCGCTCGCACCCGCTGCTGGTTCCCAGTGCCAGCCCGATTGCTCAGTGCCATCAGCAGGTGCAAATGGTGGCAGGAGCAGGGCTGCCGGCAGACAGGGGACTGGGAGCCATGGTGGGAGGGCCAGGGCGGGGGAGTGGAGAATGGGCCAAGACTCGCCCCTGTGCCCACCACAGCCTTGCAGCCCACAGTTCCTTTCAAGGTGCACAAATTCATGCACTGGGCCCCTAGTACATATATAATTTTATTGATTTCAGAGAGAAGGGGAGAGGGAGAGAGAGATAGAAATATCAATAATGAGAGAGAATCATTGATCGGCCGCCTCCTGCACACCCCACACTGGGAATCGAGTCTGAGACCCAGGCATGGCCCTGACCAGGAATCCAACCATGACCTTCTTGTTTTGTAGGTCGATGTTCAACCACTGAGCCATGCCAGCCGGGCTGCAGTGGGTTTTGAAGACCCTGATCCGAGATAAAAAATGAAGCCTTGGCTCTCACCTGAAAGGAGAATACAGTCTTATCAGCCAGATATCTGATTCACAGAAATTGTAAGGTATTTTTTTTTCCAGTTGCTATAGTAGTGATTTATTATGCAGTAATAGCAATTAAGATAGTTCAGTAGCTGTTCCTTGCCTGGTCGTGGGCAGTTTCTCCCTATGTATTCTAGTTTAACATTCAACCAAAGATTCAGTGGGATTGGAGAGGATAAGTGTGGATGACTACTCCTTTGGGGTAGTTCACCCTGCACATCTCACCTCCTTTAGCCACACAACCTCTGCTCTCTGGCTTCAGCTCAGCAACAAGGTCATTCTTTGGTCAGATCATACCTCCTTATTTTGGTAGTTTTGATAAATGCTTCAAAAGAAAAACATTAAAGTGATCTTATTTTGTTCCTCCAAACACCTAAGCCATTGGCTTACTATTTAAAAGCTATTCTTTCACATGTTTTGTCAGTTTCCTACTTGTTTATGGAGGGAGGGCAAGTTTGATACTATGTGCTCTAATATGCCCCAAAGTCAAAACTAGAAGTTTCTTGAGGTTTTATTGTGTTTTCTCCACAATGCATCCCTACAAGGCTGCTGTTGATACTTTTATTTTTAGGTATCCTTTTTTTTTTATTTTTTGCTCTCTGTTAGTTTTAGAAACTTATTCTAATGTTATCTTAGTGATTTTCTTCAGATCTTTATGATATTGACAATAATTTTATCTAATAAAATTCACTCATTAAGTCCTTTTATCCTTTCTTCTCCACAGCAACCTTAAAATAAACCTATCATATGAAAATCTTCCTCTAATCTCATTAATATAAATATTCAAATTTTCTTTTTTAAAAGTAACTATATTTTTTCTCAAATTAGTTAAATACATTTATTGCTACATTAAGTCAGTTCTGTTCTCATTAGTTTTCTTTATCTTATTCTTTCCCTTAGTATTTTATTTTTATTCCCATCTTTTAGTCCGCTTCTGTGGGTGGTCAAATCCAACATTATTCTGTTTGCCTATAGCAGTAAAACATTTTTATTGTGCTCACTCTTGAAAAATATTATGATTGGATATAAAATTATATGTTAGGATTATTTTCTTTCAGCCAGAGTGAAGATATTACCCCACTTTCTTTTGGCATCTGTTGTTGCAAATGAAAAATTCATTGCCAGTCAATCAGTCCTTTATTGTTAAGATGTCTTTTTGCTAGTAGCTTTTTATGATTTATTTTACCCTTAATGTACAGCATTTTCATTATAATATATCTAAGAATAGGTTTATTTATTTATTCTCTTTATTACTATAAAATACATATTTTTAGAGGTCACAAATTGTCCCCTCCCGATTTGGGAAACATCAAAATTATTTATTCAATTGCAGTTTCTCCTCTACTTTCCTACTTTCTCTTTTTTTAAATTCAACCCATTGTGTGAATGTTGGGGATTTTCAGTGTATTCTCCAATGGTTCTTAAGAGTTCTTCCCATTTTTCTGTATGTATGCTGGCTACCTCCTCTTACATTCTTTAATTTACCATTTTTCTCCAGGCTGAAGATTTGCAGACATTCTTTTGAAAAATGTTTTATTACTAGTGAAGTATATTTTATAACATGATTTCTAATCTTTTTTCATATAACTGGGATATTATTTTTTATAACTTCATGCTACCTTTAAATATAATTTGATACATTATTTATATGTTTGAAATTATTTAATATAGTTTTGAAAAGTATTTGTTGAAATGGCATATAAAATTATTTTAATCTAATGAAAAGTTGTCCTTTGGTAGATGTTGTTTTCTATCTTCAATATAAAATTTAGTGTTCTGTGTTTGGAGTTATTGCCTGTGGTAATCAGGGTAATACTGAGGAGATAGAAGAGAGATAGGTAGATAGGCATGGGGCCACAGGAGCAAAGAAAAATAGGGAACTCCAAGAATAACAAGATACAGCTTGCTGACTAGTTGCTAAGGCAACCCGGCTGGGCAAAATCCCAGCTAGGAGGGAGTTGCTGGGGCAACCCAACTTGGCAGAGAAGAACCAACACCCCTAAACAGAGAGCTTCCTCTACCCCTATAGACAGAGAGCTTCCTCTACCCCTACGCAGACAGCTTCCTTGGAAGAATCTATCAGAAGCCAGCAGGATGGATATATATATATATATATATACTAGAGGCCCGGTGCATGAAATTCATGCATGGAAGTAGGGGTGTCCCTCAGCCCAGCCTGTACCCTCTCCAATCTGGGACCCCTTGAGGGATGTCCAACTGCCAGTGGGATCGGGATTAAACGGGCAGTCGGACATCCCATTTCATAATCCAGGACTGCTGGCTCCCAACTGCTTGCCTGCCTGCCTTCCTGATTGCCCCTAACCGCTTCTGCCTGCCAGCCTGATAACCCCCTAACCACTCCGCTGCCAGCCTGTTTGATGGCTAACTGCTCCCCTGCCAGCCTGTTTGCCCCCAACTTCCCTCCTCTGCCGACCCAGTCACCCCTAACTGCCCTCCCCTGCAGGGTTGATCGGCTCCAACTTCCCTCCCTTGCAGGCCAGGTGCCTCCCAACTGCCCTCCCCTGCTGGCCATCTTGTGTCCACATGGGGGCAGGATCTTTGACCACATGGGGGAAGCCATATTGTGTGTTGGAGTGATGGTCAATCTGCATATTAATTTTTTATTAGATAGGATAGAGGCCTGGTGCAGGAGTGGGGGCCAGCTGGTTTGCCCTGAAGGGTGTCCCAGATCAGGGTGGGGGTTCCCTTGGGCATGGGGCAGCCTGAGCAAGGGGGCCTGTGGTGGTTTGCAGGCCGGCCACACCCCCTGGCGACCCAAGCAGAGGCCCTGGTATCTGGAATTTATGTACGTTCTACAATTGAAACTTTGTAGCCTTAAATGGAGGCCTGGGCCTGGCCAGGGTGTGCGGAAAGCTTTGCTTTCTCCATTGCCGCGGGCAACCCTGGCCTGGTCTCTCCAGCTCCATGGCTGCCGCCATTCTGTTTAAATTTGTTTACCTTTTATAATTGAAACTTTGTAGCTTGAGTGGAGGCTTAGGCCTGGCAAGGGCATGCGGAAAGCTTGGCTTCCTCTGTTGCCTGGGAAACCTTTCTCTTTGTGGCTGTAGCCATACTGGTTGGGTTTATTTGCATACTCGCCCTGATTGGCTGGCGGGCATGGCTTTGGCTGGTGGGCGTGGCTTGGGCATAGTGAAGGTGTGGTCAATTTGCATATTACCCTTTTATTAGGTAGGATATATACATATTATATATATATATATATAATACATATATATATATATATATATATAAATACATATATATATACATATATATATATATATATATATATATATATATATATATATATATTACATAGGATAGGAAAATAGGAAATTTGGGAAATGGTTGCCTCAATAAACAATAATAAATAATGCCCTAATTTTCCAATCAAACAAATATATGTACATAATTACAGAATAAAACCCAATGAAATACATTGAAAACAGCATGTTTCAGAAAGGCTTGCTAGTAAGTATAAACATCCCATCAAAATGAAAAAGGCAATGGACCTTCACTCATTTATTTATTCTACCATTTAAACATCTAAGATATTTTTATAACCCTTATTATACCAGATTGAGTTATGAATACTACATAATTAGCAAATGATTCTCAAGTAATTGACCCCAGATCTTGCCTTTTATTTGGAACATCTACAGATAATTCAATTAGATTCCACATTACAGAGAGGAGATCTGAGCCTAAGAAGTAGAAAAAATAGAAAAGACTTTTACATATTTACTTCTTAATTATTTAAAAATGTTTGACAATGTTTATAAAATAAATCATAGAGACACATTGAATATTCATTTAGAAATATTATGTCTCATGAAAGGTTAGTAGTTGTTTCAGAGAGTTCATATTAGATTTTATGTACATGATTGGGTCCATAACCCTGTAGCAGGAAAGAAATATTCCTGTGATGTAACAGTCTGGTTCATGCAATTTGGTGCTTGCATCAGTCACATGATTCCTATAGGAACATAAATATTGGTGTTTGGGACAGCATTTAAGTTCTCCTTTAATACTTTGAATTGTCCTGAAGAGAGCCATTGTACTGTAGGGTGAGGATAATGACCACACTTCATACTCTTCACTAGGCTGGTAAGGTAGATGAACTTAATACAATACTCCCTACCTTAAATCTTACTCAGACAAAAAAACTTCTCTCTCCAAACACACCAGTCCTGCTGACTATTGCCACTTTAAAAGCAGCTACTTAGAATCCAGTCTTTTTTTTTAAGTAGTAACTAAAATGATTGAAGCCAACAAGGCTAATCTGATTTGTGAGAATAATTGAGGTCAGTATGTTTGTACTAGAGAGTGGAAGACTTACTATTAAATACAAATGAAATTGTAATCTTCCCTGAATTTTAAGTACATTGAAAGTCAGGAACAAATCAAGCAAAATTTAGTCTAAAAAATTATAAGAATTGGAAGATGAAATGCTTGGGTTATAATGTCTCCCTAACATTTCATGGTAGACTGAACAGATGAAAAACATCATTATAGCATAAAAGAACCTATCAGATCCAAATTACTTATCACTGAACATAATTAAAATCTTAATAATTTAACTGCACACATCATAGTACATAGTACATAGTACATACAGAGGAGATAAACACGTTACTTAGGAAAATATCACCTGAATCTCTTTTTACCAAGAGTTAACATTTAAGAAAATACTGGGTGAATGAAGTTAAAAACAACAGACATTTTAATTAACTTTTAAAGATAAATACATCATCCTATATAATAAAGAGGTAATATGAAAATTGACCCTCACACCCTCACAAAAGATGGCCGCTCCTATGTGGTCAAAGATGGCCACCACAAGATGGACAGCAGGGGAGGGCAGTTGGGGGCAACTGGGACAGCAGGGGAAGGCAGTTGGGAGTGACCAGGCTGGCAGGGGAGCACAGTTAGGGGGGACCAGGCCAGCAGGGGAGGGCAATGGTTAGGGGATGATCAGGCTGGCAGAGAGAAGTGGTTAGGGGCAATCAGGCAGGCAGGCAGGCGAGCAGTTGGGAGCTAGCAGTTCTGGATTGTGAGAGGGGGGCCTACACCGGCAGTTAGACATACCCTGGGGGGTTCCAGATTAGAGAGGGTGCAGGCTGGGCTGAGGGACACCCACCCGCAGTGCACGAATTTCATGAACCGTGCCTCAAGTTATAAAATAATCCTCACTGAAAGGCAGTGAAGTAATTTCTCTGATTATAAGCACAGGTCATCAATCTATAAAGATATGAGATATTTAATTTTCTATTCAACAATCAATTATTGGACACATATGGTGAGTATAGTGCTTGATACAATGTAGTCTCACAATATTTGTTAATATATGTAAATAAATATGAATGATGATAATGCTTTATTGACCCCTTGTACTTACTTTTTAAACATTTTTACTAGTCTTGCATATATTTTGTCAAATTTGTCTCTAAGTAGTTTATATTTTTTAGATGCTGCTGTTAAGTGTATTTTGAAGTCATCAAATTTCTCTATGCTTTTTATTAAATTTACTTTTGTTATTTATTTTTCTAGTTACTTATGTAGAAGTGAAGTCATGGGCTTGAGACTTTTCTTTTCTAGCATTTGGTATTAAACATTTCCACTTAATAGTGCTTTAGCAGAATTTGTAATTTTATGTGTTGTGTTTTTATTTTTGTTTACTTCAATATATGTTTTTAATTTAACTTTTAACATCTTTAACCCAATATTTTTATTGTGTTACCAAATATTTGGAATTTTTGTTTGTTTTTGAATATTACTTTAATTAATTATGAACAGAGATTATTTTGTATCTTATATGACTTGACTCCTTTAAAATTTGTTGAGACTTGTTTTATGATCTATCTTGCTAAATGTTCCATGTGTACTTGAAAAGAGGTTGAATTCTGCTGGCTTTGGAATGAGAGGTCTATAAATGTCAATTAGATAAAATTAAATGATAGTCTTTCATACCCTTACTGATTTTCTGTTGACTTATATCAGCAATTATTGAAAGTGTTATTAAAATCTTCAACTATAATTGCCAATTTGTCTTGTTCCCTTTGCAGTTCTATTAATTATTGTTTTTTTTTGTGTTTTGAAGTTCTGTTAAAACAGAAATAAACATTTAGAATTGTTATGTTGATCAAATGGCATTCTTTGCTCCTAGCAATGTTCTTTGTTTTAAAACTTCTTTGTCTGAGATTAATAGAGCCATTAATGCTTTCTTCTTCCTATTCTTTCTTTCCTTCTCTTCCTCCTTCTTTTATAAACAACACCCATTTGTTACCTGGAAGTTCTGTAAGTCAGGAATCTTGGTAGGTTTGACTAGGTTCTCTGGTTAAGGGTCAAAAAGGCTAAAATCAAGATGTTGGCTGGCCTGGGATATCATCTGAAGGCTCCTAAGGAAAGGTATCTTCTACCTCATTTAGGTGGATGAAAGCATCCCGTTTCTTATGATTTTAGGATGAAGTTTGCTGTGTCCTGATAGCTTTTGCCTGGGGATTGTGCTCAGGTCCTGGAAATCACTCTCTAGTTCTTGTGCTCAGCTCCTTCAATCAACAAGCCAGAAACTGTGCATCCAGGCCAGCGACCATGCATCTAGTCTTATACTTGGAACCAGGATGACTTTGCTTTTTGTCATCTGTCAGATAAAACTCTGCTTAGAAGGCTAATGTGATTAGTTTAAGGTCACCTTTAGTCTTCTTTTGATATCCTCAAAGTTGACTAATGAGAACCCTAATTAAATCTTTTAGCCCAGCCAGTGTTGCTCAGTGGTTGAGTGTTGACCTATGACCTAGGAGGTCAGGGTTTGATTCCTGGTCAGGGCACATGCCTGGGTTGCAGACTCGATCCCAGGTGTGGGGCATGCAGGAAGCAGCCAATCAATGATTCTCTCTCATCATTGATGTTTCTGTCTCTCTCTCCCTTCCTCTCTGAAATATATATATGTGTGTGTGTGTGTGTGTGTGTATATACTTTTTAAAATTGTATGTCCTTTTGCCACGAAAAATAACAGAACTAGTGCTATCTTATCAGAGTCATATTCCCAGGGTTTAGGGCAGGAAATTGAGGGTGGGAGTATGGGCAATTTATGAATCTGCCTATTGTACTCTCCTAGACTCCAACCATGTCCTATTGATGCTGCACTAGTGTTCAAAAATAGAGCTCATCTCATTGTTTCATGGCTCTGTTGCCATCAACATATGGGTTCAAAGTTTAGTTCTGTCTAGTTCTTCTGCGTCCTATGACTTTTACTTAACTAAGTAGCCCTCAAATGTGATCCATACTATCCCTGAATTGATGCCCACATCCATCAAATTATCAGTAATATTACTATCATTAATTCTGGCCTCCCTTCTCTTTTCCTTGGACCATTAATAGTCTCTAAACTCCCAGAGAGATGTTGCCAATCACTCCCTTCTAGTTCTGCATTTGTAATGGAACTTTATAACTTTTAAAATGTCTTCAGATATATCATTTAAGGCTTGTGACAATTCTGTGGACTAAGCATTATAGCTTCAATGTTCAGATAAGGTCATGGTGTGAAAGTTAAATAATTAACTCAGTGTCCTACAGCCAGTAATTTATTTGTCAACAAATCATGTTTCACCCATCTCTTTTTTTCTTGCAGATCTCAGCATCTTTATTTAGTATTTGCACAGTATATCTTTGTCCATTTTTTAATTTTAACCTATTTGTATCTTAATATTGCATGTGTGTTTCTTATAGGCAGCACATAGTAGAGTGTTGCATTTTAATCAAATATTACATTTTCTGATATTTCATTGGAGTGCTTAAATTATATATATATATATGTGATAATTACCATGGTTAGGTTAAAATCTATCACGTCAATAGTTTTTTTATGTGTTTTATCTTTGTTTTAGTTTTCCTCTTATTTCAATTTACTTCAGATGAATATTGTTTTATGATTTCATTTTATCTCCTTTGTTCATTGGTTAGCTATATTTTGTTTTGTTATTTTAGTGGTTACTTTTTTTTAAAGGGTCATTTAAAAAATATGTTTTTATTGATTGCAGAAAGAGGAAGGGAGATGGAGAGAGGGAGGAACATAAATGATGAGAGAGAATCATTGATCCGCTGCCTCTGTACACTCCCTACTAGGGATCAAGCCCGTAACCTGGGCATGTGCCCTGATCAGGAATTGAACCACAATCTCCTGGTCCATGGGTTGATGCTCCACTACTGAGCCACACAGGCCAGGCTGAGTGGTTACTTTAGAGTTGATATTATTTTATAAATCTTTAACTTACCGCAGACATTTAACTTATCACATGTGGTATTATACCACTTCGTGTATAGTATAAACTGCAAATAAAATTCTTGCTTTCCCCCCATCTTCACACTATCGTTGGCATACATTTTAGAAATATATATGTTATAGTACCAAAACACCTTTTTAAAATGTTCGGGTAAAATCAAATATATACTAAAAGATTTCAGCAATAATATAAAATAATTATATATTTACCCAATTTACTTATCATTGCTCTCCATCCCTTTGTTTGAGCTTAATCTCAATTAGCATAATTTTCTTTGGCCTGAATTACTTTATTTATTCTTCTTGTAATGGAGGTCTGCTGATGATATTTCAGTTTTGGTATGTGTGAAAATTTCTTTATTTTGTCTTCATGTTAGAAAAAGATTTTACAAGGTTTAGAATTATGAGTTAATAAAATTTTCTTTTAATGCCTTAAAAATTTTCCTCCACTGTGTTCATGTTTGCATTTTTTTCTATGAGAAATCTCATCACCTGTATATAACACTACCCTTTCCTCTGTTTTCTTTTAATATTTTCTCTTTATCACTGGTTTTGATATTATTCTTGTTTTTTTATTTCCTGGGGTGTATTGGCTTATTGATCTATGCCTTATAATTTTCATCAAGTTTGAAAATTGTCAGACCTTATTTATTCATATGTTTCAGCCATTATTTCTTTAAACATATTTTTTTTTTCCATTTTGTACCCCTCTTTCTATTCTTTTTTGAGCACAATAGTTCTAAATATATTAGGCCACTCAAAGTTAGTTCCCAACTCACTGATGGTCATTTTATTTTTAAAATTATGTTTCTCTATGTTTCAAATTAGATAATTTTTAATGTTATATGTTCAAAATCACAGATTTTTTTGTCTTCCATTATGCCTAATCTATTAGTTACATACAGTACCTGTACATTATAGTTCTAATTGATTACAGTTTAATTTGAGTATATTAGATACCTTTTCTATCTCAACTTATTGAACATATGGAATATACCTATAAAAATGTTTTCATGCTCTATATGTTAATTTCAATGTTTGTATTGATTTGAGGTGGGTTCCAATTGATTGTGTTTTGTTTTGTTTTTCTCGTTAATATGGGCTGTGTTTTTTCAGTTTCTTGCCTGTCTGGAAATTTTTTTTATTTCCACTTAATATGAGAAAACTTGAGGATCAAAGAGGTCAAATAATTTTACTAAGGTCACAGGACCTATAAATGGAATGAAGCTGGGATTAACACCAGGAAATATATAACTGAAGAGTCCATGCTCTTACCAACTGTATTATCCCCTCTTATGAATGCACATGGTAATGAATCATAGCCACTATTGGCGTCAGTGAGACAAAAAGTGTAGAAATAATTACCTCCTTAACCTCTTTATTCTACCTCTCCTACTAGTAGCCTCTAGTGAAAAAATGCAACTGGAAGCTGGAGGGCAAAGGAACCAGTGTACTTCAATTTGCAAAGTTAGCCTTTCAAGCACAAAGCAGGGTAGAAAGGATGGGGAAAGGATGTACAAGATGAATATTATAGAAAAGATAGCCTATGAAGTTTATATCTAAAAATAAAAATTAGATATGGTATGAAAAAGGATAATGGCTTTTAAAATTTCAGGCTGCAGAATTATTTATATAAGTTAAATCCTACATAATAAAAGAGTAATATGCAAATTGACCACACCTTTGCTATGCCCAAGCCACGCCCACCAGCCAATCAGGGTGAGTATGCAAATTAACCCAACCAAGATGGTGGTTAATTTGCATACATCAGTGTCCTGAGTGGACCCCCTGCGATGGATCACAGGGAGCTGGGTGTCCGCTCTGGCACCAGGCTGAAAGCCTCTGCCGGAGGCTTTTGGCCTGGTGCCTGAGCAGACCCCCTGCAATCGATCACAGGGGCCGGGGGGTTGCTTCGGCCTGGTGCAGGAGTGGACATCCTGCAATCGATTGCAGGGAGCTGGGTGTCTGCTCCGGCCCCTGCAATCGATCGCAGGGAGCTGGGGGTTGCTTCGGCCTGGTGCAAGAGTGGACCCCCTGCGATCGATCGCCTGGGCAGGGAGCTGGGGATTTGCTTTCAGCATGGGCAGGAGCGGACCCCCTGAGATTGAATGCAGGAATCTTGGGGTCCGCTCCTGCCCAAGAGGCTTTCGGTCTGGGCAGGCCTGGGCAGGGATGGAGCCAGTGATCAGAGGGAGCTTCCACCACACTTCTGGAGAAAAAAATGAAGGTCCTCTGCTGGAGGGCTAAGAAATGTCATATCCTGTCCTAGCCGGTTTGACTCAGTGGATAATGCCTCGGCCTGCTGACTGCAGGGTCTGGGTTTGATTCTCATCAAGGGCATGTACCTAGGTTGCAGGCTCCTCCCTGGCCAGGGCCCAGATCAGGGCTCATGCAGGAGGCAACCAATCAAAGTGTTCCTCTCACTTTGATGTTTCTCTCTGTCTTTCCCTTTCACTTCCACATTCTCTAAAAGTCAATGGAAACATACCCTCAGGTGAGGATAAAAAATAAATAAAGAAATGCATATCTTATGAAAGACACATCTTGAAAATGCCTAAAGAAGTTGTCATTTTTTCTTGGTGAAGGGACTGGAATCCATGTTGATGAAAACACCTTGGTGGCTGTGGTGACTGGCAGTGGCTGCAGCAGCAGGGTGATGGGGCTGGTGCCTTCCCCTGATCAGCCCGGTTGCCTCCCACAAAGGGAGGCCAGACTGTGGCTTAGGCCCACTCCCCATGGGGCGCAGGCCTAAGCCATCAGTAAGACATCCCCTGAGGGCTCCCAGTATGTGAGACGGAGCAGGTTGGGCTTAGGGACCCCCGACCCCCAGTGCATGAATTTCGTGCACCGGGCACCTAGTATTATATAAAATCCCAATATAGAATATACATAAAAATGAGCCCCATTTCACAAAAGATAAGAAACCCAACAACAGCTTTGACTCTCTTAATTACACTGATGGTTGATACTGAAGCATAGTCATTGCCCAACTGAACTTTGTTAAACACAGCTGAAAAGCAGGTAGTAAAAAGAACATGAACTTTGATTATAAATGCAAAGTACTGAGTATGTGCCTTGTTTGTTATAAAAATTAAGATTTTATAACTCATATGCCATTTAACTAAGAAATTTGATCTTATTTACTGTCATTATAAGCAGAATTAAGAATTATCAAATTGGCTGGCTGGCATGGCTCAGTTGTTGAGCATCCTATCTAATAAAAGGGTAATATGCAAATTAATTGTCACTCCATCACAAAGATGGTGGTGCCCATAGCCACAAGATGGCAGCACCCAGTCCTCTCAGCCCCGCCAGAGTCCCCCAGTCCCAGGGGGCGACCACTGAGAGTGGGCAGTGTGAGCGGTCTGGCAAAATGCTTGCTTTGTTGCCACAGCGACGAGGCAAGCGAGACAAGCATTCCGCGCCCGGCCGTGGATAGGCCTCTGGGCTGTGGAGAGCCTGTGGGCAGTGGGCGCAGAGTGGCCAGGCCCCACAGAGAGCTACTGGTGCACGGATTCATGCGTAGGGCTACTACTTGACATATAAACCAGGAGGTTACAGTTTGATTCCCAGTCAGGGCACAAGCCTAGGTTATGGGCTCAATCCCCTGTAGTGGGGCATGCAGGAGGCAGCTGATCAATGATTCCCACTCATCATTGATGTTTCTATCTCTCGTTCCCTCTCCCTTCCTCTCTGAAATCAATAAAAAATTTATTTATAAATAATTATCAAATTATATTAATGCTATGTGCAAACCCTTTACTAATTTGGGCTGTTCTATAAAATACTCACAAGCAACTCAAAGGAAGATGGCAGTAGAAATCAAACTAAGTAGAATACGAATGCCTGGAAGGCTGGAAGCTGACCAGAACAACTCCCTGATTATTACTCTCTGATAATTTCTCTTCTTATCCCCTAATCTGATGAAAAATAAATATATCATATGTGGTCATGGTTGCATATCAATAGAAAAACTCATGGAAATAAACATGTGGAATACTGTGTAATGTCATTATATTATATAAGAAATAAATGGCATAAAGTTCTTCCTGAAATATATAAAAACTATGTTTTAAAATATATCTCTGTAGAAATTACAGTAATGCAATTATTTAACATATGTTGTTAAAAGTTTTCTAGTCTATTAGAGATATGTATTCATTCAATGACCTTGAAAACACTTTCAAGAAAAAAATACATCATCCAGTTTGGTTAGTGCTAGAACATTACTTTGAACATTATAGTCTCTTTCCCAACCTGAGCATATCGCTCCCTTCACACTCCCAAGGGAAAGCTCTTTATTCACTCTTCACCTGATTTGTTCTTTCTCATATTAAATTCTCACCATTAAAAAAAATATATATTAATAATTTAGTATTAGAAAACTGGTTTATCCCTATATCCATGAAATAAACACTTACTAGACATTTACATATTATTTTTAAAAGATCTTAAAAACAGTTTCTTTTCCTAAGAACACATCATTATTTGAGAAAGCTATAATAAGGATATGAACAAAATAAGGATATGACAGTGTAACAGGAAATAAAAACTTTATACTGCTCTGACTTACCATGAAATAGAATTAGAATAAAATGTGCTAACAAACTGATAAAAAGAACTCACATACTGACAGTTTCTTTATAAGCATATTGCAGGCATCATCAGTTCTGTTTCCTGCTTTTACAAGAAAAGGCCTTGACCATGTTGAGGCAGATCACCCAACTGCAGGAATTTGGTACTGATGAGTTACAGTATGCTGACATTAAAGATCCCTATCAGGACCAGCAAGGACATTGCCTTCATGTCCACAGCCTCTCCCCTGATTTCTTTGTTCTGCTTTCTCGCTTCTTCCTGGAAGATAGTGGAGTGGAAGGGGTTGATAGGAGAAAAAAGGAGAGACATCTGTAATACCTTCAACAATAAAGATAATTAAAAACAAGGACAAAAACAAGACAAAAAAATCTTACTTGCTCTGAAATGTTATGATGGGCTTCGGGGTGAGAGTTCTCCATCCTCTCAGATGGCTGGTACTTGAATAAACCTCTTTCCTTTACATCAGCACCTGTCTTATGAGTTTGGCTTTTGTTGCAGAGGCAAAGGAACCTACATTCGGTAACAATAACAAGGATTAAAAGAAGAAGAAAACTATATGGGCCAAGTCAGAAATACAGTCAAGGAAATGTAACACCTGAGTGCCTATGAAAATTGAAAAAGAAAAATGAGAAAAGGACTCTTTAAATTTCTAATCTAGGTGACTACGAAGGTAATGATTTTAACAGAAATATGCAGTTGGAAATGTTAGTGTCTGTTAATAAATTCAATCCTTGGAAAAATAACTAGAAACAAATTAATAAGAAAAATAATGATAAATTAGATAAATTTTATGTATAATAAATAAATAATTCAGGACAATGATAGATAGTAATGGAGCATTAATTTAATATGATGATCATGTAAGAGACTGCAAATTCTCTCCAAGAAAAATATTTTTGTACTTAGAATTAAATTATAGAAGGAATGAGCCATGTAACTTGATAATATTGATATAAACTTATTTATTACTAGAGGCCTGGTGCACGAAATTTGTGCATAGGAGCAAGGGTTTCCTCAGCCTGGCCTGCACCCTCTCCAATCGGGACCCCTCAAGGGATGTCTGACTTCCAGTTTAGGCCCGATCCCGGGATTGGGCCCAAACCAGCAGTTGGACATCCCTCTCGCAATCGGGGACTGCTGGCTCCTAACCACTCACTTGCCTGCCTGCCTAATCACCCCTAACCACTCTGCCTGCATGCCTGATTGCCTCTAACTGCCTCTGCCTGCCAGCCTGATCGCCCCTTACTGTACCCGTGCCGGCCTGATCACCCCTAACCACCTCTCCCTGCCTGCCTGCCTTATCTGGCCCCCAAATGCTGCCCCACGGGCCTGATCACACCCTTAACTGCTTGTTCCGCTGCGCCGGCCTGATCGCGTCCCTAACTGCTTGCTCCCCTGTTGGCCTGATCACCCCTAACTGCCTCTACCTCAGCCCCTGCCACTGTGGCTTTGTCCAGAAGGAAGTTGAACATCCAGAAGATGTCTGGTTGACCCAGTCTAATTAGTATATTACCCTTTTATTAGTATAGAATAAGAAAAAAACATTTAATTTTGAACAAATATCTTTTTTCTATGTAAATCATGGATTGTAGTGGATCAGTAGTAAAGACTGATTCAGAAGATTTTATAATTGTCCCAACAGATCTGATAAGGTGGTGGACCATAGTTGTGCTCAACATCACTAACCATAAAGGGAATGCAAGTGAAAACCAATAAGATATCACCTCACACCTGTTAGAATGACTATTGTCAAAAAGCCAAGAGACAGGAAATGCTGGCAATAATGTGGAGAAAGGGAATCCTTGTGCACTGTTGATGAGGATATAAACTGGTACAGCTACTATGGAAAACAGTATAGAGGTTCCTCAAAAATTTTAAAATAGAACTACCATATGATCCAGGAATCCCCCTTCTGGGTATATATTCAAAGGAAATGAAATGTCTATCTCAAAGAGATACATGCACCCCCACATTCATTGTGGCTTCTATATATATAAAAGCCTAAGTGACATTTGACCATGTGACCAGTTGACTGGTCGCTATGATGTGCACTGACCACCAGGGGGCAGACGCTCAATGTAGGAGCTTCCCCCTAGTAGTCAGTGTGCTCCAATAGCGGGAGTGCTGCTCAGCTGACCGACGGGCACTAGACACCAGGCTCACAGCTGGCGAACGCAGCTGTGGTGGCATGAGCCTCTCCTGCCTCTGTGGCAGCACTACCAAGCAGTGGTGGTGGCAGGCACAGCAGGGCCAGGATGAGCGGGAGTGGTGCTGCGCCTGGCCTGGGCTCAGGCTCCTCCCAGGCTGCCTGCTGCTTTGTGCACTACTACATCCCCCAAGGGGTCCCAGATTGTGAGAGAGTGCAGGCCAGGCTGAGGGACCCCACCAGTGCACAAATCCATGCACCGGGCCTCTAGTTATTCATAATGGCCAGAACATGGAAACAATTTAAGTGTCCATTGACAGATAAATGGATAAAAATATGATTACATATAATGTTACATTATATGCTATATTATATATTTTAGATTATATATAACATATATTTAATATATGTAAATAAATGTCAGCCAAATCCTGCCATTTGAAACAACATGGATGGACCTTAAAAGTCTTATACTAAGTGAGATAAGTCTGACAGAGAAAGACAAATACTGCATGAACCCACTTATATGTGGATTTTAAAAAGGCTGAACTCATAGAAACAGAGAGTGGAATGGTGGTTGCCAAAGACTTGGGGGTGAGGGAAATTGGGAAGCTGTTGGTCAAAGGGTACAAACTTCTGATTATAAGATAAATAACTTGTGGGCGTCTAATGTCCAGCATATTGTGTCTAGTTAATTATACTCTACTAGCAGCCCGATGCACGAAATTGGTGCAGGAGTAGGCCTTCCTTCCCCCGGCTGCTGGCACCAGCTTCCCTCCGGCCACTGGCAGGCACCCAGGACTTGGGCTTCCCTCGTAGCCCCAGCTTCATCCAGAAAGTCATCCGGAAGGACGTCTGGTCTAATTAGCATATTATGCTTTTATTATTATAGAGTATATACTTGAAATACTCTAAGAGAGTAAATACTAAATATTTTCACCTCTCAAAAAATGGGTTTATGTGATATGATGGATGTATTATTGTGATAATAATTTTACAAATATGTGTATCAAATCATCTTGTCATTCACCTTAAACTTGTACAATGTTACATGCCAGTTATATTTCAATAAACTTTGAAAAAAATAAAAAAAAGAATGCATCATTTGGAGGTTTTCATCTGTTTTCCCTTATGGCTTACTTTTAGTTCCCGGGCAGCTCTTGATTCTGCAGTTAGTATGTACCCTTAATTTTTCACAGCCTTTGTCTTATATGAAATATTTGGCAAACCCAAACCACAAAGATGGAACCCTGGGTCAACTTTTCTAATTCTAGAAGACTTCACCTTAGGGTAAACACTCTTATCTATCAACAACCGAGGAAAATTATACCAGTTAAGTAATCATTATAATATTTCATTCTTTTGTTAAACATCACCCGAGGATATTTTTTCTATTTATTTATTTAGAGAGTGGAAGAGATAAAGAGAGACAGAGAGAGAGAGAAACATCAGTGTGAGAGAGACACATCAATAGATTGCCTCCTGCACATGCCCCAATGCGAGGGTAAGTTGAGGGATAGAACACATGACCCTTCTGTGCACGGGCCAACCCTCTACCCACTGAGCCACACTAACCAGGGCATAATCTTTTATTCTTAAATATCACTAGACGATGAAAGTTCTTCTAGCATACTTGAGTAAACATCCCATGAAAAGAAAGATTTAGGCAAATCTACATAAGTAAATTAATAAAACTGATCTCAAAAAACAAAAGATAATTTAGGGTATACAAAAGAAACTTAGAAGTATTGTTATCTCTACACCCACAAAAAGGCCTGAGATGTTCTAAATGCATTTGTTATGCAAATTTTATTTATTATTAGACTTTGTTGAAGCAGTATCAGATATATTTTATCATTTTAACAATAAAACACCCAGAAGTTAATAGTCAAGAGAACATGAATAGTTGTTTCTTAATTCTTTCTGAATAATGTAAACACCGAAAAGTTCCAAGTCCTGGCCACTGGCCTCCCTTCCATGCCCCAGAAATGGGATTTAATTGGTCCACTGTTATTTCTACGCATCAGCCTTTCTGAGAGTTCTCCAGAAAATTCTACTATGCAATCATACTTGAGAAGCATTACTTTAAGACAGATTTTTCTCCACAACCCTGAATTTTGTCATTGCCACACAAGGTTTTATACCAGTATACTGTGTCTGATCTAAGCTTCTATGCCAGGTTGGAGAAAATTTTCCTAGTTCTTCACACTCTACTACATCACTATGTTCCTTATATGAATCTTGTCTCTAGGATTCATATAACTGTGTGATAAATAAAACAGATTATAAAGAAAATAAGGTTTGTATTTTGCTAATAGTTTCTAATTTGGGGGGATTTAAATATTCTAAAATGCATTATTGATAACTTATTATAATGTATTATATTAACAATGCCCTCACCTTCCAAATATTTGTCATTTGTGATCCTGTTGGACTTCATTTATTTTATAAATGGTTAGCTGTTCCTTTCCATGATTCAGATATGACTTCAAACCATAGCTGAGGGGAAGAAAATGCATAGCTGTTGTGTTTTATAGTGGTACCAAGCCATTCAATAGAGTGATTGCCTTTTTCTATTATATATTATTGTCTACAGCATAATATATGAATTTTCTGCTCTTGAATAGTGAAAACCTCTTTCCTTTCCTCTGTTGTGTGTTCCTACATATCATACACCCCAATATTAATCAATCTATGTATTTTTAACATTTCTCTGTGAATTGATTTAGTTTTATGCAACAAGACATTCCAACAGCCTTGTCAATTCAGATAGCATGTATCATTAAAAACGTAACTAAAATAACAAATTTATAAGAGCCCTTAAGATTTCAAGAATATATTTATAGGGTACATAGACACCATATGATAATTTTTCTTATTTTTTTCTTGGGTCTCTGTGTGCAATAATAAATTTTATGTCAATGTTTAAACATATTAGTGTTCATAAAAATGCAAAATCTCATAAATTTTCATGAACTATTATGCATATATATACACATATACTAGTGTGTATATATGTATAGTTGTAAACAATTTTGTAAGTGACACACCCATGTTAATAGTCAAATGCACTAACCATTCTGAAGCTGGATTTAGAAATTGCCAGGAGTTCCTTGAAGTGGTACAGTACTTTTAAAATCTTAAAGAGACATTGAATGAGGATACTTCCTTTAAGCTGTCAAATATAATAGTTGTCATATTGCAAACTATGATCAGTCATGGATTAAACAAAAGTTTTGAAAGATGCACAAATAATTTATGCTTTAATAAAATTAAATCATTCTCTGTAAATAAAATTTAGCAGGTAGCTTTTGAGCAATGAAAAATATAAATCTATCTTTTGGGGATTATGACTATTCTGGAATGGCTCTAAGTTAATTCATCAGGTCCCCCCTTTTTTTGTTTAGGGTTTCAAATGAACTTTATTTCTCCAATCATGCCATATTTTAATGGGCACACAGTGCTTTCACTTGCCATCAATTATGAGTTGGTTTTGAAATAATTCATTATCACACCAACTGGGAGGATTACTAATCTCTCCATTCCTTTGGGGTGACTCTGCCAACAGGGGACAGGTTCCATTTTATTCCAATTTGTGTTGCTGTATATGTCCATGTAGCAACACAAAAAGGGGCTCCACTGGCTAAAATAGCATTGCCATACTTGTCATGGAATTCAGGTGTCCTTTTCTGGTGAATCTGCCTTGCCATTGTTTGCTGAATGCTTCCAACTGGGAGACGACTTAGCGCGTTTTTGGCCAAACAAAGGAAACACCATGAAGCTGAAGATAACACTGCAGCAACTGCCATCGGGTTACTTTTTATATGCTATTTAGGTTTTAGCTATATTTCTACAAATAATTTTACAAAATGTTAGGAGACAACTTTCGATGAGTAGTTCAAATTTCTGCAAGTCTTGCAAATCAGGCAAATAATATACTATCCTTTTAAGGATGTTCGTATATAACACACAGCTTCAAAAAAATAAAGATGATGACTCTTATAAGGCACGTCTGTTTGCTGTCTGAAAGAATTCATATAAAATCTCCCTCTCGGGCAACAGTTGGGCATGTTCCTTGCAGGCCCTTACAAAAGGTTTATGCTCAGGGTTCTTCAGCTTGGAGACAGCTCACTGCAGAAGCAGCATCTACTAGGCCCACCTGCTTCTCTGTCTTTGGAGGCAAAAATTCTTTCTTAGAAAACCTTCAGCAGACAGGTTTCACATTTAATTGTTCAGAGGTGTGGTGCTGGTTACATTATTTTTGGTCTCCTAGAATCTAAAGAGAGATGGCTACCTGAAGAAAAAATTAAGTTTTATTAGGATTAAAAAATGGAGAATGGACTCTATGTAAAAACCAAACATAGTCATTACCTGTGAAAATTCTCATTGTTATTTTAACAAGGTAGTTTACGTCTAACTCTGTTCTTGGTATTATTATGTATTATCTGGCTATTTTGGGCTAATTTATTATCCTACCTAATAATAGAGTAATATGCTAATTGACCATACCTTCGCTATTCCCACAGCCAATCAGGGCTGCTATGCAAATTAACCCAGCAAAGATGGCGGGGGGAAGGTGCAGCACCCGCTGCAGCCATTGGGACCAAAGCCCCGATTGAGGACCAAGGCAGGCAGGCTTGGGTCAGTGCCTGCTGCCAGCGGACGCTGACCCAAGCCCCTAGCTCAGACCGGTGCAAGCAGGTACTGTCCCAAACCCTGTTCGTGGACCCGAGCCCCTAGCGCAGACCGGGGCAGGCAGGGCTTGGGTCAGCACCCGGAGCGCTGATGGGGCAGGCGGGGCTTGGGTCAGTGCCCGACGCCTCTGGCGGACGCTGACCCAAGCCCCAATCACAGACCCAAGCCCCGAGAGCAGACCGGGGAAGGCGGGGCTTGGGTCAGCGCCCGCAGCTGCCAGGTGGCGGGCACTCACCCAAGCCCCGCCACCGCCTGCGGGCACTGACCCAAGCCCTGATCGCAGACTGAAGCTGGGAGCGGCGGGGATTGGGTCAGTGTCTGCCTTCACTGGCGATGCTGACCCAAGCTCCGCTGCCGGCGGCAGGTGCTTTCCTAAGCCCCAATCACAGACTCAAGCCCGGAGCGCGGACTGGGGAAGGTGGGGCTTAGGTCAGCACCCGGAGCACTGACAGGGCAAGTGGGGCTTGGGTCAGTGCCCGTTGCTGCCGGCCGGCGATGTCCCAAGCCCTGATCGCTGACTTAAC
Source organism: Eptesicus fuscus (assembly GCF_027574615.1). Taxonomy (NCBI): domain Eukaryota; kingdom Metazoa; phylum Chordata; class Mammalia; order Chiroptera; family Vespertilionidae; genus Eptesicus; species Eptesicus fuscus. The sequence continues at coordinate 48,366,350 of NC_072488.1, read as the reverse complement.
CTGCGCGAGGCCTCAACCACGGGTCCTGGTCCATTGGGGGTTGGGGGAGGCAGGGTGGGCAGCCCCAGCCCCTGCCTGCAAAGTCTTGTTCCATTGGGGGGCCCGGGGAGGCGGGGTGGGCATCCCCAGGCCCTGCCTGCAAAGTCTTGTTCCATTGGGGGGCCCGGGGAGGTGGGGCAAGCAGTGCCAGGGCCTGCCCACAAAGTCCTGTTTCATCGGGGCCTGGGGAATAGGGGTGGGAAGTGCCAGGCCCCAACCGAGGGGTACCAGTCCATCGGGAGCCAGGGGAGGTGGGGTGGGCAGCTCCAGTCCCCTCCCTGCAAAGTCCTGTTTCATCGGGGGCCGGGGAGTCAGGTCAGGCAGCACCAGGCCCCAACTGAGGGTCCAGGCCCAATCGGAGACCCGGGGAGGCGGGGTGAGCAGCTCCAGTCCCCACCTGCAAAGTCCTGTGTCATCAGGGGTCGGGGGAGGCTGGGAGAGCAGCACCAGTCCCTGCCCAAAAAGTCTTGTTTCATAGGGGCCTGGGGTGGCGGGGCAGGCAGCTTGAGGCCCCAACTGTGGGGTCCAGGTCCATCAGGGCTCAGGGGAGGTGGGGCGGGCAGCGCCAGGCCCCAAATGAGGGGTCCAGGTCCATAGGGGACCCGGGAGGCGGGACAGGCAGCGCCATGCCCTGCAGGAAAAGTCCCGTTCTGTTGGGGGCCAGGGGAGTCCAGGTGGGCAACGCAAGGCTTTTTAGGCTGCTGTAGGGCATGAGGGAAGGCCTACATTTCCTGCTGTTTCTAGCAACACAATTGTCTATTTATTGTGCCTGAATTCTTCTGCCCCCTTACAAGGACTCTAAATTCACTTGAGGGTTGATTTTCAATGATAGCTGTTCATGGGAATTACTTGAGGAGTGTGTGTGTGTGTGTGTGTGTGTGTGTGTGTGTGTGTGTAAAATATTCCAAACAACAAGTCTACCCCTTCAGAAATTAGAGTTCCAAATCTGTTCAATTTCTATATATTCTGATTTTGCTGATTTGGATAGTATCCAGCCAACAGTAAATTTTAAGTGTCCCTGAATGATGCTAACCTGTGGGTTAGAAAGCCACTGCTTATGTTTATGCAAACACAAGCGCCAAATGCCAGGTAAAATACAGAAATCTCAATTGTACAGCTCAATAGATGTTTACCTATGTCTACACCCAGGTAGCCACCATCCAGAATGTTCTGTTGAATCTTTCTCCATTAGCAATAAAGGCAGAACCAGCTACTTATCTTGGAGAGAGGAAAAAGAGAAAACAAAGGAGAATGTGTGGGAATATGTAATAATACCTCAAAACAGTACCTCCCAATAATTTTATTTATCAGATTATAGGCTCTTACTCATCTGTGTTGTACTTACTGGCCGTCAAACATCCCCAAGGGGTCCCAGATTGGAGAGGGTGCAGGCCGGGCTGAGGGACCCCTCCCCCCGCCATGCACAAATTTTGTGCACCGGGTCACTAGTTTTAAATAGTTTCTGAATTAACCTTCTGGAATTTTCTAGGTATAGAATTTTGTCATCTACAAAGATTTATGATATTTGGAAAAATTAGAAAAACTACATAGGTCTCAGCATTCTCTCTTTTAAGTAATAAATCTAAACCACCACTAAAAAATAGTGCTAAAAATAACCACTCTTGGACAATTTATTTTAAAAACACATTATTTCCCAAACAACTCAATCAATTGACTTAAATTTAAATAACAAAGTAGTTTTTGGAGTGTAACACATGGCAATAAAATTAATCTGGAAGAAATATTAAGAATATCAATAAAAATAAAGTTTATTGTGTAGAAGCCACTTATTAGGTATGAAATCACATTATAAAACCACTGTAATTAAATCACTTTGATGGTGATATAAAAATAGAGATATCAATGAAAGAGCAGAGTCATTTCAGATAAATTCAAATATATATGAATATTTAGTATATAATAAATGTGGAATTAAAAGTATTATAAAAACAATAAATTCCAATAATAATGAGGCCAAAACTAATCTTATTACCTAATTAAATTGTTCTACTAAAATAATGTTGAGATACATTAAGAATTTTTATATAAAAATATGGAACAATAAAAGCACTAGATAAATGACCTTAAAATAATCTCTGGATAGGAATGCTTTTTTAAAGCATGACAAAATCTTAGAATCCTTAGTTTGTGGAAGTTTTTATTACAGAAATAGAAAACTGATACAGGAAGTCTCCATGTATGTAACATTTTGACATAAATTTGCCAACTCTAACAAATTAATCACTCTTTCACTTAAATGTCTAACTTTCATTACCTTAATTTAAACCATTATTACATGGACAAAAAAAAAACAACTATCAAAGATAGTAATTTTTATTATTGTTTGCAATAGCAAAACCAAAACAAATAACTAGTGATTACCTAAATAGTCATAAATAATTTCATTTCTGTAATACAGTAATATAATGAAACACTCTATAGTTATTTAAAAAGCATAAAATTGACCTCTATATGCTGATATAAAAATATCAGAAACATAAAATGTTTGTAGCCATTTAAAAAAGAAAGACATGTACATATGACATGGAAATATGATGATATATTATTGACATAGAAAAGTGAAATAGACTTCTGTGTATAAGGTTCTTTTATAAAGAAAAATTGGAAAATGGTTTATATCACCCAGGCAGGTGTGGCTCAGGTGGTTGGGCATTGTCTTGTGCACCAAAAGGTTGCTGGTTTGATTCACAATCAGGGCACATGGCAGGGTTGTGGGTTCAAATCCCAGGTAGGGGGCCTATAGGATGCAGTCAATTGATGTTTTGCTCTCAAATCAATGTTTCTCTTGCTCCCTCTCCCTTCTTCTCTCTCTCTAAAAACCAATAAAAATATTTAAAATAAATAAATAAAATGTTTTATATCTAATACTCAAATGTGCATACATTATCAGTAACACTTTTTAGGTAATAGATATAAGATAATCAAGAGTTTTGGGCCCTAGCCGGTTGGCTCAGTGGACAGAGTGTTGGCCTGCTAACCAAAGGGTCCCGGGTTTGATTCTGGTCAAGGGCACGTACCTCGGTTGCAGGATCCTCCTTGGCCCAGACTCTGGTCCGGACTCATGCAGGAGTCAACCAATTGATGTGTTTCACATTGATATTTCTCTCTTCTTTCCCTCTTCCACTCTCTCTAAAAATCAATGGAAAAATATCCTCAGATTGAGGATTAAACAAAATTTAAAAAAAGAGAGAGTTGGGGTTTTGTTTTGTTTTTCCTAATCTTTTATACTCGAAGTCTGTTCACATGCCTGCATTATTTTAATAACAGTAAAAGAGCAGCAAAAACTACAGAGTGTATTTTGTGTTTCAGGTCTATGGACACTGCATGCATGCAAACCTATTATCACATGGGTTCTATGACCTGAAATAAGCAATTTTTGTTTACAAGACATAATAAGAATACAGCTGGTTCAATACTGAAAACTAGATGTTATAGTTATCCAGGTCCAAGAAAATTTAAGCAAAACAGTTATCTTGGTGAACATGAGTCAGATTACAGACTGTGCTAGGGGTCTCCAGAGAGCTTTCTTTCCAGAGAAACAGCAGCATCCTTGGACCACAACAGGAGACATGTTTAAGAATCGCTCTAGCATTTTCAGACTTATAGGTGAAGACTGGGGACAAACATCACCCTCGGTTCACAGGAGCAGCAGCCCACGTACCCTTTCCTTCCAATGTCATCGATATGCTGAGAGAGGAACTTGTACCACATAGAGACAGCACAGTGAGCGCAGCAGGAAGACTGAGAAAGTGGAGACCGCCCAGATAGTGCAAACAACCAGAGGGAGAGGGGAGCTAACCCAGCCAGTGGTTGGCAAAGTGAGTGGCCTAAAGAAAAAGCCACGTACAGAAAGCAGCAGCGTCATCAAACACACTCACAAAAACTACAGAGATGAATTCCTCTTGGTGGCTCTGGAATGCTTCCCAATTAATCTAATTCATTGCTCAGCTAGTGACATAAATTCACATCAACCAGACCGGCAGCTTAAGCTCTAAAGGGACCTTCTAACAGTATGTAAGTGGACTGTTATTGGTGCCAAGGAGAGGTCGCCTATGGGGGCTTTCAGGAGAATAAAATAATGTGTCGATGTGATTCATGCCATTTGGTGAGAAAAAATTAAGAAAAGTAAGACAACATCTTAAAACTAATTTTTCAAGTTTAAACAAAGATCTAAGAAAGAAAAGTAACCATTGTTATAAATATAAATAATAGAAATGCAAAATTGATGAAAGATCAGTTTGGTAATTTCCAAACCAAAAATTGGTTTTAAAAAGCAGAATGGTGCTACACAGTATAGATTTAAACTTTTATGAGGTGGACACAGTACTGGTTGGAGAAAAATACAAAGACTAAAATATTTTATTTTCAGGCAAGAAAAAATAAAAATAAAGAAATTAAGCATTCAAGGTAAGAAGATTAAGAAAGATGCACAGGAGAAATAAATTTATAAAACAGAAAATAATTTTTTAGATCTTTATTTTTGAAAGTATTACATATGTCCCCTTTCCCACCCCGTGACCCCTTTCTAGTCCCACCTCCTGCTCCCGACCCCAGGCTTTCACCACCCTATTGTCTGTGTCCAAGCGTTATGCATATATGCATACAAGTTCTTTGGTTGATCTCTTCCCTCTCACCCACCCTCCCCGCCTTCCCTCTGAGATTCCACATTCTGTCCCATGCTTCTGTGTCTCTGGATCTATTTTGTTCATTAGATTCCACAGATGAGTGAGATCATGTGATCCTGGTCTTTCTCTGACTGGCTTATTTTATGTAGCATAATACTCTCCAGGTCCCTCCATGCTAACTCAAAGGGTAAGAAAACCTTATTTTTTACCGTTGCATTCCACGGTATAGATGTACCAGCTTTTTTATCCACTCATCTACTGATGGACACTTGGGCTGTTTCCAGATCTTAGCTATTGTAAACTGCACTGATATGAACATAGGGGTGCATAAATTCTTTCTGATTGGTTTTTCAGGCTTCTTAGAATATATTCCTAGGAGTGGGATTCCTAGAAGTGGGATCACCCAATGGCAGTTCCATATTTAATTTTTTAAGGAAACACCATAATTTTTTTTAATTATGGTTGCCATTTTTTTTCATAATGGCATTCCCACCAGCAGTGTACTAGGATTCCTTTTTCTCTATACCCTTGCCAGCACTTGTCATTTGCTGATTTGTTTTGGTAGCCATTCTGACAAGTATGACAGGATACCTCATTGTCATTTTAGTTTGCATCTCTCTGATGATCAGTGACTTTGAGCATTTTTTTATATGCCTCTTGGCCATCTGTATGTCCACTTTGGAGAAATGTCTATTTAGGCCCTTTGCCCATTTTTTAATTGGATTGTTTGTCTTCATTTTGTTAAGTTGTATGTGTTCCTTATGAATTTTGGATATTAACCCATTATCAGATGTATTATTTAAAAGAATCAAATTGTTTCCAAATAACTGTTTCCTAGAACAATGCTGAAGATTATTTGTAAATTACAAAACTACCCAACGTTCAACAAAGTGAAATTTGCAAAGTCTGTTGTAGCATAAACCCTGACATAAGGCAAGTGACTAATTTAAGCTTTGATTGCTGAGGCATCTACTTCAAAAAGGCATCCACTTCAGAGACAGCTATCTCCAATAACCACATTACCAGCCACAGGACTAGATTAAGTCAGGCTGGGCCCCTCCTCCCCACACAGCTTCCTTTGTTTTAGTGATCTTGGTTCATTTCGATAACTAACCATTTGGGCCACTTTATTTGCTTTTTTTTTTTTTTTTTTCTCTCCTCTTCTTGAACTTCAATTTCCCGCTATTAACCAATAAAGACAGTCCAGGAAACTCTATGTTCCCATTCTTGACCTCAATAAAATAAGCCCCAATATTCTCTCTCTCTCTCTCTCTTTCTCTCTCTCTCTCTCTCTCTCTCTCTCTCTCTCTCTCTCTCGCCTCACTACCTCATTTTGTAACCCCAGATCTGTCACATAATTTTCAGGACTTGTAAGTAATAAACCATTGTTTGTTTTTTATGCAGTTTCCTGATCGTTATCACTGAGAAAATTTTGCTATCATAATAAGAATCACAAGGGCTATTTCAGCCACAACATTGGTTATCGACAGGCTGAGACTGGTACAAAACATCTTGTATCCAATAAAACATTATCAGGCATTTGATGAAGCATAAAAATATGACCCATGATGAAAAATAAATTAATTGAAAACCACAAGGAACTGACACAGATATTAGCATGAGCAGACAAAATATCAAAGCAATCCATATGGCTATTTTCTGTATATTGAACCCCTTTAGAAAATAGTTTATCATTTTGCTTAAAAATTAGACTTATTCCTACTGTATGATCCAGCCATTTTACACCCAAAGAAAAGAAAAGCATATAACTAAAAATATTGTAAGTGAATGTTCATAGCAGCTTTATTTTTAATACCCAAAAGCTTAAAATATCTCAAATGTTCAGTCACAACTTAAGAGGTAAACAAAACATGGCATATCCATATAGTGGAATGTTACTCAACAATATGAAAAAATAATATGCATCATAACATAAGTAAATTGCAACATAGTTATGCTGAGAAAAAGACACCAACCACAAAGATACATACTGAATTATTAATCTATAAGAAACTCTTAAAAAATGCAAATTGATCTATAACAAAAAGTTCAATTTTTACCTGAGGACTGAGGCAAAAGGAGCTGGGGGTAGGATGGAGAGATTTCATACATGCACAAGAAAAGTTTGGGGAGTGGTGGGTATGTTTATTTTCTATATGCTGATTATTGTTCATATAATATATCCTCACAGAACCTGCAACTAAGGTATGTGGCCTTGACCAGGAATTGAACCCACAACCCTTTGGTCTGTGGGCTGACACTAACCACTGATATAAACAGGCCAGGGTTTATATGTTAATTTATACCTCAATAAAACTATATAAAAATCCAAGGAAATGATGTTTTTATTAGCCAAAACTATCAAATTCTCAAGGTATATGATATATGTATATGTATTAGATGCATTATATATATATATATATATATATATATATACCTATACTACTTTTACTGTATGATAAAAACTTTTTCAAAATAATTATTATTTTAAAATATCACAAAACACGTAAAGTATAATTTTACATTTAAAAATTCTAAATAAAAACATGTTTAAACAAGCTAAAATATAACTCTATTAAAATTTGGAAGGCAATCATAATTTCTTATTATTACACTACTTGTTATGTTACTCTTCACCAAATAATGAATAATTAAATTATCTAATACATGAAATACACACAAAAAGAAAACAAACGTTTTATTATTTTTAAATAACGTGTTTCTGGAAAAAAACATTGAAATACTTATAAAAGCTATAAGAAAATAGATCATTTTCAAGACATCTGATTAAAAAGTGAAAAAACAAATATATAGTTTACAATAATTCTATAATAACCAGCTAAAAATAAAATATTTTTATTTGCCAATCTGAAGTATATAAAATAATCATGAACATTTAACATAAAATAAATCAGTCATAAAGAAAACATTGAAACTCTACTGAAAACTATATAAAAAGACATGAATAAATGGAGAGAGATTTTTTTATTTTTTGATAGAATAATTTAGTCATGTGCACATGTAAATTATCTTTGCTTATTTCTGTGAGAAACTGGAAATATCTATATTTAAATTTGTAGTCTCTGTTCTTTTAGCTCAGTTTTTAAATATCATTATCTGAACTTTAACATCATTGTGCTAATTTGAAAACAATCACTGTTTATGTAGTATAGAGTTTCTGTTGTCATTAATTTATTAATTTTGTTTTGTCTTAAAAAAATGAAGGGTTATGTGTGTTTCTTTTCAGGAAGTCATTCTTTTATAAGGGATAATCATAGCCATATAAAAATACCTGCCTTTTAAGTGACTCCTGTAGAAAAATACAGTACATGATGTCCAGAGTTTTCTGTGGGACATTTCATCATATCTTAGGAAAATCCTCATGTTAAATTTATGTTTCAGTAGTCTAGATTCTTCGTTGTTTCTAGGTTTCATTCCTATAACTTAAGTTGAATATTCAGTGATGCATGCTTGCAATGGCCTTTGTTTCTTACCTTATTTCCAGTTGTCAAGTCAACCCTAGCATTATAGGTCTCCTTCATCAGCACTTTCATGTTATCTCTATTTTGGTCTTTCTGTCAGATTCTTTAAAAGAAGTTATTAGACATTATAGCATATTCCATACAAAAGTTTATACCTTATTACCTAAGCAATTTCTAGGTCAGTGTATTTGAGAAGGAGTGCCCAGTTAAATAACTATAGTTCAACCTAGCTTCCTGCTACCTTCAATCACCCTTTAGATTTCCAATTGTTGCTTCTAGTTTTCTTGAGTGCTTTCTTATGTTCTGTCATGGAGAGCTCACTGTTCCCCATCAAAAATATCAGGTAGTCAAAAGAAAAAAAGGTGTACAACTTCCTATTCTGCATGAGTTTCTCCCACAGTGCTGTAGGTCCCACAGTTTTGGGACCTACAAAATCATTCCCTTTAACCATCCATGAGCCTAATCTGAAAAACCACAAAAATATTTGTTACAAATCAATAGTAGATCTGGGTTAGAAAACTATTCACAAAATAGCTTTATTTAAGTATAATTTTGCCTCTGCAGAATCCTTTGAAATAATTCAACTATTATTTATTGAGCAGCTACTGTATATATTGAGGGGAAACAGAGTTTGCCACACTAAAATAAGCTTTTGGAATATTGATTATTTTAATCTTGTTATTTTTTATGAAACAAAATACTCAGAAAGAATCGATAAACCTCCCCCATTAGACAGAGGAAAAAAAACAACAACACCTGCTTAAAAAAAGGGAGCTATCACCTTAGCATAATAGTAACTAGGTATGGAGGCAGGGAAGAACCTAGCCAAGTCTTTTAGACTCCCCTATGTGTCCCATTATTTCTAGGTTCACTGGCAAGAATTCATTTATAAAATGTTAGCTTTTTCTCAAATCTATTTTTTAAATGTATTTTTATTGACTTCAGAGGAGAGGGAGAGAGAAAGAGATAGAATCATCAATAATGAGAGAGAATCATTGATCGGCTGACTCCTGCAAGCCCCACACTGGGGTTTGAGCCCTGCTGGCTTGCTCTCACATCTATTAATTGCTTACTTTCTCTGTGAAGTCCCAGACCTCTGCCTCCCTTTACTTAGGCCATAAAATCATGTAAGCTTCATCAGCCAACTTGTCCTTGGGTCCCATATTCTTAGGAAACCCCTATATGTATACATGTAATAAACTTGGTTATTTGTCCTATTAATCTATCTCAAGGTTAATTTGATTATTAGACCAGCAAGAGAACTTAAAAGGGTCAAAGGAAAATTATTCTCTTGGTTACATACCTTAGAAGATGAAAAAGATTCAAAAATAGTCATTTTGTTCAAGCTGCTACTACTGGTATCTATCTTGAATATTGAACAAATTAACACATTTTTATAAAACAAAGTATAGTAAGATGTTTTTTGTATAATAAAAATGCTTTGTTGGAGCTTGGGGTTTGGTAAGTCAAAAAGGGGACTATTCACAGTCTGGGGGTAGAAACCAGGAAGTCTACACTAAAGAAGTGACACTTCAAATGAAGGACAAGTTGAATTTCAGCCTCTATATCTGTATTGAGAGAGCAAAGTGAAATTGTTCTGAACTCCGCATTCCAAAGTTGGGTTACTAAGTCCACCATTGTTATAATGAACTTGATCAAGTAATATAATCTTTCTAAGCCTCCATCATATCACATATGTGATAGGGATAGTAGTATTTTAATGCAGAAATGCTGTGAAGTTAAGATGAGAAAACATGTAACATAGTCCATGGTATATAGTCCATGGTAAATCAAAGTTCTTATTAATGTTGCTGCAATAACAATTATAATTATTACATCGTATTGGCGGAGGCACAATAACAGTAAAACAAATGTGAGCAAAAACCTGGAAACCACAGCATGAACATCTTTGAGAAACAATCAAAGTTAACTTTGATTTGAGCGTGTTGTTCATTTAGAGAATAGTGTCTGGGTGGTAGGGCTGGAAAAGTAGATTGGGGATTTGTGGAAAGGTGTAAGTGCCAGGTTAACAAATTTATAATTAATCTGGCATACTAAAATGAGTCGCAGAAGTTAATTGAGCGTGGAAGTGATCTAATTGGGCCTTTTCTTTAAGATTAGTCATGGACTTCAGTGGAGAAAGAGGCAGGAAGGCCAGTTTGAAGTCTATTAAAGTAGTCGTTTCAAAGGGAATAATATCCCTTAGAAGCCTAGGAGCTACAGTAATGGGAAGAAGTCTTCCAGGAGGATTATCAAAGAAGCTGCCAACATTGGCTCTGGGTAGAATATAAAGAGGCTGAGCTGAGTTGACTAAGACTGCTCTCAAAAAACCGGAGTTCACGCGGGAACTATAAATAAAAACAGGGAAGCAAGAATTGAAGAAATAGTTCTATGGATAATGAGGCATTTTGGTTGTTGTTAATCCTCACCAAAATATATTTTTCCATTGATTTTTTTTTTTTTTTAAGAGAGAATGGAAGGGAGGAGGAGAGGCAAAGAGAGAAACTGGGGATCTAGCCTGCAACCAAGGTACATGCCCTTGACTTAAATGGAACCCATGACCCTTCAGTCTGCAGGCAGGCACTCTAAGCACTGAGCCAAACTGGCTAGGGTGAAAATGTGGTATTTGTAGATTGGTACATAATAAGCTTGATAAATTAGTTTAAGGAAGCAGAGAGAAGAGAGCTCAGAGCTGTAAGCATATGCTTAGAGCCATTTACCTTGTGTCAGTTCAAGACACTGGGGAAGTTAAATCTTAAAAAAGAGAGGTTTGAGGGAAAAAAAGAGTTTTCTAAACAGTTTTAATCCATTGTAAATTTCTACAATTGTTTTCTCCAATCCTTAACATACAAATATCACATAGATAATTAAGACACACACATCTGCTCAGTCTCAGTTCAAGGTTGCTTATCAGAAACTAGACAGAGGGTAGATAGGTAACTGTGATCTATTATCTACATTGAGGGATGAAATAGTAAATTGGTACTTTACCTTGAGATTCTTCAATAGGTAGGTTCAGGATTAATTCTTTTTCTCTCATAATTTTATTTTTTATCAATTATTAAAACCCCTTCTTAATTTTATCTTTACATTATCACTCAAGGTGGAGCTAGTGTGTCTAAGACTTTTGAATTTATTATGCACTTTTTTTTCATTGCATTCTCATATTTATAATACCATTAGAATAAGTGGTCCTTTTTCTCTCTCCAATTTTATCCTCTGCTCCTTTGAAGCAAACTGTTCTTGACTTATTTCAGTGTTGTGATGACATTATTGTAAGCATTAAAAGATTCAATCAGTGAGTTCACTGAAGTCAACATTTATTTGATGTCACTTATGTCTTCTATATAATCTCCTTAGCAATATTTTTCAATTAATACTGATAACAGAAATATGAAAAAACTCATTTTTTCATTGGGCATAAGAGGAGAATTAAAAGGTAGAGCTTTTATAAAAGAAGGAAAAGGAAATTTTCACAACATGAGAAAATTCATAGAAAAAAATTACAATAGCATGAATAATTTATTGGAAACATTTTGATAACCTTTAAAGGTTTTGTTAACAGATGAATGGTGTATTGCTAAACAATAATAATAGGAAAAATGTGATAATCTAGAGAAAAATGTACATATAGACAATTCCTTTAAAAGTTAGTTAGTTATTTATGGGGGGATATTAAAATTTTGAGCTAAATATAACTATGTTATCAATGCTCTTAATTAATCATTATTGATCTTGATGGTCATATTATGAACATGACAAGAAAAAAAAGTAAGAGAATAATAAAATCCTATCATAAAAAACTTTAGAGTATCTATAATATCTTCATATTAATAAATATGAATAATATTGGTTCTCATTTCAATTTGCTTTCCTTGCTACAAATATTGAATCTAAAAATAAACACATCAATATTTATAGTATTGAAATCTTACTCAAGTTACTGCATCTTTTTTCCAAACAATAGCTCCAAACTCACATCTCTTATGTCAATGTGGCAACAAAAATGTTGGTTCTTTAAACCATCTCTTATAATTATCATTTACTGTCATTCCTGTAGCTAAAACAGAATGCCTTTTTTTTTTTCAACAAGCCTGCAGGGGGCGGGGGCTAGCGGGGAGAGGGCAGCCACAGATTACTAAGAGTCTTTTTTATAGCCTATCTTATCCAAATCACCTTTTGCACAGTAATGATTATTTACCCTAAAAGTGTCAATATTAATCTTTTGTCTTTAGGATACTATCATTCAAGAAAACATAGGTGAAGTGCTGCATCTGTTAATCCTCCCAGATGTTATGCCATGGTAATTCTAGACTTTATGTTTCTTCTTGTCTAGATGTTCCACAGCTTTCAAATTTTAACCATGGGAAATTGTTACTCCCCGATAGCCACCATTTTTCTTGACTCTTCTAAATATTTCATACATATTCAGAATTCATACTTATATTTTAAACAAATACTTTATATGTATAGCATATCCTAACAAATTTGCTTTTGTCTCTTCATCTCTCATGCCCTGGGTATTGAACCTAGTCCATTATCTATCGATAGAATGAGCCAACACATCACATAATACTTACCTGTCTATATTTATCCATAGTTAAGTACTTACATAGATATGTTATTCCCACTTTGTATCTAAGAAGAAAGGGGTACAGAGAGGTTAATTGACTTGTCCACATAATGTAGTGAGTATGTGGCAGAGGATGCTCCCCAAATGTGAACCTAGGCCATTTCCCCTACTTCAGTCTCATTATTTTCTTTCATTTCCAATTACTTTCTTCACATAAATATAAAAGCCCAGCACTACAGTACAAAGTGATGTATATAGATTAGCATTTTTATTTTCTATTTCTTAAAGGTGCTAGAGTGCTGGCATTAAATAAGAACTTTGGGTTTGACTTTGCTTTAGATAATACACCAGTTAAGAGAAGAGAGCTTCAATCATGTAGGATAATAGATGATCTGCTGAAGAGAGAAATTGATTTTGAAGTTGTAATTTACTTGAAGTGTTTTGATGATCTCATAGAATACAGGCACAAAATTGAAGTTATTTATAATTTTATGGCTCTGTTACAGCTTGAATTACTGCTTCAGTGCCAAAACCCCCAGGAAAGATCCACAGGTCGCTGTTTACGGACTATATATTTATTGCACTGTAGACATATTTGTTGGTATAGAAGTTTATTCTTTATTTTCTCCATATCTTATGCATTACCTCTTTCTCCCATTCATTTCATCTTTGTCTCTCATTCTCATTCTCTCTCTCTCTGTCTCTTTGCTTGACAAGTGGCCCACTCACATATTTTTGTGGCATCTGGTCTACATTTAGTTCCAAAGGTTTTATTTTGGGTAGTGGAAATAACCACATGTGTATCATCTCTTTAGCTCTCAGCCTTTTCTCTTGAATACAATTCAGGTGTTATATTATACAGGACTTTATCATGTATCTTTACCATTTTTAATTTACTATATTTAAGCAAGGGCAATAACATTAAAAAGGAGGGCATAAGAAAACAGCCTTCTCTGACTAGGCTCTTCCATGGGAGGAGGGTAAAAAAGGTAGCCTGAGAAGATGGTAAGGTTGCTCTAGCGCAGTGGTCCTCAGTCCTGGGGACATAATAGAATCAACTGAGGAGATTTTTGCCCCTCAGTCAGAATCCCTGAGGGAGATAGATTTTTAAGCTCCCAGGTGATTTTAATGTGCACAAAGTATACACTAGAACTACAGTTCTAGTGCAGTCCCTTTATCAGAAGCATAAGAGCATTGGAGAGCACTATCCTCTGATTGTGTGTGTGTGTGTGTGTGTGTGTGTGTGTGTGTGTGTGTTTGTAGATAGAAAGGTATATGTAGGCACACAGAAATAAAAATCAAATAATAAATATTGTATTTCTCAATTGGTTCAAAACCTAAAAATGTAAAACTAATGTGATTCATTATCACTTGTTCTTATTTGGGGGTGATATAATGCCTGAAATTTGTTTTTAAAAATGTGGTACATGAACTCATTTATGATAAATACAATTGTTTATGTGGTAAAATGTGACTAAGCTTTATATAAATAATTTTCATGTGCTTTAATGTGTAATAGAAACTTATCTTTTGTTACAGCATGGATGGACCTGGAGAGTATTATGCTAAGTGAAATAAGTTAGAATAAAGCAAATACCATATGATTCCACTTATATATGGAATCTAATGAATTAAATAAATTAACAAAACAGAAACAGACTCACAGATACAGAGAAGAGACTGACAGCTGTCAGAGGGGAAGGGTAAAAAAAGGTGAAGGGATTTAGCAAAGAAAAAAAAAAAACTGTCACAGACACAGACAACAGTATGGTCATTATCATAGGGAAAGGAGGCTATGGGGGAGGGAGGGAGGCTGGGAATAAAGGGACAATAAATGGTGATAGAAGGAGACTTAGTTTGGGGTGATGAACACACAATCTATATATATAAAAGCCTAAGCGACCAGCCGACCATTCAACTGGCCGACCGGCCAATAGCTATGATGTGTAATAACCATCAGGGAGCAGACACTCAACGCAGGAGTGGAAACCATATGCATAGAAACATGGAACAGACTGATGAATCTCAGAGGGAAGCAGGGAGTGGGGAGGGTGGGAAGAGATTGACCAAAGATCTTATATGCATACTAGTAGCCCGTTTGCACGAAGATTCGTGCAATAGACCTTCATTCACCTGACTGCCTGCACCGGGGACCCAGGCCTTGGCTGTGGCCACCACCTTCTGCCTTCTTTCAGGGTCAGGGCTTGGCCCCAGGCGGTGGCCTTGGGCTCGGCCGCACCCAGTGTCCCTGCTACCGATCGCAGGAGCCAACCCCCAGTGGTTTCCTGCGATCGGCGTAGGCTCCCCGCTGGTGCCCAAGGCCGGGAAAGCTCTGCCACACCCCAAAGTCCCTGCAACGGTTTCCTGGTGGGCGTGGCTGGTGGGCGTGGCTTGGTTGGTGGGCGTGGCTTGGGCATAGCGAAGGTGCAGTCAATTTGCATATTTGTCTATTATAAGGTAAGACTAGAGGCCCAGTGCGTGGATTTCTGTACCAGTGGGGTGCTTTGGCCTGGTTTGCACCCTCTAGAAAGCCGGGACCCCTTGGGGAATGTTGGAGAGCTGTTTTCAGCCCGATCCCCACAGGCCAGGGCAAGGGACCCCACTGTGCAAAAATCTGTGCACTGAGCCTCTATTTCTAAATATATATATATGATGTGTTATAGAAATGTACACCTGAAACCTATAAAATTTATTAACCAATGCAACCCTAATAAATTCAATAAAAAAGAAACTTATGTGAAACCTGAAAAAATACAAGTTTCTATGGATTTCTTTGTTTAAAATGAGGTCCACATAGAAATCATTGCAATTATTCTATTTCTGCAGACCACATAACTTATAGATGGCATTTAATCCAACCAATGAAGGTTCTACACCATGCATTTCTATATCTTTTCATATTGTTGGAAGCATGTATTACATAGATATGGATCCCATGTGTGTATTTTTAAAAACAGAATTTTCAGAAACTTCCTTTTACAATGATATGTCTAAAACTACCTTTAGAAGTGAATAATGAATTAATCACATTTTATAAGCATATATTATACCTAAAAATAATTTGTGTTGTTCTTGTTCTGATGACAGTAATAGTTTTTGAAGCATTATTAAGCTGCGCTTAAAACTGGAATGTTTAAAGCATAAAGGTGCTGATTTTAAGTACTCATGGTCATTATAACAAAATATTCATATAATCTTTGTACAAAGACAAAAATCAATTTAATGAATCAATTAAACAGCATTTTGGTATTGCTTAACTACCAACTAAAAAAAATTCATGCAAAAATTATGAATTTGATTTTGGAATGTTGGCAGAGACTAGGTCTATTTAATTTTATGTCACCCACAAAGAACCACTCATAAATTCTGATATTAAATATTTCCATTTGCAATGGCATTTTGAACCTACTAAAATGAGACTTATTTTTTTAAATAATAAAATTTTCAAGCATCATTTAAAAAAGGACATGCCTTGTGACTGGGAATAATGATTGTAAAAACAGTGGAGGTATCATTTATAGTGTGGTATTTAATTAAAAACATTGAAGCCACAAAAGTAATTGTGAAGACACTTTTAAAAATGTGGGTTTTTTTAATGGTAAAGGCATATTGAGTAGCAGAGCATGAATAACGTTTGATTAGTTTTCTCTGTGAAGCAGCATGATTCATTATAGAATTATAGATATGACTGGAACTTTGATTTATCAATACTGAGACCAGAATGAAAAAGTATGTTGGTACTAATACTATGAACTCAGCCAATTATTTATCAGATGATAGCTGCATAAAAATACCAATTTTTATACAAGAAAGTCTGTAGTTTTCCTCACACCTATAACTGGGAAAGATCATTTCAGACTAATTGCAGCTTACTGGTGTGAAGACAAAAAAAATACAGCCTGAAAACTATGTTTGGGAACATGCAGAAAATGATAAAACCATAATTCATCTATTATAAACATTGTTCTTCAAATCCAAGTTATACGTTACTTCAATTTTGCTGCTTTGGGTGTGGAATAGACTCAGGTATATACATGGAAGTGCCCCCAACAGATATACCACATGAAGAAATGTGTTATTCATATTAAGGGCAGGCCATCATATTTTTATTCTCTCTCTCTCTCTCTCTCTCTCTCTCTCTCTATCTCTCTCTCTCTCTCTCTCTCCCCCTCACCATAAGCAACTCTTTATTCTTTAGTGATGCTTGCTTGTTGAATTTTCATGAATAAAAGAACTCTGCCTGCATTGAGAAAATAATGTCTTCCAAGTAAGACGTCCTTTCAGAGGCAATGCATGCATGCTTTTGTAGTTTTGTGTACTAGCAATTTTAATGATTTCACTTATCTTTAGAGGCACAGTTATATCAGGAAATTTAACTTGAATGCACAAAAACTAGAAAGACATGCCTAGATGTCTATAATTGGTTTCATATTATTATCTAATGTATTCACTAACAATAGTTTGAATGCTATGAAAATATTTGTTAATAATTTACCTTTATTGTTCGAAATGAATTAGTGTTGGTGTATGAATGAGAAACTCCATTTCTTTGTGAACATTGCCAAATAATTTGAACTAATCAGAAGAAAAAGAGAACCCAAGGCTTGTTGTGCAGATTTTTTGAAGTGAGTTGGTAGAACAACATTTCTATTAGTTTCTTAAGAATAATATTTCAAATCCGAAAACACAGTTACACTCTTAAGCAGATTTTGACCTTTTATGATTGTATGGCTATGATTGGAAACCTTAGGGAGCAGCAGCAGCATAATTGTAGAATAGTATTGAATTTTTGTGTTAGAATTTTGTACTTTTAACTAAGTGACATCTAGCAAAATATAAATTTTATTGACTGATCACAGTAAGTCTCATGCCCTTTTTAAAAAATAAATATATATCTTCTTTTGTTCTCAATACTCACCTGAGGATGCATTTATTAATTTTTGGAGAGAGGAAGGGAGAGAGAGAGAGAGACTGAACCCCCAAACTTAGGTGTGTGCCCTAATCAAGAATTGAACCTGCAACCTTTTGGTGTATGGGCCGATGCTCCAAACAACTGCGCCACACTGGCCAGGCCTAAGTCTCATTCCTTTTTGAAAAATTATTTTCAGATATATATTTTTGTAAATCGGAGCAATTATTAATTTTTATAATTAACTAAATTTTGAAAAAATGTATTATATAATTTGCTTTCTCCTATTTTAATTACATGATTTTAATTTTAGTGCATTAATTTGTTATGGTGTTTCTATATTGGTAAGTGATTTAGGTTCCCTTTAAATACATTTGAATAAAAATAAAATTCTTAAACATTATTTGAATGTAAGAAATAAGTTAATTTAATAAGTAATAATAATAATAGTAATATACAGTCACATCAAAAGAGCTTAGATAGTATACACATGACTAAAGTTGTTAAATGTTGCACATATCATTGCCAGCTATTCCCCCTGGTTTTATATCAACTAATATTTAAAAAAATATAATTATCTTCTTTAATATAGAAAATAATGTGGTGAACAGAAAAACAGTAGGTATGTAGACATAGAGTGAATTTAGCAATTTGCCTATTTATCTGGTTGGTAGAGGCTGTTTCTCTGAATGAGGGAAGGGATAGGGGGAGTTAAAGGAGTTATCTTTTACTGAAGCTGGACAATATTTTTATTTTTTTTCTTCAGCCTCTCCTCACTATCAACTACTGTTTCCTTAATAATGTACTCTATGTACTTAAAATTCTGAATATGTGCTCACTAGCAATTTTAGAAAGTTTCATATTTAAAATCATAAAGAATTTAAATAACATAATGAACACTCAACATAAAGTTTAATAGATTTAAAATTATGCTTTATTTGCTTTAAATTTTATACATGTTAATGGCACAAATTCAGTTGTAGCCTCATTTACAACATGCTTTGAAGCTGTTCTCATTTATTCCTCCCTCTCTAAAGGAAGCAGAGTTATTGAAATTTCTGTGCTGTTCATGATTTTTTTTTTTACTTTTTAAAAATTAAACTTATTGCAGTGACATTAGTTAATAAGATTGTATATGTTCATAGGAGCACAATTTATAATAGCTAAGATTTAGAAACAGCCTAAGTGCCGATCAGTGGACAAATTGATTAAAAAACCCGGGGTACAACTACACAATGGAATACTATGCTGCCATAAAAAAGAAGAAACTCTTACCATTTGCAACAGCATGGATGGACCTGGAGAGCATTATGCTAAGTGAAATAAGCAGTCGGAGAAAGGTAAATACCACATGATCTCACTCATTTGTGGAAAATAGTGAACAGCATAAACCAATGAAGAAAAATAAATCCAGAGACAGAGAAACATCAAACTGACTGTCAAACCTCAGAGGGAAGGGGGGAGGAGTGGTGGTAAGAGATCAACCAAAGGACTTGTATGCATGCATATAAGCATAACCAATGGACACAGTCACTAGCGGGATGAGGGCACGTGTGGGGGAATGGGAGTGCCTGGGGAGAGGTCAATGGAGGAAAAAAATAATATTGTAATAGCTATGTATGGGCCGAGCGGGGTGGGGGGCGGGGGGTGGTACTTGAAATATCAGGGGGACCACTCTCTAAAGTATATGATTGTCTAACCACTATGTTGTGCACCTGAAACTTATACAGAATAATATTGAATGTGAACTACAATTGAAAAAAAAGATGGAAAATTGTAAAAAAAATAAATTAGTATACATTTCAATAAGACATGATCTCTATATTGTATTGTGTACCCACCACCCAAAAACAAATCATCTTCCATTACCATATATTTGCACCTCTTTACCCTTTACTACTACCCCATATCCTTTCCTCTGCTAATCACCATACTGTTGTTCATGCTTATGAGTTTTTGTTTGTTCAATTTTTTTGTTTGCTCATTTGTTGCTTTTATATCCCACATATGAATTAAATCATATGGTTCTTAACTTTTTTCTGCCTGACTTATTTTGCTTAGCATGATAGTCTCAAGGTCCATCCATATTGTCACAAATTGCAATATTTCATCTTTTCTTATGGCTGAGTAGTATTCCATTGTATATATGTACGGCATTTTCTTTATCTAATCATCTATCAAAGGACACTTCAGTTGTTTCCATGTCTTGACCACGGTGCATAATGCTGTAATGAACAGGTGATTAAGATATTTTCTAAATTATGAACTAAATCATAACATAAGGATGGAAAGTTGGTATATGCCGGAGGTAGGACGGTGAAGGTGTATTGGTGGCTTCGGCAGCTGAAAGCAAACTGCTGCTGGTGTAGCTTGTTGACAGGGATGGAGAAAAAGACATTTGGCAGCTCAGTAGCTATATACACTGAGTGGCCAGATTATTATGATCTCTGAACACATAATAATCTGGCCACTCAGTATACATATATATATATATATGAATTCATGCATGGGTGGGTCCGGCCAGCCTGGCCAGGGGGAGGAGACATGGGGGTTGGCTGGCCTGCCTGCTGGTTGAACTCCTGGTCTAGGGGACAATTTGCATATTAGCCTTTTATTATATAGGATATACACTGAGTGGCCAGATTATTATGCGTTCAGAGATCATAATAATCTGGCTACTCAGTGTACAAGGTTGTAGATGTGTTAATTTAATCTAGAATTAAAACTATATCTGGGTTAGTAGCTACAACTGGAGTCACCACCTGGTTAAGCTTATGATAATCCACTGTCATTCTCCAAGTTCCAAGTTATTGCTGTCTTCTGTACAGGCCAAATGCGTACATCAAATTGGATTTGGTGAGAAGAAACATCCTGCATCTTTAGTTTTGATGGTGGCACTAATTTCTGTAATCACTTTAGGAATATGGTATTGCTTTGGGGGTACTATTTTCCTAGAGAGAAGCAGTTCTAATGGTTCCCATTTGGTCTTTCATGCTTTAATAGCCCTCACTCTAAAGGTCAAGAAGCAGGTATGGGGATTCTGTCAACTGATAAGTATGTCTATTTCCATTGTGCTACCTGGAGAAATAATGACAACATTGGTCTGAGTACGTACAGGCCCCACTGGATTTGAGCTAAACATGCATTGGTCATCTGACCTCCATGAGCCCCTACCCTGACTGGTAGACCACAGTAATGTTTTGGGACCCTTGGGACTAATGTCAGTTCAGAGAAAATGTCTATAGTCCCTGAAAGTCTGATTATTTCCTTTTTTCAAATGCATTTACCCTGGTAAAAGGTCATAGGTCCCTTTGAGAAAGGCTGGGAGAAAAAGTAACAATATATACATTGCAGTACCAGGTCCCTTTCTCAGGTAAGCCCAGATTCCCTTTATTCCAGGGATTCTGAGTGTGTAAACTAGCTCAACTCCTTGGAATGATTGAGAGGTATGACTCTCTTTTTTATGATTCAGATGATATTTTTGTTCATTTTCTCTAAAACTTTTCTGCTTATACACATCCATCAAGTAAGCATTTAATAGGCTTCCCATCTGTTTAAGTTCTAGGAACACCATAATCAACTAGCCAACAACACAGGTCTGCATGAGCCAGACAATTTTTATTGCTATTTTGACTGCTGTCCATTACCGTAACCACACTAACCTTGTCTTTGATGATTGAGTACCGCTACTTGGCTCCTGCAAGTTGGGATTCAATGAACTCCTTTTACCTTTAGATTTCCCCACTCAGTGACTGCATTTTCCACTGTAAGGTTTGGCATTCAGAGAAGAGTGATCACAGAGTTCTTCAAGGATGTCTGTGCTCCACTCACAAAGTTACTCCTCATAGTCATGGTGTAAAGTATGTCTCCTAGATTTTCACAGGGTGGGTGCGTAGGTCTTAAATGACAAATACACTCTACCATTCAAAAATCCCTAAGCTTTAAAATTCCTTCCTCTACTTTAAACCAAGGCAAGTTCCTGACATTTCAAACATGCTCACTGTTGCCGCCCTTTGGTTCCTTTTTCAATCAACCAACCAAAGAGATCCCTTTTTAATTTCTTGAGCTACAATATTAAAAGCAGTATTGCTGGTTAGTGAGTCCATATCAATAGGATTTAGCCTCATCTATCTTCATGTTCCTTCCACTATTGCTCCACATCCTAAATCATCTCTATACCAGTTTCTCATGTTTCATTATATAAATTACTAGTGGCCCATTGCACGAAGAGATTCGTGCAATAAGCCTTCCTTCCCTTGGCTTCCAGCACCGGTTTTTCTCTGGCACCCGGAACTCAGGCCTTCACTTTGGCTACAGTCTGCCTTCTTTGTCTTTGCTGCAGACTTCAGCTGACTCCGGCCGGACTCTGCCGTCTTCTTCACTGTAGACTCCGGAGTCTGCAGTCTTGTCTTCACTGTGGCACTCCACACCTGTAGATCCCTTCACCGCCCCCTCCCCACCCCCCACCCTCACCTTCCCTCTCATAGCAGGCATCCTGCCACACCTGGCCACTCCACGCCTGGAGCAGCTGGGCAGCCACCGTATTTGGCCATCTAATTTGCATACTCATTCTGATTGGCTGTGGGCATAGCAGAGGTATGGTCAATTTACATGTTTGTCTATTATTAGGTAAGATATAACTCAACTGGTTCTCCTGTAGTGCAGTGTACCTCCTCATGGGTCACATTTTGAACCTCATCTTTAGGGGTCTGCTGGTCCTTGAATTTAATTATAGATCTGGAAGCAAGAAGGGTTGTGGGGTGAATCTGTGGAAACTCAGCATTGTTTTACAGGGCATCTGCCTCTAGAGAGGTCATTACAGTTTCATTACAAAATTCAGGGTGATTCCCTCAGAGAGAGAGGTGAATAAGCTAGTCCTACTGGGGATGAAAAGTCTCATTCCATTGGCCAAGAATATTCATCAGAGTTTAGAGCCTCAATGTCCCAGGCTTCATCAGAGATTTCCCACATGTTCTTATTCCAACTTTCAGAATCTCATTCTTTCTCAACTAATGCTCTTAACAGTACATATCTTACAAAGCTAGAAGTTGAAGTTGTATTGTAATTTTGCCAGTCACAGTAAGAGATACTGATTTTGATTTTCAGCATCTCAGCCCTACAGCTGTAGAACATAAGTGTCTCCTTCAGAGCACATGTAGTAGTTTTAAGGTTATTAATGAAGCACTTGAGTTGAGAATTCTAATCCCTGAGCTCATTATTTTCCTTCCCTGCTTTGTTCAGTGACATTAGAAGCAAACAGCCAATTTTCTTATATTCATTAATTTTAAAAAAAGTGTTCAAAGGTATCATATACACAGTCACCTAGCTCCTGCTTCTTATCAGTGGTTGATTAGCAGAATCTAATGGTGAAATTTTGCATATCTCCATTGACAGATTATGCCCTGGACTATCAGCGCTACAGAAAATAGGGTCATTAGCATATTTA
Organism: Eptesicus fuscus; assembly: GCF_027574615.1. NCBI lineage: Eukaryota > Metazoa > Chordata > Mammalia > Chiroptera > Vespertilionidae > Eptesicus > Eptesicus fuscus. The sequence goes on along the minus strand of NC_072488.1, from coordinate 48,343,255 downwards.
CATTTAATCAGATTAGTCCTTTTCAGAAATTCCAGAACAAGCCAGAAAACATATCCTTAAAATTTGTTTCTCTAGAATAGCAACTTTCAACCGGTGTGCCACAAGAATTTGTAAAACATGGGATACCTGACTATTTAGTCAGGGGCACTGACCTCTTTTCCCTTAGTGTGTCAAATAAAAAAAGAATGAGAACAGGCAACACAGTAATAGCTTTCTGGTGTGAACCAATCAAAATTATACCTTTTTTTTTTTTTTTTTTTGTCAGATCAGCAAAAGGTATATTTTGGGGTGTGCCGAAGAATTTCAATAATTAGTTTATGTGTACCATAAGCTGCTCTAGAATGACTCTCAATACCAAAATCTGTATTTATCAGTGTTCATCAGAGAAATGGAACCAATGGCATATCTCTATCATTCTCTATCTAGCTCTAGCTCTAGCTCTATCATCTCTATCTCTATTTTTATTTCTATTTCTACATCTATATCTACATTTATATCTATATCAATATCTATATGTTTATGGACATATAGAATAGTTTTCTTAGTTTAATTTTTGATTGTTCATTCTTAAATTTTATTTAATTGATTTGTCTCAATCTTGGTAAATCTTCCTTCTGCCTGGAGAAATCTGCTATTTAGCTCCTCTAGTATTCTTTTCCTATTTACCGTATTTTCCGGCGTATAAGACGACTGGGCGTATAAGATTTTCCTGGGTTAAAAAGTCGTTTTATACGCCGGAAAATATCTAATCCACTATATCTAATCCCATCAGTATAGTCCAATATACCATATTTTCCGGCGTATAAAACGACTTTTTAACCCAGGAAAATCTTATACGCCCAGTCGTTTTATACGCCAGAAAGTACGGTAAATTAATATATTCTTCCACCAGAATTTCTTTTTGCCCATTTGTATTTATAATGCCTGATCTTCTTATAGGTGAGACAGTGTTCTCATACTTTCTTTTAATTATTTACACTTGATTTTGTTAGTTCTTTACACATATTTATAAGAGGTTATTTAGTTTGTTTCATATGTTCAGTATAGGCTTACTTTGGAATGAGTTTTTATTGCTCGCTTATTTCTCTGGGTATGGACCCTACTCACTTGTTGTTTTTGGTGTGTGTATGTATGTGTGTGTACATGCATAGGTGTGCATATCATAACTTGTCCTTGAAATTGGACATTTTAATAACATAATGGGAAACTCTAAAATTCAGAAATGTCCTAGGTTTGTTGTTTCTGTTTGTTGATATTATAGAACTATGTATAACTTTTCCTCTAAATGTCATATGCAAAAAGGTTATTTCAAATACTTTTTTAAAAATTATTGGCTTTTTAAAAAAATGTGGTCTGAATACCTTGATTGTATGACTTTCTCCACGCATGTTTTTTATAAATAGTTTTAATTTCTTTCATCCACTGGTTAAACATATACACCCATCATATTTGATTTCTAATTTTTAGAAAATTTTAATTGGTTAGATTAAAATGTTCAATTTAATTTGTTATATGAAAATATAGATCAGTTAAAAAATTTTTCTTTTTATCATTAGCTATTTTAACCATTGCCTCAGTTTCCGAAGGATGACACAGTGGAGACTAAGTATTGCCTAAACATAGAGTAGAGAGTGTTAAAAGCAAGAAACAAGCAAAAAAAACCTGCTAATATTAGGAAGCTCTTATAGTGTATATGCCAATTCTATTTTTCTTCTAAAACAGAGAGACCTGTTATCTTCATTGCCTTGAAATGTCATACAAATCAGCTCTAGGAAAGTGACATCTCTATCTTTATTGTCTTAGGATGTAAACAAATCTGATTCAGTGAATGAGACAGCTCTAAATTTATTTTCCTGAAAGGTAAGTATATATGCCTCAAGAAGAGACATGTCTACATTTCCAGGCTACCTACTATGCAAATATCCTTGAAAAGGCACTCTGGAGTAAACAAGCTGTGAATGCCTTTGAAGATGTTCAGAAATATGAGTGATTTGTGGAGAATTATACCTTAAGAATTACACCTGGAAGAAAACACCAGGCCTTATATGTCTGAGTTACTATGTTTCTGAATTCTGTGTCTGTATTTTCAAAGGCCAAACAAGATCCCCAGGTAAGTGGGCTTGAAGACAGTTTCACACAAAGTGATGCTTCTTCTCAGTTTGTTGAATATTTTAGCTTATGAGCTAATATATATGGATGACAGTGATCATGAACAAGAACCAGGTCCTCTACAGCCAAGAAGATAGAGAAGATTCTATCAAAACTCATGAAATGATATTTTTCACTGGGGAAAACTAAAGAACTTAAGAGGAAAAATTTTGAATTATTTAATACCCCCAAAATAAATGTGAACTACACGGAAGTGGCTGTATCTCTCTTGATTTGATTGCATTAATTTTCTACCATCAGAAGAAATGGAACCTTTATTCAACTGCTAAATCATTCTGTTAAATATTAATTTTACATTTTTCTCTAGTGTTGCTATTGAAAATTTATCCAAGCTGCACAAGTATATGTTCACACATTAGTAGAGAATTTTTCACAATGCTTTTGTTTATTTTATATGTATTTTGGGTTATTTCCTTAGAATACAGAGATAATTATTTGGCAAAGTGAATAAATATGTTTTACTAACTAGTTATATATTTCAAGAATATATTTCAAATGGGTTTTATAAATTTTTCCTTAAGTACATTTAGAATGAAATCAAGATAAAAAATGAATTGGAAAAGGGAAATTAAAGATTATGTTGAAAACATAAAAAAGTGAAGAGAATTGATCTGATAGCTAATTATAGTATGGGCTCAAGAACATATAATGTGTTTTTATTAATTTGAAAGAGAGAGGAAGGGAGAGACATCTATGTGAGAGTGAGACACCCCTAACATGGCTTGAACAGGCAACCTGGGCATATGCCCTGACCAGGAATTGAACCCTTGATCTTTCAGTGTACAGGATGATTAATCCATGCCAGCCATGGCAAGAAGATATTTTCTTGATGGGATATATTACAGAACATTTGTATGCTACTAGGTATAATTTACAAGAAAAGGGGAAAGTGATATACAATGATAGAAGGGGAGTTCCTGAGTCTGCAAGAGAAAAAGTGTTCTAGAGCTTAAATATTATAGTTGATCCTACCTGTGATTATATGTTGAGGTTTCAATTATGGTAATAGAAATTAATGTAATGTATATAAGAATGAGTGACAGCAGACATAATTGTAGGGGTTTATGAAATTTCTAAGTTGATATTTTATCTAACAAGCAAAATGTGAGTGGGGATAATGATTGGGATATATTTGTTGGACATTTGCATATGTAAAAATGCATATGTAACTTCTGATCTGAAGTACAGTGGAAGCCACCTTTTTAAATAGTTACATCAAACAGGCGACTAAGTCTTTCAGATGAGCTGTAGGTTGGAAGTATGATATCCTAGAGAAATAAAGAACCTGTAGCAGAATTTCATGGATGGAAAATAAACTTATAGATGATAAGTCTATCATGATTTTAAAAGTGTTTTCATTAGTCAAATGCAGTAATAGAGTTACAGTCACAGTGTAGACAGAACATTGGTTTGCCTAAAGAAAGTGTGGAGAAGCAAGATATAGGCAAGGAAGTTGAATTAGTATAAAATAAAATACTTGAATAATAGAGTAAAGAATTTAAACTTGTCAGATAAAAAACAAAGATACAAAACAGTAATATTTGCTTTAAAAAGTTGTTTCATCAATAATTTGTAGGTTCTTATAAACTCAGAGAATTGTTCATTTTGGAGTAAACAGGAGTGAAATGGAAAGAAAGAAGTGATGTATTCACAAAGGGGCACTTGCAATGGCAATAGTTGAGTGTAAGAATATGAGCAAATCCCTGGAAGGCCATGGGAGGAAAAGGCTGATACGAAGTGAAGGACTTTGGCAGGGAAGAATGAACAAAATAGGCAGCCATGACATTGAAAGAACCAAGGTTTTTTGTGTGTTTTTTTCAATAAAAATGGCTTGTGTTTGGTTGTAATGGACCCTTTCAACTTGAAGATGCATGTTGTTTTTCAATTACTGAAGTTTTTTACTTGTTTTGTAATTCTTTCTCATCTTAAATAACTGTAAAATTATTTTCTATTAATTTTTATTACCACTTTTCCATTAACCATCATATTATTCCAGAGGCCTGATGCACAAAATTTGTGAAAGAGTAGGCCTTCCTTCTCCCAGCTGCCAGCACCAGCTTCCCTCTGACCAGGGCTTCCCTTGCAGACCTGGCTTGGTCCGGAAGGTTGTCTGGAAGGACATCTGGTCTAATTAGCATATTATGCTTTTATTATTATAGATTATAAGCACTACATCACCATTTGTCCATTTCCCCTAAGTATGGTAAAATTTCTCAAGCTATGTTCACAGTAACATATATTCTATCATTTATAATATACTTGTTACTGTTTCCATTGCATAAAATATCTGGCAATGATGTATTATCCTATATAATAAAAGCCTAATATGCTAAATGTCCAGTCAGCTAGTAGGCCATTCAACCAATCAAAGTGTAATATGCTAATGATATGCTAAGGCTGCTCAACTGCTCACTATGACGTGCACTGACCAACAAGGGCAGACAATCAACCATTCGACCAGTTGCCATGATATGCACTGACAACCAGGGGGCAGATGCTTTAACCGGTAGATTAGCTTGCTGCTGGGGTCCAGCCAATCGGGACTGAGCGAGACGAGCTGGACACATCCTGGAGCCCTCCCACAGTCTCTCCCCAGCTGGCCAACCACCCACTTCCCTCCTTGGCCACAATTGTGAACCCTTTCGCAGTCCAGGATCCCTCAGGGAATGTTGGAAAGCCAGTTTTGGCCTGATTCCACAAATTCATGCACCAGGCCTCTAGTTTTTAATAAATATTCAATTTTTATTTCAAAAGGTAGACATGTAAGAACTATAAAAGAAGCAAATATCCCACAAAGAAGCAATGTGGCTTAAATGTCCAGAAGTTTTCCATGAAACAACTATGTATTTTCTGCCTTTAATGCCCCAAAATATTTATGTTAATAATAAAAAAATTTAAAAAGCCTCTCTCTATCATTGTTTCTTGCATTTATTTTTTTTAAATATTCAGACTGCCTTCCCTACTTTATCTTCCTTTATTGTAGAAGAAAAGATCAAATGTTTTACTCTTATCATAATTATATATGCTTATATATATATATATCAAATATATATACTATCACTACTCATTTTAGATTACAAAAACAGTTATAAATAAATATAATTTAATTTTGAGTATAAATATAGAAACATAAATATTTCAAATAATATGTAAATACATAATACATTAATATTTTAAATCCTATATTAAATAATTAAGAAATACCACTGAATAATATGCAAAATGTGCCAAATTATGCAAACATATATTAGAAATAAAATATCACACAAAGATTAATGAAGATAGTAATAGTTGGTGATAGTATAATAAATGAGGAAAAATTAGCTGATTCTGGAAAGGTTAACATTTGATTTAATAAAAAAGTACAGAAAGAACAATTTAATAACAGATTGCCAGTAAAAGAAACTTGAATTTGATGGAATAATAGAATTGTAAAATTATTATTAATTAAAATAGTGCACACAGTTTTTAAGTTTATATTGTATTTATTTATAAAAATTAATTTTACAGATATTAACAGAATTAATATGTTCAAGTGAGTTAAGTATGAGAATAAAATTTTATGCAATCCCAAAATCAATACCTCCTACACTTATAAAGTGTACAGATTTTAAATTTATTAAAAGGGTTATTGTTTTGTATATTACTATAAAATTAAGAGAAAAGAGAATGAAATCTGCTACAAATATATTTGTTGGATAAAGTTAGGGGAAAACCTATTTGAAATAGCATTTCGTAAGTCAGGAAGAGACTTCAACTTTGAATACCAGTATTTATAAATTTCAAAATTATTGTGAGAAATGTTTTGTTGCAATGCAGGAGACTTCCACTTAAATATGAATATACAAATATATCCGTATATATAAAGAGCCAAGGGCCGTCACGACCGGACAGACAACTGAACAGGCTGGCTGTGTGGGGTGACCAGGCCGGCAGGGGGGTCAGTGAGGGATGACCAAAGGGGACGACCAAATAAACGGTCACCATGAGGTGCATAGAGCACCTCTCGGGCCCTCCCCTGTGACCCAAAGGCTCGTATCGCAGCAAGGCTAGTGGCCGGAGGGTGGGCAGCAGCGGGCATGAGGCTGCGAAGGGCTGAGGCATGACTGCAAAGGGCCCAGCCTCAGGCCAGCAGTGGCAGCAGCAGCAGCAGCAGGGTAATGGTGGTGACACCGTCCCCTGATATGCCAGGTCACCTCCCACAGAGGGAGGCCAGACTGCGGCTTAGGCCAGGGGGCCAAGGCAGAGGTGGTGGGGGTGATCAGGATGGCAGGGGGAAAAGTTAGGGGTGATCAGGCTGGCAGGGGGACAAGTTAGGGTCTGATCAGGCCAGCAGGGGGGCAAGGTAGGGGTGATCAGGCCAGCAGGCAGAGGCAGTTAGGGGCAATCAGGCAAGCAGGCAGGCGAGTGGTTAGGAGCCAGCAGTCCCTAATTGTGAGAGGGATGTCCAACTGCCGGTTTAGGCCCGATCCGGCAAACCAGCAGTTGGACATCCCCCAAGGGGTCCCAGATTGGAGAGGTTGCAGGCCGGGCTGAGGGACCCCCCACCCCGCCATGCATGAACTTTGTGCACCGGGCCTCTAGTGGATATATAATTTCACTGATCCTTCAAGAAAGCATGAAAACCCAGTGCTTAGAAAGTGTCCACTTCCTTCCTGACCATTAGGTCACAGTAACAAAAAAACAAAAAAAAAAACAACCTCATTTTAAAAAGAGGATAAGAGAATTACCTTTTTAATAATGAAGTGATTACTCTGTCATAGACACTATTATTTATAGACTAGGGACCCAATGCATGAAAATCATGCAAGGGGCTAAGCCCTTGCAGTCCCAGAGGCTTCCACGGCCCTCACAGCCCCGGCTTTGTCCGGAAGGTCATCCAGAAGGTCATTCTGCTGTTCGGCTGTCTGGTCTAATTAGCATATTACACTTTTATTATTATAGATGTCTGTGTATTTAAATGGAACACACCTAGATTGGTCTGGAAATGTATATTATGATGAATAAAAATCAGTATTATATATTGTAAAAACAGCTAAGATATAATTGGCTTTTATTTCCACTATGGAATTTTATTTTATATCATATTATAGGCAATTTTTTCCTTTATTAAAGAGGTTATAATTTATTAACCTTTTTCCTTTCCAAAAATATATTTTCTGTCAATTACTTTTATAAAAAGGCATATACATCACATTTAGAAAGACATTTACATGTGACCATATTTATTCATTTTTGCAACCTTCTTTAAAAAAAAATAGCCACATTTTAAGTTTCAGAAATACAGCTTTAAATTTTTACAGGAACTAAATAAATGGAGAAATTCATTCAATTGGGAGATGGAAGAAGAAAAAAAATACAGGTATTTAATTACATCAATATAGCCATAATCCAAAGTAAGGCATTTAAATTTAACAGTTAAATTTCTTCCATCTACTATAATGGAGAGTAAACAATTAATTTTGCCTTTGTTTTCAGGAAACAAAGCCATTGATGTTTACTCACTGGAGTGTTTAAACTGAAATTCATAATCACATACCATTTTAACATTTTAAAGCAAAGAGAGCTATGTCATCTTTCTCTTTTGGCTTTTAGACCTGTTCCTTTTTTTTTTTTTTTTTAATTTTAGGGAAATGTGGTGTTTCCAAAATTTGAATAAATTTTTTACAGTACAATTTGATGCTTTCATTTGATATTATGCTTTTTAAGACATTCAACCTTGATGCATGTAGCTTTAGTTATTCATTTTAACTGCTCTAGGGTGTTTTATTGTGTAAATTAGAGGCCTGGTGCACGGATCCATGCACATTGAAAAGAAATTAATTAGAAGGTGGCTGGTGGGGTGGGACTGGATGAGATGGGCCAGACACATCCTGAAGCCAACCTTCACGGTCCCTGCCTGTCCTGCTGCACCTGGGGCTGCACCAGGGCTCGTAGGGCGTCTGCTAAGTGAGCGAGGTCCCTCAGCCTGGCCTGCAGGGATCGGGCCGAAACCGAGAGTCCGACATACCCTGAGGGGTACCGGAGTGTAAGAAGGAACTCTGCAAAGTTGCTGTTGCTTGGCAGCTCCTGCATTAAGCGTCTGCTCCCTGGTGGTCAGTGCGTGTCATACCTACCAGCCAGTTGGCTGGTCGGCCAGTTGGCTGGTCACTTAGCCTTTTATATATATACATAGATAATACATTTATTAACTTATCTTTGAGTAGAATGGTTCCAATTTGTGTTAACAAATGGAAAAGTGTTGAAATGAATATCTTTGGATATATTTTCTTAGGTATAGATTTGTGTGTAAGAATTTCCATAAGTAGGCACTTAGAATTAGAAATTCCTTGTGGTCAGGGTATGCATTTCTATCTGTTCAAAGTAAAGTCCAGCTGAGCCTCCAGTTTCAACTTCAAAGCTAGATTAATGTTGTGCCAGTTTATTGGAGGTAACAGTATTTCTTTGCTTTTGTTGCTGGGATTGACAAAATTAATAGTGTATTTCCCTTCCCCAGAAAGTTTGTTATAATTTAAGATATCCAGAGTTCAAGACAAACCTTATTAGCATACTCCAGAAGAGATGCATTGGCTAGCTGTCCTTCTTTCTGACAACTATCAGATAACTAAGTTGAGTACCTGGATTTTGTTGTACCTCTCTGTCACTCTGCTTCTTCACAATCCATGGGAAATGTTGAAAGCCCAATTTAAATGTGCATATGTATTCTGTTATGGGACATGAGCATTGTTTCTAGATGGCATGTCTTTGCTTGTACTTTAGAGTATGTAATTCTTCAAAAATTCAATTAGTACAAAAAAGGATATCAGATAAGATTTTTCATGTGTCTCTAGTAGAAACAGGCCTGATCTAGCTCAATGGGTCTGATCTTAGTTGTCCTCATTTATCCACAACTGATGCTTCAGTTCCATCAGGAAACGATCAATGTCTCTTTTCTTTCTCAAGGCTTTTACAGTAATCTTGGTTTTATGTTTTGTTTTTATGTTATCCTCAATCATACTGGAAACATTCCACTACATCAGTATCACACAAATAATGAAGTCAATGAGATTGTGACAGATCAATATATTATACCAAAAAATGCCAATATTTTGTGGCTCCTGCCTCATATCAGCAATCTTACTACTTTCCTTAGAATTTCCCTAGATTGGAACTACAGCCAACTATGCTCTAGGATTTTCCAAAACTAACTGGGGGGCACGTTCCTGCTAATGTAGGACATGGAGTGCCTCCTCAGGGACCCAAGCTCATTTGAAATCTTTTATTTCCTCTTATAAATTGTTTTTCTCTACAATGTAATTTTTTTTTTTAATTTTAGTTGAGGTATGGTATGGTTTGGGGACATCTTTTTGGTTATGTGTTGTGTAATTAATTTTGTTTTTACCAGATCTTGAATTTGAGAAATAAAAGAAGCCAAGATCTGGCCCTTTACCCCCTTCTGTCTGCACTCTGATCATTCATCTGTGCTATATTGAGGCAACAACTATTAAAGACCTTAGTTACATTAAAGAGTTAAAATATTATACAAAACCTAACCAAAACAATAAATTAAAATACATGTTGATACATAAATACATAAAAATATTAATTCCCAGATTTGTATGTCAGGCCTTGAAATGGGAATTGAACCATGACCTCTTGGTTCATAGGTCTATGCTCAACCACTGAGGCAAGCTGGCCAGGCTAAGGTGTTTCTTATACTGTACTAGAAGCCTGATGCATGAAGATTTGTGCCAGAATGGGCCTTCCTTTACCTGGCTACTGGCACCACCTTCGCTCTGGCCAGAGCCACCTTTCCACCTTCCCACGCTGCCCAGAGGCCCGGAGCTGCCGGAGTGGTGCAAAAGTGTCTAGCCCCGCCCCCGGCCACACAGTGCCTGTGTATGCAAATTAACCTGCCATCTTTGTTGGGTTAATTTGCATACTCACTCCTGATTGGCCGGGGCATCACGAAGGTATGGTCAATTAGCATGTTACTCTTTTATTAGGTAGATAGTGTTTGGTTAGATCATTCCTCCCACCCTGCCTTTTTGACATATTCTGTTTTAAATTGGTATGATTATGGTATTTGTGTTTAAAAGGAATCATGCCAAACTTAATTCTGATACACAATAAGTGGCTTTAAGTGAGTTTCTTTCAAAACTTTTTTAAACTATATTAAGGAATGTCTGGGGCTAATTTATCCCCACTAAGACAATCACTTCTAGGTACTCTACAGAATCCCTCACATATTCTGAGTTCTGTTTACTCTGATCTATGGGAACTTTAATTCTTCCCATGTTATGTGAGCCCCAGGAATGTTTCCCCATTGTGTTTTAGTGTTTCTTGCTAATGAGTATACTCAACTAAAGACTTGAGAGGACCCACCTTCAGATCTTTGTACCTTTCTGTACATCTGTCTCCTCTATAGTATTTGGACTTGCAAATTCTAGCTGCCTTTCTAAAATTTAATTCCTTATCTTCAATTAGTTCAATTTCCTGATTGTTTATGGAGGGATATTCATTTCACTCTCTGTTTCTTAATCATGACAAGAAGTAGAATTTGGTTCTTAATATTTCAGTACACAAATAAGGGATTCCCTCTCTAGGCTGTTTTATTAGCAACACTTAAGAATTATTTTTGAAAATTGTTAATTTATGATAACTTTGTCTCTCCTATCATCCTTTAAATAGCTTGAAACCCCCTCATTGAATCATACAAGACACTGTTCATTAAGGTTCATCATAAGGCAATTTTTGGAGAGGCTCTGTTTGTGTTTATGCAGAAAAGTAAATGGTAATATTAATGTATTAGAAGAGAACAGACCCATTCAATAATCAACCATTGATTATTGAATTCTGTCCAATTGTTATTGTTTTGTAATTAAAGCTGAGTAATTAAAAATCTTTTTTTTGCAATTTTCCACAACATAGGTCAATAGTGTAATGCTTAATGATTAATTTGATAAATGCCAGGAAGACATTTAATAAAATCTATAAACATTTCTGATCAAACCTCTTAAATAAATAGAAACAATTTATATAACAAAGAATATATGTCAAAGCTTAATATAAAACTTCCTACTAAAGGATAGAATACTAAAGGTCTTATTGATTGAATTCATAAAAGAGAAATAACAGTAAATGTAAATGACTCATATGAATTATATGAACATAACTTTACTGAAAAGTATAACTTAGACTCAATTCATGGCAAACATTGAACCTTCTTGGTAGGAATTCTAAGGCATGTAAAATTTTTATTTCCATAAAACTTTCCACGTATTGAATACATCTACAGTGAAAAGTCAGTGGCAATTTCTTTTAATTTTGCAAAGAATTCTAAAGTTCATGTGGAAAAAAGTTATAAAAATAGATTATTAAATAGATTTGAAAAATTTCAAGGAAGGGCTGGCACAATTAGGAACATCTTAATTTTTTTAAATATGATTTTATTGATTTTTTTTACAGGGAGAGGGATAGAGAGATAGAAACATTGATGAGAGAGGAACATCTTTGATCAGCTGCCTCCTGCACGCACATCCCTTTGGAACTGAAACCCACAACCCCAGCATAAGCCCTGACCAGTAATCAAACAGGTGACCTCTTGGTTCCTGGGTTATTGCTCAACCACTGAGCCACACTGGCCTGATTAGGGACATCTTCAGTCATCTATTGGAAGAAATTGAATGACTTCATTTTGTTTAAAATATTGTTTCTGCTAAAAATTCCAGAAGCTAATCCAAGTATCATAAAGATGATTAGTAGCATTTCAAATCAAGGAGAACAAGATCATATATTCCATTATGCAATATGGAAGACTGGCTAAGAATTTTTGGGAAAGTGAGGAAAAAAGCTAATTCATGCCTTATAAGTAGTTTTGTAGAACTACAGTAACAAATTTCCACAGGCTTTGAGTGTTAAAATAATAGGAATTTATTCTCTTATAGCCCTGGAGGTGGAAACATGAAATCAAGTTGTCAGTGGGCTTTTTGCCTCTGAATGTTCTGGGTACACATTCTTCCTTGCATCGTCCAGCTTCTTGTATCCCGAGCCACTCCATGGCTCATGGCATCATCACTATGATCTTTACCTCTGCTTCAGATCACATTCTCCTCTGTGTGCCTCTCCATGCCTCCTCCTCCTCCTCCTTCTTCTTCTTCTTCTTCTTCTTCTTCTTCTTCTTCTTCTTCTTCTTCTTCTTCTCCTTCTTCTTCTTCTTCTTCTTCTTCTTCTTCTTCTTCTTCTTCTTCTTCTTCTTCTTCTTTCTTCTTCTTCTTCTTCTTCTTCTTCTTCTTCTTCTTCTTCTTCTTCTTCTTCTTCTTCTTTTTTAAAATAAGGACATTAGTCATTGAATTTAGCACACACCTCAAATTTAGGCATATATTTTCTAAAGATTTTTAACTAGTTACTTATACACACAGAAAATATATTTCCATATAAAATCACGTTCTGAGAATTTTCAACCCATTACATCATACCTTAAATTGCAAATTGCTATTTTTTTCAAGTTAAGTTTTTTGTTTTTTTTTTTTTTGCAAGAAGCAATGTTAGTCAAATTAATTCAAATATAATAAGTTCATTATATAAATAAGTGGAATAGTATGGAAGAACAAGAGTATAAGTCATATACAGAATAGATAAATAAAACATAAAAAAAACAAGATTTATGAAATTCCTGATTATATGCTTTAAATATATATATATATATATATATATATATATATATATATATATTTACTCTTGAAAGTATTACAGATGTCCTTTCCCTCTCCCCGTGCTTTTTATGCTATGTAGGTGAAAGTACAAAGTGAGATTACTCCTGGATTCTGAATTTCTATTCTAAGGATATAATACATTATATACATGAACAAAAGAAATGTAAAGTAAATTTTCTAAGTATAATTACAACATCAAAAAAACAAGAAAATATGTAAAAAGTTCTATTTAAATTATTTTTTAATCCATTCCATCAAATGATGTTTGAAAAGAAAATGGTATTAGCTTGCAGAAAACACATATATGATTTAAACTAAAGAATAATTTAAAAACAGTTGGGGGTTGGAGTGTGGAGAGATTGAGCAAAAAAGAAAAGAAAAGAGAGAGAACTTGTGGCTATGGACAACAAACAGTAAAATGATTGTGTGTGTGCGGGGGAGGGATAAATAGTCATAAAAAATAAATAAAATACCATTAATTTATGTGCTGAAAAAATAAAAATAATTTAAGACATTCCTAGTAAAAATAAATCTTGGTCCACAATCTTAGTAATCAGTAATTTGAGGTAGCTCTTTAACAACTCTTTGATTTATTTTAGCTTAATTGATCTGATTAGGCATCCTGTAGATATTGATAGTCTACCAATCTATTATCAATATTTTCAAAGATCTAAACATAATCTATAATGTAAAATTATTTTATTTTTCTGTCTCAAGTATTTAGAGTTATATTTTTAGCAATATCAGTGTATGTTTGTCTTTTTCTCTTTAATTAGACATTATTACTAAAATTTAACCATTGCATTGATTTATTTAAAGATATGTCTCTTAAAACAGTTTTGTGTTATCCTATCCAATAAAGACAGAATATGCTAATTGACCCTCACACCATCGCAAAGATGGCAGTGCCTCCAGCCAATAAGGAGGGAATATGTTAATTGACTGCCACGACCTCAAAGATGGCAGCGCCCAGTCCCCTCAGCCCTGCCAGGGCAGCAGGCATGTGGCAAATGGAAAATGAGTTATTGCCCTGGAACAGAGTAACCATGATATCAGGTCCCCAAGTTGCTGCTCCTGAGCAGGGTGACACTGCTATGTGGCTGATAGCCCCAGCTCCAAGAGAGTTATGCTGGCTACCAGAGGTGAGGTTTTTCTGTTATGGAATGTTGCAAGGTTTATTTTGTACAGCTTTAAATTTAACTGTTTTTTAAACTATTCTACAATAAATTTGACTTTTATGTATATGTCTGTTATCATAATTAATTGTTTTTAGCATGAAAACAATTTTACATGATAAAGCGTACATTCACTTAAGTTTCTACAAGAAAAAAATTACCAATATTGCTTAAAAATGAAAAGGTATTAAAAATTTAAGAAAATACACACTAATTTAACTTCTACTGCTTAACTTCAGAGTAGCAAGAAAATATAGGCCCTAACAAGTTCAAACAATAAAAAAATCTGAGCCTGAAACCCAGCAGAAAGTCAACATAATAAATGAGTCCCTGAACATCGAAGAAAGACAATATGTGAAAAAATGACAAGGACTTTGTACTCTGGATTTTCTTTTGTTCAACACATTGTCTTAGGAGTCAGGTACACTATCAATAAATTTTTAGCTCTATCATTTCCTAGCTTTGTGTCTTTTCTCAAAATCATGACTAAATTTCTATTGTCTTGTTAGGAAAATAGTATCAATGTAAATATAATTGGATTTTTATAATCATTATATGAGAAAAGGTATAAAATCAATTAGCCTACTAGCCCATTGAAAATTCTCAAAATGGGGACTATGATTAATATATAAAGTGTTTAAATATTAACCAATAAAATAATTAATACCATTAATTATCCTACTACATTGGTAAAATGAAATACACTCCAATGGTTTTTCTGAATTCCTGAAGAAGATTCTTTTCTTAATTTCTCATGCTGCAAGAAGTTATAAAACTGCTTGGATGTTTAATTAGGAATTCCCAATATCTTTATAATAACTACAGAAAACAGAGCCTATGTTAATATGAATTATGCAGAACACGTTTCATAAACTAAGTTTTAAATGGGGTTAGACTTAGAGATCCCTGAAGGAAGTTCCCAATCAGCCGACTGCTAAGCGAAATAACATCTGAATTGCATTAGATGCTTTGATCAAACATAGAAAGCTCTTGTTAAACAGCCATAATGAAATATTTCATTAACTGTGGGATGTGTGTGTGTGTGTGTGTGTGTGTGTGTGTGTGTGTGATGTATGTGTATGAAATCAAACTCACAATTAGTTAAATAATTTTCTGGTATTTGTGCATTGTGTGGAGACAGCCTCTTCCTTGGTCTGGATTCAGGTTAGATAGCTAAAATCCATTGGTTTCTTAAACTTGGGTTCAGGAGCTGTTATTAATTGTTTTTACATTTTATTTTATTTTTTAAAATACATATTTTTATTGATGTCAGAGAGGAGGGAAAGAGAGAGAGAGATAGAAACATCTATAGTGAGAGACAATCATTGATCAGCTGCCTCCTGCATGCCTCTTACTGGGGACAGAGCATGCAACTCAGCCATGTCCCCTGACCAGAATTGTACTGTGACCTCCTGGTTCATAGGTGGAAGCTCAACCACTGAACCACGCCAACTGGGGAGTTTTTACATTTTATTGATTTATAAGTTAAACTCTGTTGGCTTATGAATCTACAAAGATATAGAACTCCCCAACATTTTGTTATGTTTTGTGGAAGGACCAAGTCCTGAGGCATCACATCATTCATGTGTAAATTGAAAAATTGTCTTAATGCAATAATGTACCTATAATAAAGTCAAGAATGAATATTTATTTTATTACCAGCTGGATTTTGAACCCAAATTAGTTAATCCCCTGGTAAACTATAGAAACATTATTTAAGTTAGTAATAGCCAAAAAGACAATAGTCTACTTTTCCAGAACTTTTTACTGTTTCCATCCTATTTGCAGTCTGAAACTGTGATTCTTCACTGTACATCAATATCATTCATGTTGCATAAAACACAAACAACAACAACAACAACAAAAAACCCAAAAACAACAAATACACACATCCCTATTTATTCCAAGCCTAGCATGAATATATTTTGGATTCATAACTGAAATAATGTAATTTCATTTTTATCACTCTAATGGTTAGGAGACTACAAAGGAAGAGATATATAAAAAAAAGCATCAAGGAAGGAAATTCTCCTTAACACCTAAAGTGAAACCATATCTCAAGTGTAGCCCTCAATCCTGCATAAGATACTAAACCTCCTGAAGCTGTAAGGATCCTCAAACTCATATTAAAAAATGTTTTTATTTCACTCTTTACCTTCCAACACTCTCGCTCAAGAAAACCCATACAATTTTACTAGTAATTTTGCAGTGCCAAAGTAGCTCAGTTTCATCTAGTTAAAAAAAAAAAAAAATACCATAAGATAGCCCATTTGTTTATACTTGTGATTTGTTTACACAAATATTTTTCAATTTATTTTTTTTTTTACAATGAAAAGCATGTAGCCTGAGAATAAAGATTGGTTTGAGAATAATGATCATTTTGATATCTAAACATACTGTTAAATAGTATTCTATATTTTTATGCCTAAAATTCTTAGCATATATAAATCCTTTCATTTTCTATTCTCTTTTTATTTTTAAAACATAGTAAGGTCAAATGGAGCAACATATTATGTAACTGCAAAAGATATTTAAAGTCAAAGATGATAATGGCAAAAATAGGTATTTGACATACTGAACCACTATGTTTAGGCTTGCTTCAGATTTTTACATTTTAGCTGGTGACAAATGTTAAAAATCATGATAAAATTTTTAAGTCCTATTAATAATAGTTTAGTTGTCTAAAAGTTCACTATATTAAATTTGAACCCACAAGACTTGTCTGTAATAATGGAGTAGTACATTATCAACATGTTGTAATATGACTTACAATTATACAAGTTACACAGATACAACATATTTAGACTGCCACTATAGGCCTTTTTCTGTAAAATATGAAAAGCTGTAGGTTTCAATAATCTATCTTTACCTGTTGCTCCCACTCTCCTTCACTCAGTTCCCGGTAGGTCTCTGAAACGGGCTCTGTGGGACTTCTCTGAATTAGAAGGATGGGTCCTGCTTCTGCAGCAAGGCACTCCATACATAAGCCTCTCTTTATTTTACTTCTGTAACTTTTCTTGAGAGCATCTGACAAACTTTATAATTATTTTTTATTTGCATCAATGTCCTGTTAATGTGACTTTTCCAGTAGATGTTTGTATATTAAATTATAAAAATATTTGTGCTATTTTTGGGTATTAAGACAGGAGTGAGACACTGTGACGTGTCTCAGGTCAGGGTCAAGAGACACTTGTGTGCACATTTTAAATTCTAGTATATGATGTAAATCTGAAACTGGAGTTTTGGTGGAATATAGACAGGCTTAGGGATTTTTTAGAATTGGGGTCCATGGAAAAACACAGGCCTACAGACTAGGAGAAGGTACATTTCCAAAACAGGGGAAAGCCAGGAGCAGTTACATTTCCCTAAGACAAGGAAGCAGCAACAGGTATATTTCCATAAGACAAGGGAACTGGATGTAGCCAAAAAAGGGTCTATATTTACAAAATAAAGAAGGAGGAAGAAAGCCCAGAGGGAATAGGAGGACAATGAGGGAGGAGGGCCTCAGGAGTTACTATAGTAACCAATTCGAAAGGAAATATTGACCAATCAGAGGGATATCAGGGCATAGGAACTTGGGCCTTTATAAACCATGGAAACAAGAAGTCAGTGAGACCTTTACCCCCTCCCCAAGTGGGAGTCCATTCTGTGGGACTCTTTCCCTCTCCCCACATGGGAGTCTGTACTTGTTTTTCAATAAATCTCCACCTTTGCTGTACTACCCTCTGCCCGTGGATTCATTCTTTGACTCCAGGGGACAAAGAATCCGGGTTCCAGTCCAAAAATTCCGTATCAAATCCATGAAAAAATTCAAGTTTTTATTAGGAAGACCACATGTACACATAAGAGAATCTTCTGAACTGGACATATATTTAAATTTGTGGGAGCTGAGATCACAGAGGTAAAGAATTATGTACTCCATTAAAGAACCTGGAAGTCTCTTCAAAACAGTGTAACTTTCAAATCATTAACATAATCTGTATTATTGTTTTAAAAATAAACGATGAGTACATTTGGCTTCCACTTTGTGATACAAACAGCTAAAAGGAATGTTGCTCTCACCATACAATAAATAATGTTAACTTCAAATTCACTTTTTAAAAAACCCATAGACCTTTAAGGTCACAGAGAAGCAACTAGCCTCAAGTCAAATAGAGACAGAGACCTACAGGGAGAGATGAAATTGAAGCACTTGCTCATGTAGAGTAGAAGAATACAACTGAACACAGGTAAGCAAAGTTCGGATAAAAGTGTTGGTGACCTTGATGAACATGGAAGTCAAGTTGTTGAGACTGGGTGAGACCCCAGGAGGCTGCTGAATGAATGGTAGTCCCAAAGTCTTTTGCTTATTCTTTCTCTGTGAACTACTGCCTTCTCACTGAATCTACCAGAGAGAATACTAAGTATTACACGGTGTGATGTCCTTTGAGAGGGAAGAGAAGCTGTATGTGAAGGGCAAGAATCTCTTCCCAGATCCAAAGCCCTTATACCATCTTTGCTGGGGAGGAAGCCTAAACTTGAGGGGAAAAGAAAAACAATCAGTGCTTTTCTTGGGCATCACTATAAACTCATGGCAGCTGGGAAAGAGAACAACCGAAAAATATCCTGTTTCTAGTGGAGAAGTAGGTTTATAGATTAGACTCATAAGTGTGGCTAAAGTAAGGGTAGAAGAAATAAGAGGTTTATATCCATGAGTCCCTGGGACATAGTGCTTGTCTAAAGCTTAGTCTTATCAGAATAAAAGATTCCTGCTACCAAACTAATAAGCCTTAAATAACAAATAACAGCATCATCCCACTTGGAGAAAGGAAGGGATAGAAGTAGAGCATAGAGGAAGGCCATGTTTGATGTGCACTGAGTGGCCAGATTATTATTAGAGGTCCAGTGCATGAATTCATGCATGGACGGGGTCCTGCTGGTCAAACTCCTGGTTGAGGGGACAATTTGCATATTAGCCTTTTATTATATAGGATATACACTGAGTGGCCAGATTATTATGCGTTCAGAGATCATAATAATCTGCCCACTCAGTGTATAGGAATAAGATTTAAGCTCAGAGTTTAGCAGACATGGTCAAGAAAACTTACCCCACCCTATAACTAACATATTACTACCGTATTCAAAATGTGAGGTGCACTGAGATAAGCACAGAAGTAGAAATCCTCAAAACTAAACTCCTAACTAGCTTAAGTCAAACACTCAAAACAGAGCCTAGTAGAAGTGTTGTACTAATTTCCAGGCTTTAAGATTATTTACCTCAGCCTGGCTGGCGTGTCTCAGTGATTGAGCATTGACCTATGAATCAGGAAGTCACAGTTCAATTCCCGGTCAGGGCACATGCCCAGGGTGTGGGCTCTATCCCCAATGTGGGGCATGCAGAGGGCAGCCATTCAATGATTCTCTTTCATCATTGATGTTTCTATCTCTCTTTCCCTCTCCCTTCCTCTCTGAAATCAATAAAAATATATTTAAAAATAAAAATATTGTAATCCTTTTTTTCGTAAGATATAAATAATATGACAGTAGAGGAGAGAAAACAGAGCACAACATGTTTGGAATTAAGCCAGAGAAGGCTTAATTAAAGAAGAGGGAAAAAAATCAAAGAACAGATGGCACAAGTTGAATATAGCTAAGAAAGTGGTTGAATTTAATTGATCATACTAATAATCACATTACATGTGAATTGTGTAAACATAACAGCTAAAAGACAGATTATTTGAGTAAAGAAACAAGGATCACCTGTCTACATGAAATTCACTGTAAATATAAAGACATAGATAGATTAAAATGAAAAGGAGGAAAAAATATATATGCTCATAGACCTATATTAATATCAGGTAAAGTAGATTTCTGCATTACACGGAATAATGGTCCTTCGAAAGATGATTATGTTCTAATCCCCCAAGTCTGTGAATATGTATTACTTGGCAAAGGGACTTTGCTCATATGATTAAATTAAGACTGTGAACATAGGGAGATGAGTCTGAATTGTCCAGCTGAGTCCAATGTAAGCACAAAGGCCTTAAAAGATGGAAGAAGAAGACAGAAGAGTTAGAGAAGAAAATGTGGTGATGAAGATGAAGGTCACAGAAAAACAAGATTTAAAGATGCTAAACTACTGCCTTTGAAAAGAAAGGAAAGGTCTGAGACAAAAGAACTGGGAGCTTCTAGAAGCTGAAAAAGGCAAGGCAATGAATTTTCCCCTAAGGCCTTCAGAAGGAACGCAGCTCTGGTGACACCTTGAATTTAGCCCCAGTGAAACTGACTTCAGTATTGAGTCTCACAGAAATGTAAGATAATTAATTGAATTGTTATGCGTCATTAAGGTTGTAGTTACCATTTTCAGCAGTAATAGTAACTAATACAACTTCAGAGCACAAAATATTATCAGATATAAAGAACATCATATAATGTTCATAAGACAACTAGAGGCCCGGTGCATGACATTCATGCATGGGGGTGGGGGGAGGGTCCCTCAGCCCAGCCTGAGCCTGGGACCCCTTGGTGGATATCCCCTGAGTGGTCCTGTGCACTGCTGCAGAGGCTCCCGCCACCACTGCTGCGCTTGCCAGCTGTGAGCCTGGCTTCTGGCTGAGCGGCAATTCCCCTGTGGGAATGCACTGACCACCAGGGGGCAGCTCCTGCGTTGAGTTTCTTCCCCCTGGTGGTCAGTGTGCATCATAGCGACCGTTTGTTCCAATGTTTGGTCAATTTGCATATTAGCCTTTTATTATATAGGATAATAATCTTAATTATATATGAATCTAACAGAGAATCAAAATACCTGAGATAAAATTGATATAATTTAACAAATAAGTAGACAAATCAAGATTATAATAGTAGACTTCAAAATTTCTCTTTCAGTCATTAATAGTAACAATAGATCAAAAATTGGTAATATGACAGAAGACCATATACCCAGTGTCAAATAACTAGACAGTATTATCATGTACGGGACAATCTGCACAACAGCAGCAAAATATACTTGCTTTCACGTACACATGGAACATTCTCCAACACAATCCGTATTCTGAGCCATAAAATTAACATCAACAACTTAAAATAATTAAATCTTCCAAAAAAGTATTCTCAGACTATAAAGTTATTAAATCAGAAAAAAGTCCTGGCCAGCATGACTCAGTGTTTGAACATTGACCTATGAACCAGGAGGCCAAGATTTGATTCCCATTCAGGGCACATGCCCGGGTTGAGGGCTCGGCCTCAGCAGGGGGTGTGCAGGAGGCAGCTGAACAATGATTCTCTCTCATCATTGATGTTTCTATCTGTCTCTCCCACTTCCTTTCTCTCTGAAATCAATAAAAATAATAACAACAACAACAAAGAAATAATCATGAGAAAGATATGTAGATTTACCAATATAATTAAAAATAATCAAATCACTTCCAAATGACCTCCAAATCAAAAAGGGATCACAAAATAAATTTTAAAATATTTTAAATTAAAAACAAATATAAACACAATATCAAAAATGTGTAGAATGTAGCTACAGCAGTGTTTAGAAGTAAATTTATAATGCTAAATGCTTGTGTTAGAAAACAATAAAGGTCTCAAATTAGTAAACTCAGCATCTTTTTTAAGAACTTACAAAAATAAAATGAAGTAAAATTAAAGAGCAAAATAAACCTAAACAAGCAGAAGGTGGGGAATAACAATAAATGTAGTTCAGTCTGACCCAATCTGGCCTTCTGATCTCCAGAACTGAAATGTAAGAAATTTTTGTTGTTTTAAGTCACTAAATTTGTCAGCCAACTTAGGAAATAGTTGTGGTTAGAGGGAGGTGGAAGTCAGAAGCAGCAGAGTGATATTTTTAAAATTTCGTCTGTCAGCTCCTTATTCTGTTTTGCTTTGAACAGTATTCCTTTGTATGATTAGTATTAAGCCCCTAATATTAAAATATTTGTGAATCCATGCCTTTGAATGTCTGAATATGTGATGTGAGCACCAAATCTGAAATGTGGAGAGAGCATGGGTATCAATGTTTAAACTCTGAGCTGTAGTCTGAGCTCCGGCATTTACTTTGTTTGTCAACTTTGTAAATCATTTAAGCCTTTCACGGTTTACCATTTCCAAAATATTTTTGTTACAAATGATTCAGCTCTTTTAGAGAGCTATGGGATGTGAAAGCACTTTGTAAAATATGCTATTTGATGCAAATGTGTTATTTTTAAAGTAATTAATTCATTTTGCCCAGCTGCCTTCCTGTGTTGTTGTGTTTTTTTTAAGAACTCTGCTTGGTCTGATTTTATGTCACATGATATAGGGGAGATGATCAGTGACTGTAGTCAGCTTCCATGGCACCATAGGTGGGAATGTTTCCTCCCTGACTTCCAGATTAATGCAATTACTTCCCTGATAATTTTAAAATTGAAACTAAAGAAAGCAAGTCCTTCTATTGGATGGTGAGGATGTGAAGATGTGGGCTAGAAGGAACAAATAAAACCTGCATGCAGAGTCAGACTGATATTTAGATAGGGAGAATCCTGTCATTGTTCCCCTTAGTCTCTGTCCTTAGGGTCCAACTGAACTCTTGCTCTTCAGATGGTTTTAATTCCTGGGCCAAACAATTCTTCTTCTGGCCTAAATAAAATCAGAGTGAGTTTTTGTCACCCACAAGCAAAAATGATCTCACAGAATTATGAGAAGAGGCTCAACCATCTTTGACTGGCTGGTGGTGGTTCAGCCCCCTACTGCCAAGAATACTGTTGCCTGGAGATGGTAAACTTAAAAAATAAATAAATAAATAAATGTAATACATATTAGGCAATAGGATAGAAATATATTAGTTCACAAAAACACCTTTTTCCCCCACAATAAAAGCAGAAGATAATAGAGACAAAGCAGAGTTGTATTTTCAAAGATAGTGTCCTAAAAGGAAATTTGGTTGTGCCAAAATCATGCCCTTTAATTCTCTGTCAGACACTGTATACATCCCTGAGGCCATTAGAGCTAACCCAGTGTAGTATTGAATTTTCAGTGGTTTATTTGTTACCAAAGGGGCGTGGGGGAAAGACCGGAAAAAATGCTATGATATTTTGGAGGGTAAGTGGATATAACATATATTTACATATTTTTTCTTAAGTCTAGTTCATGGGAGATGCTTTATAAATATGTGTACTGTAATGACATTTTATTTTGTTATGTGTTAGTATCTTTCAGTTTATTCATTATTTCTAGTTGTTTTTGATGCATTCAAAATTTAAGTTTTGGCTTACTTAGTTTTTGCATTTTTCTTCTTTTTAAAAATAGCTTTCTTATGAGTACTTCAATTTTATTAAAAAGTGAAAATAATCATTAAGATGTCTAACACATTTTTAGAAAGTAAATCAATTGGGTGCCCATATTATTAACCTTAACCTTAATTGCATTATGAATTGCTGTAATAAAAAGCTAGAATATTTTAAAGAGAAAGTCTAAAAGAAATGGAATAATATTCAATTTCATTTTAAGTGACAAATAAAACCTTAGCATGGATTTAAGAACATATTATAATGAATGTAATCATGGTACTTTATGTCTGCTAGGTAGACATTTCTGGTATATATATCAACCATATATCTAATATATTATGTGAATGTGTTAGAAACAGTCTACTTTGGGGAAAGGGGGGGGGGACATCTCACTACAAATCAACATTTAATGAGAAATATGCTTCTAATTTAGAGGATAACTAAAGTGCCAATTGTCTACTTATGAAAATAATCAAACAATGTCCTCTGATCCTTCAAACATATAATTTAAGAAACGAATCAAGGTGGCAATAAATATATTGTTCACAATAAAAGTAGCAAATGTTTTAAGAATGGAAGTGTTATCATTGTAATTAGCTAGTTATTAATAATAGGAAGAAAGCAAAGGGAAGACCAAACACTCATGGTCATCTAGGCAGCTGCGCCAGGATGCTGCCACTTAACACTCCCCACAGGGAACCACTGGTCCATTCCCTGCAGATAACTGGACATACACAGTTATGAGTGGGGGTGATGTAGTGAGTGGGGGTGATGTAGGAAGGTGGTTTTCTATCAGTCTAACCTGGGAACAAAGATAATTTGCCAGAGAGGTGGAGCCAATGCAAGAGGAAGAACATTTTGTGAATACAAAATCCCCAAAGGAATCTCTCTCTTGTTCCTCTTGCTTCTTGTTTTGCTCTTGCTCCTTTCACTCACCTGTGTTCACTCCATTGCTATGTGGCCCCCAAAATGTACTGCAGCTGGAAACACAAGTTAAGCTAACCTGAGGCTGGACGGGACTGTGCAAATATGGAGTGGAAACTCTTGGCATTGGTTTTAACCCTTGCTCTGCTGAAAACATAGCTGGACTTTTCCTTGATGGGATAGAGGAAGATGGGCCATTGAAACTCAGTGGTTTAATTCCATTCCAATAAATTTCACTCATTCTCCCATGTGAGTCTCAGAAAATACATATACACAGTTTTTGGCATCTTGCTTTTATATTAAACTAGAGGCCCGATGCATGAAATTTGTGCAAGGGGCTCGGCCCTCACAGTCCCGGCTGCCTCAGCTGGCCCTAGCAGCCCCTCACAGCCTTGGTCGGCCTTTGCAGCCCTGGCTTCATCTGGAAGGTCATCTGAAAGGACATCTGGAAGGTCGTTCAGCTGCTCAGTCTAATTAACATATTAGCTCTTTATTATATAGGATAGTATAACTTAGGAGTCAATCTATGTGCACGTGTAATTTTATTTGTTTCTATGTAAAATACCCACTAAATACACATACCTTTGTCTATTCAACTAGTCTCCTAAGTACTAGTATTCTTAAATTACAAATATGACAGTAAGTAAAATTCTGCATGTTGTTTTGTATATGAGAAGTAAACTACAGACTTAATTTCTGGGACAAAAATAAATGCATGCATAGTTTAGTTAGAAATTATTCTGCCCTGACCAATGTTACTCAATGGTTAGAGCATCAGCCCTTGAACAGAAGGGAAGTGAGTTCAATCCATGGTCAAGGGTATGTACCTCAGTTGCAGGTTGGAGTGTGTGTGGGAGGCAACCAATCAATGCATCTCTCTTATATCTCTTTCTTTCTCTCTCTTCCTCCCTCTCTTCCTCTCTTCCACTCTTTCTAAAAATCAATGGGAAAAATATCCTTGGGTGAGGATTAAAAACAAAATCATTGTCTAGTTCCCCTAATGATTGAGAGTGCCTGTTTTCTCACAGCCTTGACATTGAAGTGGGTTGATCTGACAGATAAGAAATACTGTTAAAAGTTACTGGTTTTTTTTTCTAATGAAACCTCACTTTATTTGTTGGTTCTAACAGTTATCTTTAGGGAGTCTCTTGAAATTTACAAGTAAACACCATATGAATTACGCAGGCTATACAGTTTTACTAAAAGGCATGCATACTTTACCTTGGTTAATAAAAGATGATTACAATTATGCACAAAAATGCAAGGAAAAACAAGTATTATTGATTTCTTGTTAATAAGATTTTTGGAGATAAAATTATTTAAACTGACAGCCAGTTGCTATTTTACTTTGAAATAGTAATTACTTTATGAATTGAAGACAGAAAACCCATGAAGTATATTTTTTTATTAGAAAATTTTCTTATTTTGACCTTTTAATTTCTAAATCATAGGCTACAAAGTGTGCAAAATAATTTAATTGTATTTGTAATATGAGAAATAGATGAGTGCCAATCAACCGATGGTGCACTAACACAGATTCTGTTACCTTTAGAATGATCGGTTCACTGCTTTTGTCATCCACTAAGAGGTTGTATATGAACTATCAGAGTCCCCAGTTGGATTCTCTGCACCTTACTAAAGTTGTTAAGCTCAGGGCCAGGATTCACCTTCTACATTTTGGATAAGATCTTCCTACTATCCTTCTTATAGATAGACAGAACTAAAAGTTTTGGTTTTTCTATTTTTAGCATAAAGAAAAGAAAAAAAAACACACACTAAAACGTAAACAAAGATCATAAAAATCAGCTTTGAACTCCTTTGTATGCTCCTGAAATATTTCCAAATGAAATTCACACACTGAAAATTATTCCCAGTTTTATCATAGAGCATTGGAGATAATTTCCTAATAAAATTATATGTTACACTTTAAGTGATAAAATTAAATTGAAATTAAACATTAGCATTTCCCTAAACTTAGATTTCACTTTTACATGTTGGAAAATGTTCCATTACCAAGAAATGATGCCAATATTGTCAATAACTATAAAATGGAAGTGAAGTTTTGCATACAAAGTGCTCTTTGTGTTTCACAAACATGCCTCACAACCAAATTCAAGATTTTAATCTCTGTTCATGAGATATCAAGATGTAGGAGTGAGGAGAATAGCATGATTTCTCTTCATGGAAGAAATGTGCTTGTATTTGCTCTCAAAAACCCAACTGTTGCCCAAAGCTTCATGTTCATGTTGATCTCACTTACAAACATCCTTTCCATCTGAAAAATCTTAAATGCTTTCTCCTCTGCTTTTTCAGTGCACCCATGAGATGTGAGCTTAAAGCATTAACCCTTTATCTTTTCTTTTTTTTTTCCCCCCAGCTTTTCTTACCCTTTGTTCAACCATTAAAAGATAGTAGTCACCCTTGTTTATCACCTTCAAAAAGGAAAATAACACTGTAGATGGGATATTTACATGGAATAAAAATACATGTTAAAATGATTTACATTAAGAGGTTGAAATTTGTGACTCCTTTGAAAGAAAAGAAAGAAAAAAAAAACAACACTACTTCCTTGTCTCATGGATGAACTCCCCCATTCGCAGTCACTGAAGTTGTTCCTGGGAAATCTGGAAGTCTAAGGTATCTTAAATGTGCCTAAAATTTAGTCTAAGGATCATTGAAATCCTAGGATAAAATGTGGTTTTCAATATGATAGAGTTTAAAAGTGCTGTGAGATAAAGAATCCCTCATTTAATTTTGAGGTGGATAATGCTTTGTTTTGAAATTATATTTAATGGATAGTCCCTGACTTTTCATTCAATAATGGCTCCATGAGGCTTCAGAGACACCCCCTTCCCCCCCCCCCCCCCCCCAGGGCTCCCTAGAGCTGCTTTAAACACTTTTGACAGAGTTCAACTCACTTTCCAATTGAGAAACTGATGTAAGCAAGGACAATCAACAACTCCAAAGTCACTATTTAATCGGAAACAGAACTGGAAGTACAATTTAGCATCTGTTAACATGGCTTGTTTTTTTTCTCTCTTAAAATGACATTGGTCTACACATATAACAACATTCAGAAGCTGAAAGCCCTGATGTGCCTAGCATTTCTTTTCTGTTTGCCAGTCAGACTTTTTTTTTCCTATTCGTTTCTGATAAGACATTTTAAAAGGGCAAAAGTGAAAGGGAGAGAAGGGGATAGTAAAAGGGAGGGGTGGGAGAAAAAAGATGAAAGGATGATGCGGTGGCCAATGTTACACATTTCAGAATTGTGTTCAGGGTTTGGCCTTGTGTTCAGTGATGCTGTGAAAACAGTCTTTGTCTCTTGCTTCCAGGCTATGCTGGGTGACTTTCCTTGCTTGGTTATTCTCAGAAGATGTGATCTGTCCTGTGATGATGCTCCAAATCAATTACTAAGTTAGATAGACCAACACGAAATATGTGGAAAGCCACAGAGAGCTGAGAGAAACAGAAAACAGGATCAATTGTGTTCACTGACTATGACAGCATTATCCTCTGGGAGACACCATCAAATCTGTCAGCTACTCAATGACCATACCCAGACAATTAAGGAGAGATTCAGATGAACATATTTTATTTATAACATGTAATGTCAATATCTTTATTAAAAGTGATCCCAAAACAAAGGTACCAGGATTACACACAGTTTTTTTTTAACAACACATGTATTTTATCTAATGGCATACATGTCTACAAATATACATGTCTACATATATAGAATGTCCCAAAAAATGTATACATGCTATAACAACTGATAGCTCAATTTTTGAAAATGAAATGTATGTTAATAAGCACTGCCTTTATAATTATTCAAAGTGTGTGTGTACATTTTTGGGACACCTTATATATGGATTAATGCTATATAGAATAGTGCAGTTTTGTTGAATAGATAGTCTAGGTTTGAATACTTCTTATTTCATTACTTTTGTTTTATCATCATGTTATGTGTCTAAATCAAAGTCCTTATTTTAGGAACTGCATGCACAGGCAATATAATTTCAAATAAAATGAATCTTTGTTGCCTTAACTGAATGCAAACAAATAATAGCTTGTATTCAAGTTGCATAGCTTCCTAAGTTAGTTCCTGAATAGTTTGAACTTTTGACTCAAAGCAATAATTAACTTTATAAAATTTGCCATTAATTTTTCAACATGTTATATTTAAGGTCATTCAGTATTCACAAGAAATATTAGTGTTGCATATGACCTAGTGTCAGGATCCAAATCCACATTTTTCTTACTTTTACATCTGTGTTTTTAACCATTCTAGCTCTTTACCAATGATTACTTACTTGTATTAGCATCAAGTAGCCTCCTGGCCTGAGAATTGTTCTTGGATGACTAACTGTACTATAAAAGTAAGCATCTTATGGTGAGGAAATGACATACAGAAACTGAAAAAAATATATAGAGAGAGTCAATAGTTTGTGTTTTACATTATATAGAACAGCTGATTGTAGTAAAAAAACAAACAAACTATATCTACTCTGAATAGGAAACAATGGCAGACTGAATGCACATTGATGTAGCCACTGTGGAAAGCAGTATGGAGTTACCTCAAAAAAATTAAAAGTGGAAATGCCTTATGACCCAGTGCTTTCACTGATGGGAATATATACGAAGAAGCCCCAAACACTAATTCAAAAAAATATATGCACCTCTATGTTCATTGCAGCGTTTTTATTTACAACAAGGGTGTTAGGCAAGGGCGTGATGCCACTTAGGCTTTTATTATATAGGATAGCCAAAATTTGGAAGTAGCCCAAGTGTCCATTGGTAGATGAGTGGATAAAAACGCAGTGGTACATTTACAAAATTGCATACTATTCGGCCATAAAAAGAAATCTTACCTTTTGTGACAGCATGGATGAACCTGGAGAATATTATGCTAAGTAAAAAAAGCCAGTCAGAAGAATACAAATACCATATGATTTTACCTATATGTGAAATCTAATGAACACAATAAACAAACAAAATAGAAACAAACTCATAAAGAGAGGGAACAGACTGACAGCTCTCAGAGAGGAGGGGGTTGCAGGGCTGGGGGAAAAGCTGAAGGGATTAAGAAAAAAAAAACAAAACAAAACTCATGGACATATACAATAATAGTATGGTAATTACCAGAGGACTAGGGGGTGGTGGATGTAGGAGAGGTAAAGGGGGGATAAATGCTGATGGAAGGACAGTTAACAGGGGTGGTGAATCCACAATACAATGTACAGATGATGCATTGTACAATTGTACACCTGAAACTTATATAATTTTGTTAACCAATATCACCCCAATAAATTTTAAAAAATAAATAAAAACTAAAAATTCAAATACACATTTTTCCTCTGTAGAAGTCAAGACCACTCCACCTATACCAAAGATATGCCTGTATTTTTTGAGCAGTATGTATGTGTTCCTACCTCTTAATTTATTCAAAATGGCTTTATCTTTCAGTAATTTTTACATTTTTGGACTTTACAAGATAATCTAGCAAACATCATTCAAAGATATTTTATATGCATCAATAATCTCAAAATATTTGGAGAAAATTACTAGTATAATAAGCACAATAATGTACATTTATAAATAAAAATTCAAACAGACATTTCTTGCTCATCTTGGTGTGTGTGTATGTGTGTATATTTGTTTTTTTACGTGTGTGTGTGTGTGTGTGTGTGTGTGTGTGTGTTTTAACACCTCACTTGAGGATATATTTTAAAATTGATTTTCAGAGAGACTGGAAGAGAGAGGGAAAGGCAGAGGTAAATATTGATGTGAGAGAAACACATCAATTGGTTACCTCCTGCGTGGGTCCCGTCCATGGCCCAGGTTGGGAGGAGCCTGCAACTGAGGTATGTGCCCTTTAACTGGAATCAAACCCGCGACCCTTTGGTCAGCAGTCTGATTCTCTATCCACTGGGGCAAACCAACTAGGGCTATTATTTCTGAGTCTAAATCTTTGTTAACATACCTTTGCATGAGAGAATGTTTTCCTCTTTGTACCAGTTTTATGCAGTAAATTTAAAATTCTATATGATTCTGTTTCACCTATCACCAGGAACTTAGACTCCCCTATTTCTACTTTATTCTTCTTAGCATATTGTTTTTATTCTTAAATTTTCTTGTGCTTTAATGGCTACTTAACTCAGCCATTACAATTGTACTCATGTAGCAGGAAGAAGGATGTGCAGAAGGTAAATGAATCATATACCTGGTTGAGTTAGTGCCTTCAAAACCGTCTTCTCAGGAGTCTCTTACAACACATCTATTTACATCTTAATGACCAGAATTCAGTCACAGGTTTCCAAAGGAACCTGGGAAATATAATCTTTTAGCTGGGTGCATTCCACTTCTCCACAAAATACCAAGCAAGAATACTGTGTGGCAACTGATCTCTCAGCCACAAGATAGAGAAAATGGCCCTAGCTGGCTTGGCTCAGTGGATAGAGCATTGGCCTGTGGACTGAAGGGTCCCGGGTTTAATTCTGGTCATGGGCACATGCCTGGGTTACAGGCTCCATCCCCATTAGGGGGTGTGCAGGAGGCAGACATTCAATGATTCTCTCTCATCATTGACGTTTCTATCTAAATCTCCCTCTCCCTTCCTCTCTGAAATAAATAAAAATATGTTTAAAAAAAAGATAGAGAAAATGAATCAGATAACCAATTATTTTCATTATATTTTTAGCCTATGTATGCTTTCTGTAAAGAAATATTTAAAGATAAACTGTATTAGTTTCCTATGGCAGACTAGGTGACTTAGCAGAATTTTATTTTCTCACAGTTCTAAAGTCCAGAGTTCAAGATCAAGGTGTGGGCATATTTGATTTGCTCTGAGGACTCTCTTCTTGTCTTTCTTCTTGCTGCATTCTCACATGCTCTTTTCTGAGTGTGTTGTACCCCTGTTTTCTCTGTGAATCCAATTTTTCTCTTTTTATAAGGGCAACACTCATATTGGATAGGGGCCTCCCTAAGCACTGATTTTTAAGTTTATCACCTTGGTAAAGGCCTTATTCCCCAAAACAGTGACATTTTGAGGTACTGAAGGTCAAAGATTTAACATATGAACTTTGGGGAGACACACTTCAACCCATAAGATTATCCCTCTAAGAATGTAATGGAAATGAAAAGATAAATTCAAAATTTAATAAATATCATTATAATGACAGTGAATTCAGAGAAATGGACCTTTGGCTCTTTACTATTTATATTTCTTTCATTACTGCTAGCAATTTTTCTCATTTCATGTTTTTTTAAAGAGTTAAGAATATGTCCCATTTTACTCCTTTTAGTTCAAAAGCTAATAACCTCTCTGCTAACAATAAATATTACATAATTATATACTTCAGTGATTCACAAATGAAGGCTTAGCTGCCTACCAGGAATATTTATATTTTATCTACAAAATAAATTTTACTTCAGTCATTTAATTTAATGTCATTTGTACATTTTGAATAATTCACAAGTAGCCAAAACAAATCCCTAATGTTTGCTTTCTTTCAACAGACTTTTAACATTGGTTTGTATTCTTTTATATTCTTTTTTGAAATGAACATAAACACACATACACATACTTCTACTTTACAAAGATTTGACCATGTAATATAAATGATTTTGTTATTTTCCTTATTTTTGTTATATTAATGCATAATAAACAACTTTCCAGTCAACATTTACACTTCTTTCTTGCAAGCAGTGCCATAAAATTTCATAATAATTTAAATTTACTTACATAATCTTTCCTTTGGGCAATTCATTTGGATATTTTTCAATAGAAAATGGCTGTAATATTTACATTTCACAAGGAGAATATTTTGACCAAAACAAGTTTTTAAGACCAAGGAATTACCCTATCTTGGTGGCATTTTGTATTAGGGCAAACAGCTTTGCCCATTTCCCGCATAAATAATCTCAGGAACATTAACATTTAGATAAGTACAAGATAAATATGAGCTAATGGCCTTGTTTAAAAATTAATAACCATGATTATCTTTTGCACGTTTTCTGATAAGAATCCCTGGGAGATGCAATCTGAATGTGAAAACTGAGTATCTCAGGAACTATACTTATCATAAGGAGTTTGACTTTTCTGAAAAAAAGCTGTCAGTTGGCTATTTGATCAGCTATCCACAGGCAAACTAATGTTTATGCAGTTTTGACAGTGCCACAATTATAGTCCCCAAAGCAGTTAAATCTTAAGAACACTTTTGGAAATTTGCATTTATAGACTTAGTGTCAGTTATTATTCAATGTGGAAAAGGGACTAAAAATACTGATAGACTCAGAATTATAAGGACCTCTAAAAATAGGGCTTTAATTTATGTGGCACATTTTATTTATTTATTTTTCTTTTTTTTTATTGTCTAAAGTTTTACATATGTCTTCTTTTTCCCCATTTGACCCCCACCCCCACCCCCCGCAGGGGTTCCAATCAATGTGTTTCTCTCTTTCTCTCTCTCTCTCTCTCTCTCTTCCACCCCCCTCCCTTCCACTCTCTCTAAATACTTAGGGGGAAAATATCCTCTGATTGACAAATAACAACAAAAAAAAAGACTGCACACTTGTTACTGGTTCCCCACTTTGGTTATGTAGCTCATGAAAGAGAAAAATATTTTTTTTCAAAGCCAGTTAGACTGAATGGTGTGCTGATATTTTATTTCAGTCTTGTTTGAAATTCACACATCCAGATTCTCCCCCAAGACTGCTTTGTTTGTTGTTGGAAAATTGGGAAGGTTTTTTTTTTTTTTTGTTTGTTTTTTGTCCAATTTTCACACATATAAACAATGATTTATTAGCTATTGTAATCTTTATGAAGTTTTTATTTTTATTTTTCAACTTTTGTGCTAATTTCACAACAATAACACACTCTTTTCTTTACTAAACTATTTTCAGCTGATAGCATATATATAGCATATGAACAAATCATAAGTATTCAACTCAATTAATTTTTACAAATCATGTATTCAACTCAATGAATTTGCAAAGAAGATATGCTCATGTAACCAACACTCACATCAATAAATGGCACCTGGCCAGCATTCCAGAGTCTCCAACTAGCACAGATGCCCTCTGCAACTCTCCCCTTCACGAGTAACTATAATCTTGTATTTTCTCAAAACAGATAGATCTTGAACTTCAAAAGAATGGTATCATACCATAAGTGTTCTATTCTATCTGAACACTTTTGCTCACACATTTGAGAGATTCATTCTGTTTTTACATGTAGCAATGGTTTTCTCATTCTCAATGTTGTGTGTTCTTTATGCTGTGTATATTATTATTTATTTATTCATTTTTGCAGATAGGCATTGAGTACTATTTCAGTCTACTGAGAATGAAGCTCCTGTGAAGATGATTCTTTTGCATGTGTTTGATGAACATGTATACACTTTTGTGTTGAGCGTACAGCTAGAAGTGGAATTGCAGGGTAACAGTGTACATGTGTTTTTCAGCTTTAGTAGATGTGGCCAAGTAGTTGTTCCATTTTACAGTCTAAACAACTATGCATGAGAGTACACGCATATTTTTTATGTGGAAGATATATGTTTTTGAAGATGAGAAACAATTTTGGCTGATTTTAAAAGATGATAAAATTAGACTTTAGTAATAAATAAGGATTTTCACATACTATACAAAAGACCTTGAACTAAATGACTTTGCATAGATATTAATAACATTATTTTTACAAAAATAGTGTATATTTGAAGATTACAAGGTTATATTAGTCACCAGAAAATAAATACTAAAATGTTGACTATATGCATTATCTTTAGTTCTAAATCACCCATAAGTTATATCTGATGATTTGTATGCTTAAAATTATACCATATTGGCAGAAAAATTCCTTAAAGAGATGAGTATGTTTTTTTTTAATTAAAAATATTGATATTTACAAAGTACCAGTTCTAGCATTCCATAGTGAAATTATTATATTTGGTTGAGATTTAAAATGAAAATTTTATATGAGCAAACCTTAAATATACTTTACATTCTGCAGAAAATGCATCAAAATGTATTTTTATATGTATTATATTCAGAAAACATAAACAGATGTGTATCTTTTAAAGCTATAGCTTTAAAAAGTTAACAATGCCATGGGGACATGAATACAACCTTTTTGCAGGCATATCTTCAATAGAAAAATAATTTGTTTAGTTTCTTAATCAGTAATAATTTATCCTATTAAGCCATAGTCACGCAATGGGGAGCTGTTTTCTCCTCAGTGGGATTTCACATTTGCCCCAGGAGAGTGTCACAGACCATTATATTTGGATAAAGCACTGCCTTACACACAAACCTACTCCCTGCCATGTTCTATTCAACAAGTCAAACTAAGGCCTATGCTCATTTTGAAAGCTTCCAACTTAGTTGGCTAATGTCTTGTCTCTATGATCATTCACATAGACAGACCTGAGCTGTCTGGCTCCAGGCCAAAACTCCATGTCTGATTTTTCAGGTCCAAACATAGGCAATTACAGAGGCTTTACCTGACAAGCCTCACAGGGGAGACTGCCCTGCCCACACCAGACTTGATGCACAGCCAGTGCATTGCAGTCTCTTAAAGGAGTTGAGTATAAGGACTTAGGGCCCCTTAAATATATCGGAATCCTTAACCCAGGTTCTCCAGTTAGAGGCCTCCTTTTTTTTTTAATATATTTTATTGATTTTTTTACAGAGAGGGATAGAGAGTTAGAAACATCGATGAGAGAGAAACATCAATCAGCTGCCTCCTGCACACTCCTCACTGGGGATGTGCCCACAACCAAGGTACATGCCCTTGACCGGAATCGAACCTGGGATCCTTACAGTCCACAGGCCGACACTCTCTCCACTGAGCCAAACCGATTAAGGCAAGAGGCCTCTTTATCAGGGGCCAATTGAAGAGATTTATCAGGCAACGCTGCCCAGATCACCTTATCAAGGATCCTTAGAAACATTTTCTCCACTATTCCTAGTCCTTCTCATTTGCCTCCTCTCAGCCCCCAAGGTCCAAAGTGACAGGAGACTTTTGTTTGAGGGATCCCTGGACAGTAACACAAAAATCAGCCCTGATACACTGGCCCATTACCCTATGCTATTTCATGGGGAAAAGCAGACCACTGGGTGAGCTGGCACTTTCTCTTGTGCAGCTTCTTACTATACTATCTCAATCAATGATTAAAGGTTTGGCCATTATGTTCATTTGGCTTGGCTCTCTTAATCAACTACTTCAACTTCTTTTTTTTTTTTTTAAATATATATTTTATTGATTTTTTACAGAGAGGAAGGGAGAGAGATAGAGAGTTAGAAACATCGATGAGAGAGAAACATCGATCAGCTGCCTCCTGCACACCCCTTACTGGGGATGTGCCCGCAACCAAGGTATATGCCCTTGACCGGAATCAAACCTGGGACCTTTCAGTCCGCAGGCCGACGCTCTATCCACTGAGCCAAACCAGTTTCGGCTACTTCAACTTCTGATAGCTCATCCCTCTTCAATCAGCTCAGCTCTTGACAAGTCCCAGAGGAGTTACACAGCTGAAAATGGTGAGGCAGACCTGGGCCCTAGGGGTAATACCTTAGGGAACACCACATCCTTTGGGGGCATAGTTCTGTCTTTCAGTTATGCCTTCTTTTGCCTTTGCATATGTTGGAACACTCTACTTCTAAAATTTGAATATTGATAACAAAAGTTGTTCTCACAGTTGTCCCCTCAACTCTAGAGAAGCCACAATCCCTAGGGACCAAATGCTTATCTGACTTGGAGGATGAGGATAGCAGATGCTTCTTATTCTTTGGAGTTTAAAATACAGTTGCAAAAATAAAACAAAAATTATCATCCATTAAACAATTCTATCAAATATGTGATAGTAAAACTGACTTCCAGTGTATTAATATGCTCATGGGCCTTTAATTTCTCCTACAGCTTAAGCCAATTAATTCTCTCTCTTGAGTCTTACCTGCTACCTGCCTTTGCTTCCTAAGTAATTAATGTTTATGGCAACAGGTTTTGGCAGCATTCTCCCTTGTAATCGTTCCCTTCCCTTCCCTTCCCTTCCCTTCCCTTCCCTTCCCTTCCCTTCCCTTCCCTTCCCTTCCCTTCCCTTCCCTTCCCTTCTCTTCCCTTCCCTTCCCTTCCCTTCCCTTCCCTTCCCTTTCCTTCTTTTAGTCTCTTCTTTTTCATTCCTTTTTTCTTTCCTTTCCTTTTTAAACACTAATTTAAGAGGTTTGTGTTTTATGCTCTTTTGCTGAAAGTAGTTTGCTAACTCACAGCCAGACTGCTCTGTTATATCTTGTGAAATAACAATAAGACAGAAATAGAGAACACACACACACACACACAAACACACACACACACACACACACACACACAATCAGAAAAGTGGATCCTAAGTCACTATTGCTCTCATGTTTTACTCTTCTTGAAACTATCCATTTTGGGTGAATTTGTCATGCATCTGTGTCTCTTAAAGATTGAGTGGCTAGGAAAAGGGGAGAGAGAGATAAAAAGAGATGACATCAGTTTATACAAATAGGAAGTTTGTAAAAAAATATATTTTCCCCCAAGAGAAAAACTGGATTTGAAAGGGATAAAGTCAGAATATTGTATTGTATGTTATATGGAAAAATATGATTGGCTGCTACAGGATTTTAAAAATAGAAAGATAGAGAAGATGATATTATAACAAATGCATCGTTATTTCTCTAAAATTCTGAGTTTCTTAATTTATTCTTTATATTTATAATCCTCAAGTTTGCAATGGAGAATAAAAATAGTCTCTTATAATATTAACTAGAGGCCCAGTGCACGAAATTCGTGCACGGAGGGGGGTTCTCCCTCAGCCCAGCCTGTACCCTCTCCAATATGAGACCCCTCGAGGGATGTCCGACTGCCCGTTTAGGCCCGATCCCACATCCCTCTCACAATCCAGGACTGCTGGCTCTTTACTGCTTGCCTGCCTTCCTAATTGGCCCTAACCGCTTCAGCCTGCCAGCCTGATCACCCCCTAACCACTCCGCTGCCAGCCTGATTGATGCCTAACAGCTCCCCTGCCAGCCTGTTTGCCCCCAACTTCCCTCCTCTGCTGGCCTGGTCACTCCTGGAGGGTTGATCACCTCCAACTGCCCTTTCTTGCAGGCCTGGTCCCTCTCAACTGCCCTCCCTTGCAGGGCTGATCCCTCACAACTGCCCTCCCTTGCAGGCCGGGTGCCTCCCAACTGCCCTCTCCTGCTGGCCATCTTGTGGTGGCCATCTTGTGTCCACATGGGGGCAGGATCTTTGACCACATGGGGGCAGCTATATTGTGTGTTGCAGTGATGATCAATCTGCATATTATTTTTTTATTAGATAGGATAGAGGCCTGGTACAGGGGTGGGGGCCAGCTGGTTTGCCCTGAAGGGCGTCCCTGATGAGGGTGGGGTTCCCTTGGGGTGTGGGGCGGCCTGAGCGAGGGGCCTGTGGTGGTTTGCAGGCCAGCCACGCCTCCTGGTAACCCAAGCAGAGGCCCTGGTATCTGGGATTTATTTTCCTTCTACAATTGAAACTTTGTAGCCTGGAGCGGAGCCAAGCCAAGCCTGGGGCTCCCTCCGAGGCTGCAGCCATTGTGTTGGGGTTATAATTGAAACTTTGTTGCCTTAAGCAGGTGAGCCCCGCCAGGGTGTGTGGAAAGCTTCGCTTCCCCTGTTGCCGGCGGCAACCCTGGCCTGCTCTCTCAAGCTCCATTTGTTTGAATTTGTTTACCTTCTATAATTGAAACTTTGTAGCTTGAGTGGAGGCTTAGGCCTGCAACGGCTGGCAGAAAGCTTGGCTTCCTCTGTTACCTAGGGAACCTTGCTCTCTGTGGCTGTAGCCATCTTGGTTTGGGTTAATTTGCATACTCGCTCTGATTGGATGGTGGGCGTGGCTTGTGGGCGTGGCTTGTGGGTGTGTCGGAGGTGTGGTCAATTTGCATATTTGTCTATTATTAGATTAGATTCTCAAATAGTTTATAGTATTTTAAAAAAGAAAAACATTTTTGTTTGTTCCTCCAATAAACTTACAATAATTAATATTTTTATTTTTTAAAAATAGCTTCCATAAACACCTGAAATTTTATACACTTCCAGACTTATGTTATTAGGATCTGACAGATAGCATATAATATCAATAAATGGGAAAGTATATCTGCAATTCCACATGCCTTCCTTTATGAATATGTAAATGAGGTAGTGTCAAATACCACTTTTCAATTATTTTAGGCTGATCAGAATTCCACTGTTAGTTGCTCAACTTTTTGACATTTTTAGGTTGTGATTTTTGACTTGTAATAGCTCACAATTTCAGCTGATTCAAAAAGACCATTCTTAAAAAAATGTGTCTCTAAATTTTTATTCACTAAAACGATTTCAAACCAAATAAATTAAATTGATTTATTTTTCTCAATAAATGGAAGCCCTCCGAGGACTTCTTGTCTCTTGGGGAATTATTGAGGAACAACGCTG
This sequence comes from Eptesicus fuscus, assembly GCF_027574615.1. Classification (NCBI taxonomy): domain Eukaryota; kingdom Metazoa; phylum Chordata; class Mammalia; order Chiroptera; family Vespertilionidae; genus Eptesicus; species Eptesicus fuscus. Next base: position 48,304,576 of record NC_072488.1, on the reverse strand, counting down.
ATGAAAGCTAAATGCTTGCTGCTTAGAAGAAATCTGTGGGAATCAGAATTGTAAGAGAATAACAAAACACATTATACTGTTGCATTATTTAGTAATCTTTTGTTTAAAAGTGACTGATTCAAACTATATTTATTGTTTGAATCAGTCACAAAGAGTATTTATTGGTCCACATACTGGGATGGCTAATAGCCATGCCTATTTCAGATGAGAATGAATAACAGGGTTCAAGTATGTCACTAGCAACCTGGGCCATTTTCCGCATGTCTTGGTTCTGATTTATTTCCTAAACATCTTCTCTTCATTATTATGAATGTGACCCATAGAGCTCCAGTTGAACAAAAAGCTTGTTTTTCAGGATCTTAAATACAGAGAGACCCTCTGTCCTAGTTTCCCTTTCAATGCCTCTTCTTTTACCCTGACAAAAATATACATCAAATCAAATCAATCAAGCAAGCAAACAAGCAATCACAGTTCTGATTGGCTAAGCGTAAACCATGTGATCATCCTGAAACACCTTAAAATGTCTAAGTGGAGGAAGTATCTTAATTGAAAAGTTGATCTATGTGTATTGCAGTGACTGTTTTATAACAAATTACCCCAAACTTACATGTGAAACGTAATCAACTCATTTTGCTTATGGATTCTGTAAGTCAATAATTCAGACAAAATATGGTAAGAAAGACCTGTCTGCTTCCCTTGGTGTCCACTAGGACATCTGAGAAGGAGGTGGAACATCTGAAGTCTCCCTCACTCATATGCCTGAAGGTTGATGCTAGATGAGGTCAAACAGAATAGGTATCTGTCCCTCTTACTCTGTGTGGTCTCAGCAACTGAACTCCCAATAGGAAAATTTTAGAGTAGCCAGACTTTTGACTGTCAGCTCAGATCTCCAGACTGAGAGAGCCAGGTGGAAGTTGTATTGCCTTTTTTTTAACTTAGAGTCAGAAGTTACTCAATGCCACTTCTATTCATTAGAAGTGAGTTACATCAGTCCATATTCCAAGGACTCACATATTTTGTGAGAGGAGACAAAGAACACGAGGGCATGTTTAGAAAAAATAAAAGCAAACACACTCATACAAAACAAACCTTAAATGTGCATAACTTTGAAGGGCAAATGACACAGTTTGATAGAAATATCTACCAGGTAGTAGAAAGATAGGTAACAAAAAAAAAAAAAAAAAAAAAAAAAAGGTGTGTTTGTGATTATTAAAAGCATATAAGAAAGGGATATATGACTAGTGATTACAACCTAATTTAGTTTGGGGTTCCAATATATTATAGATGTTGTTTTATTATAATTTGGTGATACAGTTCTAGTGAAATTAATAATTATTTATATCAGCTCTGAGTTATCACTAAGGCTTACTATTATATAATTTTACAAGCAGTTTAAATTATAATTTTTGATAAATTATTTTTTTATTAAGTACTCAAATGAACTCATTCTAAAATTTATATACATGAGCATAAATCCAAAATAGTTCAATCATTTTTTTTTTTTTTTTGGTTAATCCTCGTACAAGGATATTTTTTTTCCCATTTACTTTCAGAGAGAGTGAAACAGAGGAAGGGGGAGAGAGAGAAACATTTATGTGAGAGAGACATATCTATTGGTTGCCTCCTGTGTGTGCCTTGACTGGGGCCGGGGATCAAACCTGCAACCTGGGTACATGCCCTTGACTTGAATAGAACCGGACACCCTTCAGTGTATGGGCTGATGCTCTACCACTGAGCCACGCTGGACAGGGCAGTTCAATCATTTTATTGTTACTTTTTTTTAAAAAATATATTTTATTGATTTTTTACAGAGAGGAAGGGAGAGGGATAGAGAGTTAGAAACATCGATGAGAGAGAAACATCGATCAGCTGCCTCCTGCACACCCCCTACTGGGGATGTGCCCGCAACCAAGGTACATGCCCTTGACTGGAATCGAACCCGGGACCCTTGAGTCCGCAGGCCGACGCTCTATCCACTGAGCCAAACCAGCCAGGGCAGTTCAATCATTTTAAAAATAGAATTTGGAAGACTTTTCTATATGAGAGCATGGCATATATTTTAAAGAAGCAATATTAATTACATAATGAACAAACAAGTCAGATTGTTCAAAAGATGGAATTCTTAAAAATAGAAATAAATCACATGTGGATGAATCTGTTTAATAATAAAAATATCACAAAAGTTGGGCAACCTGATGAATTGTTTAGGAGATGGTCTTAGGAAAACTGGCTCATGGAATATAACTTTGAATCTCCACTTACCATTGTATGTAAAGATCTATGTGGGAACAATAAAACTGTAAAATTAATAAAATAAAACCAATGTGAGCCTACTTTTATCCCTGGGTTGTATAAGGGATCTTAATAAAACACCTGAAAACACACATTATAAAAATTACAAAAATAAAAATTTTGACTCTGTATATCAAAATTAATAATGTTTAATCAAGGACAACTACAAATAATACTGGAATAATAGGAAAATGGATTACTATTGTGTTGTAGTTGTTCAATACCATTTATGCATCAATACAACACAAATGTACTAGAAAAAATACTACATGTTTAAAAAGGTAATATGCAAATTAACCATCACTCCATCACAAATATAGTGGCACCAATAGCCACAAGATGGCGTGGCCCAGTCCTCTCAGCCCCACCAGAGTCCCCCAGTCCCAGGAGGGCAGCCGCTGAGAGCAGGCAGCGTGAGTGGCCTGGCAGAATGCTTGCTTTTTCGCCGTGGCGAAGAGGCAAGCATTCCACCCCAGCTGTGAGGGCCTCTAGGCAGTGGGCACAAAGAGGCTGGGGGGGCAGGGAACACTTGCATCATCACCCTGGCGATGAGGCAAGCATTCCACGCCTGGCCACAGATGGTCCTCTGGGCCATGAAGAGCCTCTGGGCAGCAGGTGCGGAGCAGCCAGGCCCCACAGAGAGCTACTGGCGCACAGATTTGTGTGCAGGGCAACTGATATATATATATCTTACCTAGTAATAGACAAACATGTAAATTGACTGTACCTTTGATACGCCCATAGCCAATCAGAGTGAGTATGCAAATTAACCCCCCAAAAAAGATGTTGGTTAATTTGCATAGTTAGGCGCCCAGAGCCTGTGTCCCAGGAACATCCTGGCACCCAGGTCACTGTGAGGTAAGGCCGTGTGGGCCCAGAGCAGCCTGGGAAGGGCCTGAGCCAGGGGGCTCCTGGACAGGGCCAACCCTGCCATCAGAACGAGGGGGCAGGAGCAGAGCCTGCGATCACAGGGAGCTGGGGATCCCCTTCAGCCTGGGCAGGAGCGGAGACTGCGATCGCAGGGATCTGGGGGTCTGCTCCTGCCCAAGGAGCAGAGCTTACAATTTCAGGGAGCTGGGGGTCCCCTACCCAAAGCTCATGGGCAGGAGAAGAGGCTGCAATAGATTGCAGGGAGCTTGGGGTTCCCTGCCCAAGGGGCGGAGCCTGTGATCACAGGGAGCCTGGGGTCCCCTGCCCATGGCTGAAAGCCTCCACCAGAGGCTTTCGGTCTGGGCAGGAGAGGAGCCTGCAATTGCAGGGAGCTGGGGATCCCCTGCACAAGGCCAAAAGCCTCGGCCAGAGGCTTTAGGCCTTGGGCAGGGCTCAGCACGTGATTGGTGTGAACTATAGAGGAAACACCTTTTCTGACTGCTCATTGGCTAAGCTTCCTGTATGCCACTGGTAATATTTTTAGTAACTTGTGTAATAAGAATCCAAAAAGGTGATCTTGGGTTTTTCCACCACACTTCTGGAGAAAAAAACGAAGTTCCGCTGCTGGAGGGCTAAGAAATGTCATATCCTGCCCTAGATAGTTTGACTCAGTGGATAATGCCTCGGCCTGCTGACTGCAGGGTCTGGGTTTGATTCTCATCAAGGGCATGTACCTAGGTTGCAGGCTCCTCCCTGGCTGGGGCCCAGATCAGGGCTCATGCAGGAGGCAACCAATCAAAGTGTTCCTCTCACTTCGATGTTTCTCTCTGTCTTTCCCTTTCACTTCCACATTCTCTAAAAGTCAATGGAAACATATCCTCAGGTGAGGATAAAAAAAAAAAAGAAAGAAAGAAATACATATCCTATGAAAGACACATCTTGAAAATGCCTAAAGAAAGTTGTCATTTTTTCTTGGTGAAGGGACTAGAATCTGTGTTGATGAAAACACCTTGGTGGCTGTGGTGACTGGCAGTGGCTGCAGCAGTGGAGTGATGGGGCTGGTGCCTTCCCCTGATCAGCCCGGTTGCCTCCCACAAAGGGAGGCCAGATTGCGGCTTAGGCCCGCTCCCCTTGGGGAATGGGCCTAAGCCATCAGTAGGACATCCCCTGAGGGCTCCCAGTATGTGAGAGGGGGCAGATTTGGCTGAGGACCCCACAACCCCAGTGTACAAATTTTGTGCACCTGGCCCCTAATGTGTGTGTGTGTGTGTATACACACACAAAATAAAGAAGTAATATGCAAATTGACCATCATGCCCTCACAAGATGGCTGCCTACGACCAGGCTGGCAGGGGGGTTAGTGAGGGATGACCAAGTGACAGAACAGCAGACTGTGTGGGGCGATCAGGTCAGCAGGGGCAGGGGGGGCGTGAGTTTGACCAGGCTGGCAGGGGGGGGCAGTTGGGGTTTACAAGGTCAGCAGTTGGGGGCAACCAGACTGGCAGAGGGGGCAGTTCAGGGCAATTAAGCTGGCAGGGGGGCAGTGAGGGGTGACTATGCTGGTTGGGGGGGGCAGTTGGGGGTGACCAGGCATGCAGACGGGGGCAGTTGGGGCAATCAGGCCAATAGGAGGGCAGTAAGGGGTGATCAGACCTCCAGGGGGGGCAATTAGGGGTGATCAGGCAGGCAGGCAGGTGAGCGGTTAGGAGAGGTCCAGGATTGAGAGAGGGATGTCTGACTGCCAGTTTAGGCCTGATCCCTGGATTGGAGAGGGTGCAGGCTGGGCTGAGGGGACCCAACCCCATGCACGAATTTCATGCACTGGGACTTTAGTATATATATATAATTTATTTTCAATTATTTATGCCTAATACATTACAATGGAGTCAAGAGTAGAATGGGGAAAGATGTGTCTAGAACTAATACCAGGGACCCTTAATAGTGCTGTGCATTCCCTCTGGAGCCGTTTTTTGTTTTTTTGTGTGTTTTTTTCATATAAGACCTTCTCAGCATGTGTGGCTTCATCTTTGTTTCCTCATGTATTTAAAGATTTTCCTAATTCTTAAATGCCTGCTCTTTTATATGATACCAGGTAAGTCTTTATATTTATATATATATGAACATTAATGAACTGAAAACATATATTGTATCAATATGAACATTTTGATCTACTGAATTCTCTCAAATTATATAGAAAAAAATGAACTGTCATTGATCATAGTACTGTAGGATATATAATTATTGCTATTAATACAATTCATTAAGAGGAAAAAATAACAAATTACTTTTAGTGAGTCTTCCACACATAAATTTGTTTTAATCTACAAACTCATTTATAACTTTGTAGTGTTTCCAAGTTAAATTAGCATTCTCTGATATTCTCAGAAGAGCTGGTTCTTTGTAAAGTAATAAACACAACACATAGATCAAAACAATTTCTTTAGAGTTGAGTTTTATTGCACTTACAGGACATCATTAATATTTCCAGGAAACTTTCTAGTTTTACAAATTATCATTCTTTTCTGTTCAAGGGGGTAAACTCAGGCATCCCTATATGATGATGAGAAGAGAACTATGAAAACCCACTTGTTACAGAATCAATCTGCTATATGTAAAATATTCCAGAATTATTTTTATATAAGATATTGCAATTATGACTACATTGATGTTGATACAATGATAGAAAATGTGAACTCTAGAATCAAACTGCTTGAATTGGAACTCTGGCGCAGGCAGCTTAGCGATATTAAATAATTTAAAGCTTTTATGTCTCAGTTTCCTCATTTGTAAAAGTAATCATCGTCGTCGTCATCATTGTCATCATCATCATCATCATCATCATCATCATCATCATATCTTCCAAATGAGTGATGATGGCAATTAAATATTATAATATAGGTAAAATACTCATGAAAGTCATATCATTTAAGTTATTAAATAAAGGCATGTGCTTATCTTGGAAAAATATAAATATACTAGAAATTCGTACACGGATGGGGTCCCTAGGCCTGGCTGGCAATCAGGGCCTATAGGGGCCATTTTGCCCAGTTCTGATTGGGGCTGGGTGTGTGTGGGGGGGTGGAGCCAGGGTCTGCATGCTGCCATAGGAGGCCTGCTGGCTGCCATAGGGGGCCTGACGGCTGCTGGGGAGGGCCTGCCAGAAGGGGCCTGATGGACAGGGTCTGCTGGACGGGGGTAGTGACGGGTGAGGTTGGCTGTGGGAGCACACTGACCACCAGGGGGAAGCTCCTGCACTGAGCGTCTCCCACCTGGTGGTCAGTGCACATCATAGCAACTGGTGACCGGTCGTTCTGGTGGTTCCGCTCGTTCACTCATAATGCTTGCTTAGGCTTTTACATATATAGATTTGGTGTCTGACCCAATACCTGACACAGAGCTTCTAAGATCATTATAATTTCCTGAGTGAGAGGGATGCTAGGAGCATATTTTATTCTAATAGTTGGTCATTAACTCCTGTTTCTGATGCAGAGCTCCTAAATCCCTTGGAATTTCTAGCTGATAGGAATGTCCTTTGTTATAATGAGGCAATTCTTGGTGGAATCCTGAATGGAGTCTGGTAAATGGAAAGGCCAAGCCATGAATACAAGCTTAGAAATTTCATCTTCAACCCCCATCATCCAATGACGAGAGAGTGGCCAGAAATTGAGTTACTTATCTATCATGCCTGTTTAATGAAGCCTCCATAAAAGTCCCTAAACTAGAGTATTCAAAAACTTCTGGGTTGGTGTATCTGGGATGGTGGTGCACCCCGATTCCATGGGGACACTTCTAGATCTTCTCCTATGTATCTTTTCATTTGACTCTTCATCTGTATCCTTTATCATGTCTTTTATAATAAACTGGTAAACATAAGTAAATGTTTCCCTGAGTCCTGTGAGTTGTTACAGCAAATATTGAACCTGACAAGAAGATTGTGAGAATCTCCAATTTATACCTTGTTGTGCAGAAGTACAGGTGGCAGACTGGGACTTATTGGTTTCTAAGGTGGGAGGCGGGCAGTCTTGCAGGACTAAATTATTAACCTGTGGGATCCTGGCTAACTGCAGGGAGTTAGCACCATACTTGGATTACAGAACATCAGTTTGTGTCTGGAGAGTTGGAGAATTGGTTGAAGTAGGAAAAAACCCACACAGTTGGTTTCAAAAGCATTCTGAGTTGTAGTGAAACAAGATTTTCTTTTAACATTTACATGCCAAGTTTGTCCTTCCACAAGATGATAGTTATTATATTTTGCTGGTCATTTTTATTAGTAGTTTTTATGTTTTTCCTTGAAAATTCATTTGAATTTCTGTATTTTCTCATGCCTACTTGTTTTTTAATCTCTTTTTTGTTTTTATGTACATTTATTCTTCTTGTAGCCTCTTCTTCATCCAGTTTTGTCTTGATAATTAATGTACAGTTTATTAGGATTCAATATATTTTTCTTAATACCCAAACTGAGAAAGGCATATGTTCTAAAAGGAAAAATATGGCATTAAGTAGAACAGCAAATGCAAAGCATGTGTATAATTTATTTGTGGTTGAAAATATGAAGGACTAATTGTATATGGGAGAAGAGCATAATTTACTAATCAAGCCACGGTTTTGGAGTGTTGATAACTGTGTAGGTACACTGATAATCTAATCAGATGGTTACATGATTTTGGAATAGTGTGTAATTTTAATAACATATTCAATCAGAGATTAAGTTGTTGTACACAATTACCATTAAACATTTTGTTTCATAATGTGTGACATCCCTGCTAATTTCATGTTTTTGTTTATTTGGAGTATTTTATTTTTCTCAAAAAAGGTAAAACAACTTTAAATTTTTCTAATTATCATCTTTTTTGTTGTTGTTGTAATCCTTGCTGGAGGATATTTTTTTCCATTGACTTTTAGAGAGTGGAAGGCAGGAGGGATGAGGGAGAGAGAGAGACAGAGAGACAGACAGACATTGATGTGAGAGAGACAGATAGATTGGTTGCCTCCTCCAATCACCATGACTAGGGCTGAGGATTGAACCTGAAGCCCAGGTATGTGCCCTTGACTGGAAATCAAACTGGTGACCTTTTGGTGTGTGGCTGTTACTCCAACCACTTAGCCACACCAGCTTTTGGGTAATAACTTAGTTTTGAGAATGTTGTGAAGGATATGACATTTTACTTATGGGCAAACTAATGATTTAGGCTGCCAAAGTTTCATAGATACTAGCAGAAGACATGAAATTCTGGAGTCACAGCATGAGATTAAGGATCACTCAGGTAATGTGGTAGAGCCTATACTGGATGCTACACACTCAGTGCTTTTTGTCAAAGCTGAAGAACCTTGAGCTTTTAAAGGGGGTTGGTAGCTAACATGTTCAACCTTAGCCTCATGAGAAGAAGACATTATATTTAATGTTATAGACAGCAGCAAGAACAGCAACAGAACTTTCCTCTTCCTTGGAGGGACACAAATTTCTACCTTTAAGGATACTTATTATTAAAAACACTAGAGGCTTGAGCACAAAATTTGTGCATGGGGGGCGGGTGTCCCTCAGTCCAGCCTGTACCCTCTCCAATCTGGGACCCCTCAAGGGATGTCCGACGGGCAATTGGACATCCCTCTCACAATCCAGGACTGCTGGCTCCCAACTGCTTGCCTGCCTGCCTTCCTGATTGCCCCTAACCCCTCCCCTGCCAGCCTGATTGATGCCTAACTGCTCCCCTGCCAGACTGATTGCCCCTAATTGCCCTCCCCTGCAGGCCTGGTCCCTCCCAACTGCCCTCCCCTGCTGGCCTGGTACCCCCCCAACTGCCCTTCCCTGCAGGCCCGGTCATCCCCAATGTTCCTCCTCTGCCGGCCTGGTCACCCCTAACTGCCCTCCCCTGCAGGCCTGGTCCCTCCCAACTGCCTTCCCCTGCTTGCCATCTTGTGGTGGCCATCTTGTATCCACATGGGGGCAGCCATCTTTGACCACATGGGGGCAGCCATTTTGTGTGTTGGAGTGACAGTCAATTTGCATAGTACTCTTTTATTAGATAGGATTCTTGAAAAGATAGTCAGGAAAAGGCTATTAGTATATTTACTAGGAGATATATGGCATAGAAATAGGAGAAAAACCACACAGAACTATGTTCCAATTCTTAAATTTGTTATTATATCAAGGAGTGTTAAATGTAGATATTTATAAATTAATAGTAAAATGACAAGTAAGCCGATAGAAAATTTTCATGACTCTTGAACTGGCATTTCAAAGAAAAATAAACACAAATGGCTAATTAGCATGTCAAAATTTGCTAAAGTTCAATAGTGATCAGGAAGTATACAAAAAACAACAACAAGTGTGCAACATTATTTTAGATATATTTGGTGCAACCAAATGGAAAAAATACTTTTTAAATATATGTAGTCATAGGTCTTATATATATGCTTGTAAAATAGGACTTTTTATAACCCAACTTTAAAACAATTTGCATTACACAAATAAAATTGACATGTAAATCAATAAATTGATACATAAAACAATGTAGAAATCCTACTCCTGAATACATACTCTAATTCCCAGAAGTGGGATCACTGGGTCATAAGGCAAATAAGCCAATCAGAGAAAGACAAGTACCACATGATTTCAGTTGTGATCTGTGAGGGTGATTGTCTTTAGTGAGCCAACTCCATCTTAGATGGCACAGGAAAATAAGTGGTGCATTTTTCAAAATTAGAAAATAATCCGATGCTGCAAGACAATATACTATCTATAAAGATATAGTTATAATAAATACACAAATATATGGTGAGTGTAGATATGAATGGCAGTCATGAAAGCTATGCAATACACATTGTGCATAAACTCACAAGAAAATGCTTCCAGTTTGCTGATGTTGGTTCTTCTATTTCTATTCTGTACATATCATCTCTATCCTTTTATATTTTTACTAGAAGCCCGGTGCATGAAATTCGTGCACGGGGGGTGTGTGTCCCTCAGCCCAGACCATACCCTCTCCAATCTGCACCCCTCGAGGGATGTCCGACTGCAGTCGGACATCCCTCTTACAATCCAGGACTGCTAGCTCCCAAATGCTCGCCTGCCTGCCTTCCTGATTGCCCCTAGCTGCTTCTGCCTGCCAGCCTGATCACCCCCTAATCACTCCCCTGCCAGCCTGATCAATGCCTAACTGCTCCCCTGCCAGCCTGTTTGCCCCTAACTGCTCTCCCCTGCAGGCCTGGGTCCCCCACAACTGCCCTTCCCTGCAGGCCCAGTTGCCCCCAACTTCCTTTCTCTGCTGGCCTGGTCACCCCTAACTGCCCTCCTTGCTGGCCTGATCACCCACAACTGCCCTACCTTGCAGGCCTGATCCCTCCTAACTGCCCTCCACTGCTGGCCATCTTGTGGTGGCCATATTGTGTCCACATGAGGGCACCCATCTTTGACCACATGGGGGCAGCAATCTTGTGTGTTGGAGTGATATTCAATTTGCATATTACTTTTTTATTATATAGATCCCATTTTTCTTCCTACCTATTTTTTAAAAGATTGTTTATTGATTTTTTAACAGAGAGATGAAGGAAAAGGGAGAGAGAGAGAAACATTGATGGGAGAGTGAAATATTGATCAACTGTCTCCTGCACACCCCATTTCGGGAATGAAACCTGAAACCTGGGCATGTGCCCTGACTGGGAATCCAACTGGCAACCTTTCAGTGACACCCAACCAACTGAGCCACCCGGCCAGGGCAAGAAACTTATTTTGGATGTCTCCCTCTGCATTAGAATTGTTTGTATTATTTCAATGCCCTACAATGCATAGTTTTCCAGATTGTTGTACTTTCTTGTTTTCAGATACTTTTCAGATTGTTTTTATCAGTAAATGTTTTAGAAATCATTCCATCCTGACTATTTAAAAGATGAAATTTATTACTTTATATGGAAAAGGTATTAAATTATTATTGAAAGAAATTCAAATGAATAAAAATTTCCTATCCTTCACTATATACATATTTATAGAGGCAGCCTGAGATAGAAAGCTCTAGGAAAGAAAGAAAATGTGAACAAGTGATCTAATGCTTATTTCACAGTATGTATCCTCATTATTATGCAAATGATATATTCCATTAATGAAATGTTCAGAGTACAAGTGCAGAACAATAGATAAGCTACCTAGTTATAATCTTTTATTAAACAATGCTGACTTGGGGGTAACATACTCACAGCATACCTTACATTTCTTTAACATACCTTAATAATATGTTATATTATAATGCTATAAATAAGAATATACTTTCAACAAGGTAGAAGCTATAATCAACTCAAGTATAAGATAGTATTACATATAATATGATCCTAAATGTTTAACGTGGTTGGTAAATGCAGTTTTCTATTAATGATATACTTTAGTTTAACAATGGATATTCATTTAAAACCTACTCTATGTGTGTGCAGAATATATGATAAAAATAAAAGGCTCAGTACTTACTAAATACTTTAGAATTTAAAGTGCATTTGAATAGACAATGCATTTTTTCCTAAAAACAACAGAGGAATATACAATGCATGTTATAAGTTGGAGAATAAAAAGTAAATATTAAAAGTGTTATAATTTAGATACTGTAATCTAGATGAAAGGTTTTAAATAGAAACAAAATATAAATGCCATCAGAAAGCATTAATCCTAAGTCTTTCAATCATTACAATATACATATTCTTAATTGGAAAATTTATTGGTTCCTAAGATTTATGTTTATAGTCTGATAAATTACTTCAGTTTGAATATAGTCAAATATTTATACTAAGTGTAATATAGCTGCAATCACTAGTTACCAATCTCTGATTGCTAACTACATACACACATATCTGTATCTATCTATATTAGATGTATTATGAATATCAATATATTGATAAATTAAATATTATTTAAAAATGAGTTTGATGGAAATATTCATAATAAAGAAAAAAATTCATATGATTTCACAAAGAAATGTTCATGTAGTTGAAACAGAACAGAGTGCCAAATAAAATAGAAGCTCAAATTACCAAGCTGTGTTAGAAAATTGCTTGGTCTTATAGGTGCAAGTTCAAGAATGTCACAACTTAAAATTGGATGGAATTTTCAAAGGACATCAAATAAAGTGGAAAACTGTTCTTAACTGTAAGAAAAAATATGAGTGTAAAAACATACAATAGCAATATTATCTCAAAAGATGAGAAAACATATCTTTGCTATCCAGGGAGACAAAACATTAAAATTCAGTGACACAAAGAATCAATCAACAATTAACATGAAATTGTTTAATGTCTACTAGTTGTAAGAAAATCAGAAACAAAGAGGATTCTTTTTCTTAATATTTCCTCCACTCTAACATGGGATGTAAATATCCAGCTGTCAGTGATATTTATATTGTTCCTAACTTTTCACTATACCATGTAATGGGGAAATGAACATCTCCACTTCCAAGGCTGTTCACTTACACTAGAGGCCCGGTGCATGAAATTCGTGCACAGGGTGGGGATGTCCCTCAGCCAAACCTGCATCCTCCCCAATCTGGGGCCCCTTGAGGGATGTCTGACTGCCCGTTTAGACCCAATCCCACTGGAGGACATCCCAATCACAGTCCAGGACTGCTGGCGGCCAACTGCCCTCCCCTGCAGCATGGTCCCCCCTCCCAACTACCCTCCCGTGCTGGTCTGGTCCTCCCCCATCTGTCCTTCCCTGCAGGCCTTGCCCCCCCCCAACTATCCTCCCCTGCTCTCCCCCAACTGCCCTCCACTGCTGGCTCGGTCACCCCTAACTGCCCTCCCTGCTGGCCTTATTGCCCACAACTGCCCTCCCCTGCAAGCCTGGTCCCCCTGAACTGCCATCCCCTGCAGGCCTTGTCCCTCCCCAACTGCCCTTCCCTGCAGACCTGGTCCCCCCCAACTGCCCTCCCCTGCAGTCCTGGTCCACCCAAATGATCTCACCTGCAAGCCTGCTTCTCAACTGCCCTCACCTACAGTCCTGGTCCCCCCCAACTGCCCTCCCCTGCTGACCTGGCCTCCCCCAACTGTCCTCCTCTGCTGGCCCAGTCACCCTTAACTGCCCTCCCTGCTGGCCTGATCAACCCACAACTGCCCTCCCCTGCAGGCCTGGTCCCCCCCAACCGCCCTCCCCTGCAGGCCTGGGTCCCTCCCAACTGCCCTCCTCTGCCAGCCTGGTCACCCCCAACTGCCCTCCTCTGCTGGCCTGGTCACCCCTAACTTCCTACAACTGCCCTCCCCTGCAGGCCATCTTGTGGTGGCCATTTTGTGGTGGCCATCTTGTGTCCACATGGAGGCAGCCATCTTTGACCACATGGGGGCGGCCATCTTGTGTCTTAATGTGACAGTCAATTTGCATATTTCTCTTTTATTAGAAAGGATTTGTTTATACCTTTGGGATCACTTCCCAGAAATGGTATCATTTTTTCATATAGTATGAATATGTTTATGGCTGTATATATTTATTGATGAATGGTTTTATTAAAGAGATATGCATAAATGTAAAGTTCCTTTAAAATGCAAGAATTGGATTGATTTTATTGCACATGTACCATAACTGGGATATTAGGCAGAGAGAAAACCCATAGCAAAGTAAAATATAGCACCATGAAAAACAATTTGAAAAACTATAATATAGATGATATCTATAAAAACATACAATAGCAATATTATCTCAAAAGCAAGAAAAATGTGACCATATTGAAAAACTAAGAAGATATTGGATTTTCTATCAAGATTGGATTTCCTATCAAGATTAAGCCCAGCATATTTTAAGGAGAATAATTTGAAATAATTTTAAATGGATAACTCTTGTTATAAATCTGAAGTTATCATATGATTTTTAAAATAAAACAAGTGATGGCACTAAAATTAAAACTTGCTACTAGAAATAATTAGTATGCATTTATTTCTAACACCAATAACCACAAAATTAGAATAAAATTCCACTCACAATAATAACATAGAATATAAATTATTATGACATTTATTTTTATACAAAGAACCAGTTGGAATTTATGGTAGAAGAGTAGACAATTCAGTAAGCATAGCCTATTTAGGAATAGCTAATAAAAATAACATTTTTTGTTCAATATTGGGGACTGCTCATAATTCAACAGAAAAAGACCTTGTAAAAGTGGAAAGAAAGCACTAAACAGATCTATGTGTGTTAAATTGTCTTATTGGCTATTAAAAGTTACAAAAAAATGGTATTGGCACATAAATAGAAAGACTAATATGAATAATAAAGAAATTCAGAAACATGAATTAATGTAGGAGGATGAGTTGTCTCAATTCTGTGATGAAAAAATACAAGTTTTAATAAATAAAGTTGGAATACTTTTGTTTAATAAACAGGGTTGGAATAATTTTGAAATGGGACCTTACCTTATACATTAGTATAAGCTCCAAATGAATCAAAGATTTACATGTGTAAAAACATTTTACAAAAAGCATAAAATATTTAAAAATATTTAAATACTACTTTAATATGATATATGATTTATGTTAAAGAAATAATTTAAGAAAATAATTTTTAAAATGTATGCTATAAAAACAACAAGCATAACTGTGTATCTTTAAAATATAATTAAATAGAAATAAAAATGGGTAAAATTTGCAATTTTTATCAGAGACAAACTCTATAAAATATAAATCTTAATAACATGTAAAGATTTTTGATGAAAATCAATAGAAAAAGAAAGCAAGTATTATTGAAAAATATATCAGAACTCACAGTATACAGATATGAAATTTAAAATGGCATTTAAACATGTGAAAATATAATCTACCTTATTGTTATACAAGAAAACACAAAGTAAATTTATAATGATACCATTTTCATTGACAGCATTGACAAAAATATTTCATAACACTCTCTTGGCAAAGATGTAAGAAAACAGGTAGAGAAAGCATTGGTTATAGCAACGTACCTGAGCCCCTTATAATTTTAATACCCCCAATATTTTTGGCAGCTGGAATTAAATAATTTACTCTTTATTAGAATACTAGAGGCCCTATGCACGAAGATTCGTGCAAGAATTGGCATTCCTTCCCCTGGTTGCAGGCACTGGCTTTGTTCCGGCCCAGAGTTGCCTTTCTGCCTTTGCTCCAGCCTGGAGACAGCATTCCACCTTCCCACACTGCCCAGAGGCAACCCGCACTGCCCCAGGCCACTCAGCACTTGCATATGCAAATTAACCTTCCATCTTTATTGGGTTAATTTGCATACTAATTCTTGATTGGCTGGTGGAAGTCGCGAAGGTATGGTCAATTTGCATCTTTCTCTTTTATTAGTATAGATAGGTATATAGGCTTAAACTAAATGCTTCAATTCCTTTGGTTGTCACACTGTTTATAGTCAAAAATTAAGAAAGCATGTTAGTCATTTTCTGAAGAACTGCCTGTATAGCAAGTTCCAGAACAAATATTTAAAAGTACATTCTGCTTGACAAAATAGAAATATACAGCTGGTTCAGCACAAAACAATTGTAGCTTAAACAGTGGCAATAGTCACAAGATATCTAATTTCTGCATTTTGCTTTAAAGATAACATCAATGACACATGATTATGTGATAGTTTGCAGAATCTTGGTCCTTCAACCCAGCACCCCTTGCTCTCATATAATTTTGTGTTGCTGATGTACTACTTCTTTGTCAGGCAGAAGATAACTTTAGAGTCTTGAGGAGAGTTTATGAGTTGGTTTTACAGAAGGGAAGAATGTTTCCAAGTTAGCTGAGACCAGCTGCTACCTCCCAGGAGTCTGACTGCACAAAACATTATCTATGACTAATGAAACACAGACTTTCTCCTTGGTTTACTGAAACTTCCTCTTCGTTAGTCCCTAGCTACATAAAAACTCCCACCTGTCCTCTCTCCTTGGCCTAATCAAATAAACCTTTCTCTATCTCCAAGGACTGGTCTCTCAATGTTTTGGCCTATTAGTGAATCATGTCCATAAACCTGAATTTTGGGAGGTGATTCTGCAACAGCATTAGAATCTGTACAAAATTCCAAATATGTTCAGATATTGACCTAATAATCTATTTTTTATAGTTTAAACTTCTGAAATATTTGAAAATTATAAGCTTATGTGTAATTGAAAAGGGCTTTAAATGTTTCAGTAATAGAGGATAAAAAATCATGATACAGCCATACAATAGAATACAAACTAAACAAGTGTCCAAAAATATGTTTTTCAGTCTAAATGATTTCACTCACATGTGGGATATAAAACTGAAAGTAACAAATGAACAAACATGAGAAACAAATAAAAACCTCATAGACATGGACATCAGAATGGTGGTTACCACAGGGAAGGGGAGTGGTGGGTGGTTAGGGATAAAGGGGGTCAAATATATGAAGACAGATGCTAATTTGGCTTTGGGTGGTGGGCATGCAATGCAATTTACAGATCATGTATCATAGAAATGTACACTTGAAAACAATATATTCTTATTAAACAATGTCACACCAAAAATTTTAATTAAAACATAAAGTCCAAGTAAAAAAAAAAGTCTAAATATTTGAAATATTTGAAAATTATAAAGGAAAGTAAATAAATGATATGTGGGAATAAAACTGGGTGGCAAGATATAATATTGGAAATAGATGCATAATTCATAAGTAAATAAATTTTTGAAACTTTGTTTAACCAATATATATATAGATTTGCACAGATATGAAATATACATTAAAACTATAAATATTAGAACATAATGACACAAAGCCAAAATAGATGAAAAGATCCTGAAATAATTCTAAAATGTGTTAAAAAATGCTTATTGGGAAAATTTTAGTGTGTCTTTCCAAATTTGGTATTAAAGACAAATTATTTCAGTAAATGAACAGGAGATATTTAATCAATAATAATTATACTTTTATCTCATACTCCAAATAAATTTCAAGTGACCTAAGTTTCTATGAAAATACTTAAAGTTTTGATATAAACATATGAGTTAATTTTTAGACATGAGATTTACAAGAGAATGTCACCAAAAGTAATTCAATAACATTTTGTATAGTAGTAATCTATATATATAAAAGTCCAGTGACTATTATGGCAGAATGACCAGAACGAACAGAATGACCGGTCGCTATTATGTGCACTGACCACCAGGGGGCAGACGCTCAATGCAGGAGCTGCCCCCTGGTGGTCAGTGCGCTCCCACAGTGTGAGTGCCACTCAGCCAGAAGCTGGGCTCATGGCTGGTGAGTGCAGCAGCAGTGGTGGGAGCCTCTCCCACCTCTGCGGCAGTGCTAAAGAGTGGTGAGCCAAGCAATAAGGAGCGAGCAGGTGGGTGGTAAGGAGCAGTGAGCCAAGCGGTAAGGAGTGAGGAAGTGGGTGGTAAGGAGCTAGCAGGAAGATGGTTAGGAGCAAGCACGAGAGTGGTAAGGAAAGAGGGGTCCCAGACTGCAAGAGGGATATCCAATCAGGCCTAAAACACCAGTCCAACATCCCCCAAAGGGTCCTGGATTGTGAGAGGGCACAGGCCAGGCCAAGGGACAGCCCCCCCCACCCGTGCATAAATTTCATGCATTGAGCCTCTAGTTATATTATAAAGCTCGCACCCACCTTGGCTGGCCTGGCACCGCCTGCTCTCCAGGCCCGAACCCCGTCGCCGCCGCTAGTCGCCTCCCTCTGCAGGGCGACCAGCGGGGTGATTGGAGGGCCCCCACTCACACCCACCTTTGCTGGGCTGGGGTCTGCGGGCCACGGGCAGCTCCTGCGTTTAGCCTCTGCCTCCTGGTGGTCAGTGCAAATCATAGCGACCGGTTGTTCCACAATTTGGTGGATTTGCATATTAGGCTTTTATTATATAGGATATTTATGCTTAAGATAAAAGTCATAAATGTGAGCAGAGTTTTTTGAACAGTAGTCTACACTGATCTGTTTTTTATTTATAATATTTTAAACAAAATAATCCCTATTTAATTTATGATGTAACATGGAAAGCAAAAAACATTAAAAGTTGTGTCATTAGAAAATTATTATAAACATAGGAAATGTCCACAATGTACTAAGTAAAAATATAGATTTCCATACAAAACTAAATAATAATAATACAAATCAAACTTACTACCTTATCACCCAGAACGTAAACCCTGTTAACTATGAGAGAAGGGGTGGTATGGTGACTTATGTGTAGAGCGCATGTATGTATGCAGGCTTTATGTGTGAGGACCTGTATTTTTAAAATATTTTTATTGATTTCAGAGAGGAAGGGAGGGGGGCTAGACAGATAGAAACATCAATGATGAGAGAGAATCATTGATTGGCTGCCTCCTGCACACCACACACTGGGGATCAAGCCCGTAACCTGGGACATATGCCCTGACCAGGATGTGTGTGTTGTGTTATGTGTGAATATGTATTTAAATCTCAGTTGGTGTATTTATTTAGAACTAGCAAGTAGAAATTGTCATTAATATATATTAAATAAAATATAAAATTTCAGATTAAAATACTAGTATCCATTCATTCTATATATTTAATATTGTATCACACAGACATTCATGATGAGATAGCCTATATGGTTGTAATAAAGAGTTTTCATAGTAATGTTTCTTGCTTATGTTATGGATAAAACAGTCTATTAGATGACCATATTAAAAGAGAGAGAAATTGTCTGGTTTAAAAAATTAGGATATACCTATCACTGGCAAGAAGAATACTACTCTAGTAATGCACTCTTTCCTATTATAATAACAGTTTGAACTCAATCTTACAAATCAGTTCAGTCCATTAATTCTTTAAGCTTTACTTTAAATAATTTTTAATTAAATTATAAAATTCCAGTAATTTTCTTTTAGTATGAAGTATAATAAAAGTATTACATATTTAACTGGATATAGATGACTATAATTTATTTTTAATTTTTGTGCCAAGCTTAGGCAAGCCACCAGATTTATATTGATTTCAGGGGGTTATAATATTCTTATTCTTCATCTTATTTCTCACTGTCCCTGAATTATCAATGAATAAAATGTTAAAATCAGAACATTTCTTTGAATTCTTCATCTGAAACCATGGGCAGAATGGAAATAAACTGATATGCACAACTAGTTATTTTTAAAAAATTGCTATAGGTAGGATGTGGAGACAAATGGTTGGAGTTGATTAGAGGAGTTAAATTATCACTATATTAGTGGAGAAGAAAAAAATGACTAGTAGATAAAACCTTCAAGAAATGAGATGGAAAAAACCCAAAGTCCTGAAAAGACTAAATTGAAACAAAGACATTTGAGCTTTGAATGAGCTTGAGGTATGGGATATAAAATTAGAGAGTAAACGTGGAAAAGTTGCAATAAAGAGTAGGGAGAGGATCTACCCCACATCAACATCTATGGAACCTTGAAAATATTAGAAAACAAACTATTAGAAATATTGGCAAACAAAAAAACAAATTCTACTGTAGAGTAATTACAGAGAAGCACTGACAATACAAGAGATTGTACTGATGACTGAATATGCATACTAGCAGAACACTGAGAGAGTTCTAGTGTTGGAGAGGATGGGGAATTGAGCTAGAGTAGATTATAGACCTGAATGGCGATGAGAGTTCATACATAAGAGTGTCACACATATCACATGGTATGTAATCAAGAAGTGTGCACTTTAAATTAAGACACAAATATCTAAAGCAACTATGATCAGCAAAAGAAAAGGAAAGTCAAGATAGGCAATGAAAATAACTGCAATAACAGCTAATGCTTCTACATTCATTTTAAATAAAATATATGTCAATCAGGAATAACTTTTACTTATATTCCATTACTTTACAAAGCAATTTACTTAATTCTTTCTACTTGATCCTTACAACTCAGAGTTACAATTGGGAAAACAGTCTTCACAATTATCCAAATGTGTCTAGTTAATGAGAAACAGTTGAATATTTGAATCCAGACTTCCTTGTTATTAAATTTTTTTCTTCTTCTCAGATTTTGCTGTTTTGTATAAGCCAAGTCACATGGCTCATGAAATAGGACCACTGCAGTTAAAAATAAAGTAATTTACTTTTAAAATATTGTGTAACAGTAATATTAGCATAACATAATTATGTTACAAACAAGGGTACTTATTAATTATTCCATATTTGAATATGCTTTGCTAATATGCCCATTTATTACATATTAAAATAAGGACTTGAAGATACTACTTTGTACTAACTAAATTTAAAAACAAAATTTATATTAATAAAAACTATAAATCATTATGTAATGACTAGAAAAATACTGGTGTGTCCTTATTAAAAACATTTTCTGACCATTAAAATTACAAATATAAAGACTGTAGAAACATGGAAGTGGTCATGATGTCTTGCTTATTAAAAATGTAGAACATATACATAAATATTTTATATAATTAATATTATGAAAAAGGGAAGGAAAATTACAAATTACTCAAGATTACAAATTATCAAAAATATTATTTCATATTTTCCTATTTTCTAAGGAGATAGAAAATGTGAAACAATAAATTTAATTTTAGGATGACTAATTTCTGATTTTCTTTACCTTTCAAAAAGTTTCATAACATTTTTGTCATATTTAAATTATATGATAAATAAAATAAAATAAAATATTTTGAAACTACAGTCTTATCCAGTGGAGTGTCTTTGCACGGCTGTATCTACTGGATAACTCTCATCTGTTTTTGGCATTACCCGTTCTCTAAACTTTATTTAAGGCCATGATCACCATCATGAACACAAATCTGGTGTCTGTAGAGACCTTTAACTCCACTCTGCCAATCCAAAATTTCTGTCTTCCTTATTATTTGCTGGGTTAGTCAGGCCAGTGATCCCTCTCCTGTCTGTTGAACAAGGTGGCTCCAAAAGTATATGAGTATTTATTCTCAACTCCCATACATGATTGTTGAGATTAGGGAATGTTTAAGATATTGCAGCTGACTACAGCCATACATTTATTGTAGTAGAACAAGGATGGCAACTCTCATCTTTTAAGTTTTATCATAGCTCAAGCTGTGTCCTTTGTGACACTAGGTTTTTTGTTTTGTTTTTGTTTTGCTTGGTTTTTAGGATAATTGAATTTCTTGTTTAGCAGAGAACTTTATAAACAATTTTATCATACATTTTATTTCTTTTTTTTCGTTATTAAGGTATTACATATGTGTCCTTATATCCCCATTGCCTCCCACCACCCACTCATGCCCTCACTGCCCTGGTGTCTATGTCCATTGGTTAGGCTTATATGCATGCATACAAGTCCTTTGGTTAATCTCTCCCCCTTAACCCCATCCTCCCCTACCTTCCCTCTGAGGTTTGATGGTCTGATTGATGCTAATCTGTCTCTGGATCTGTTTTTGTTCATCAGTTTACCTTGTTCATTATATTCCACAAGTGAGTGAGATCATGTGGTATTTATCTTTCTCTGACTGGCTTATTTCACTTAGCATTTTGCTCTCCAGTTCCATCCATGCTGTTGCAAATGGTAAGAATTCCTTCTTTTTACCACAGCATAATATTTCATTGTGTAGATGTACCACTGTTTTTTAATCCACTCATCTGCTGATAGGCACTTAGGCTATTTCCAAATCTTAGCTATGGTGAATTGTGCTACTATGAACACAGGGGTGCATATATCCTGACTGGTGTTTCTAGTTTCTTGTGATATATTCCTAGAAGTGGGATCACTGGGTCATATGGGAGTTCCATTTTTAGTTTTTTGAGAAAACTCCATACTGTTTTTCACAGTGGCTGCACCAGTCTGCATTCCCACCAGCAGTGCACAAAGGTTCCTTTTTCTCCGCATCCTCCCCAGTACTTGTCATTTGTTGATTTGTTGAAGATAGCCATTCTGACAGGTGTGAGATGGTACCGAATTGTCATTTTGATTTCATCTCTCAGATGATTAGTGACTTTGAGCATGTTTTCATATGTCTCTTGGCCTTCCTTATGTTCTTTTTCGAAAAGTATCTATTTAGGTCCATTGTATTCATGGAGAGTAGGTAAAATATGCAAAAACTAAGATTTCATACTCTTAATTTCACGTTCCTTAGCAATTTATAGTAAATGATTAATATAGAGAATGATTTAATAAGCCATTTGCAAAATTCTAAATATGTGAGCTGTAATCATCACAAACTATAATCTAAATAAAAAGTAAATAGAAAAGTAATAAACTATGCAACTTCAAATGTACACATAGCTGAGCAACTTAAAATCTCTAGTAGACAACATACTAGTTTTTATTACAAGTTGCAAAATATATCTTCTAAGACCTTATTAACAAAACCCAATCATGTTCAATAAATAGGCATTGTTTTTTTTTTCAGAATAGTTTATTTTCAGCTATTTGAAAACCACTTACTTATCAAGAGTAAAATAAAGCATTCTGTAGTATTAGCAAAAGCAGAAGGACTCATACCTCTTGTGTAATGTTAGGATTTTTTTTAGGCAATTTCCTTACTTTTAAGTAGCAAAAAAAAAAAAAAAGTCACTAAAATGGCTTTACAAAAGTGATATGAGTGAGGGAAGAAGGAATAATTCATGAATCAGACCAGAATTATATTGAGCTCAAAGGATTATTTGCGAAATATATTCAGACATATTGTGACATGAAAGCTCCAGAACACATGGCTTCCATCTGCTTGTGTTTACTCTTGTTGATCCTAAGGAAGAATCACTGTCCCAGTGTGAGACTCTCTTGAGTAAAGTGCCTGACCTATCAATCATGAGTATTGATGTTTCTGGACAGGACAGGTGTCATATGCTGGGAAACTGAAAATCTGGTGAGTTTAGTAATTGGATTATGTTAAGTATTATATTGATTCTAAATTCAAAAGGAAACAAAAAATGTACTTAGATATAAAACACATTCCCAGACTGTTATGAATAATTTTAAAAAGTCATTAAATTACAAAAGAGGCACCAATATTTAGAATTAATGTCTATTACAGATATGAAAATATTTTAAATGATCTCTATTAAGAAACATATATAAGCTTAATCAGTAAAAAAGTTTTATATTTTTGTAATAATTTTAAGTAGGAGTAATAATACCTCCAACTAAAAATAACTTTTTTAAAATAAAAAGAGACATTATAATTTTTTTCTGTAATGGTATTTGATATAAAAAAGTTATATAGCTATCATGAAGCATAGAAACATTTTTGTTAACTTCTTTGAGCTTCCTGGATTTGCATGTCTATCTCCTTCACCACGTTAGGGAAGTTTTCTGTCATTATTTTTTCAAATAGGTTTTCAATTTCTTGCTTTCTCTTTTCTATTTTTGGCACCCCCATGAAGCAAATGTTGGTATGTTTGAAGTTGTCCCAGAAGTCCTCATTTTTTTTTTTAATTCTTTTTTTGCTGTTCCTATTGGGTGTTTTTGCTTCCTAATATTCCAAATCACTGACTTGATTCTTGGAATCATCGGCTCTACTATTAACAATTCCCTGTAAATTATTCTTCATTTCAGTTAGTGCATCCTTAGTTTTTGACTGGATCTTTTTTTATGATGTTTAGGTTCCCACTAAGTTCATTGAGCATTTTTATAACCAGTGTTTTGAATTCTGCACCTAGTAGATTGCTGGTCTCCATTTTGTTTAGTTCTTTTTCTGGAGTTTTGTTCTATTTTTTTTTTTTTTTTTCATTTGGGCCATGTTACTTTGTCTCTTCATTTTGGCTTCCCTTCCTGTTTATTTCTATGCATAAGTAGAGCTGCTACATCTCCTAGGGTCGGTAGCATCGCTAATGTAGTAGACATCCTGTAGTGTCCAGAGGCACAGTGCCCCTGGTGACCAAGCTGGGCTCTCAAGGTGCACCACTACGATCACACTGTGTACATCCTCCTCTTACAATTGAGCCTTGATTGCTGTTGGCACATCAATGGGAGGGATTTACTTGTAACCACTGACCACTGACTCTAACCACGGTGGAGGATCAGCTGTGCAAGAGCTCACCCCACAGAGCAGGAATTACTTCAGCAGGGCTCTGTTGCCCTCTGAGTCCAGACTTTGAGTGTGTCACTTGTGGAGGTGGTTGGGTGGTGATGCTTCAAGTTGTCTGAATATGACCACTTGGTGTGCTGGCTCTGGGGCCTCTGGGAGGTGTGGGCCAAAGTCAGCTGCCACCTACGTTCTTCCTGGGGTGACCCTGCATGAGTTACAAAGTGATCTGCACGTGGGTGCTATTTTTGCTGGGCTTGGAGGTGCCCAGGTGAGATCAAGCTGTGAATGAAGGCCAGCTGTTGCTTGTTTCAGACCTGGGGCCACTTCGTAAGAGATTAGGGCATGTCCAGGTAAGATGCTGCTTGTTTGAGAGATTTTAGGATATTTAGAAGCATCAGCCAAGACAGGACATTTATATGGAAAAGCTATTGAAAACAGCTTGGGTGGGTCAAAAAGTTGGGGAGGTAGGACTTCAGGGAATAACCAGAGTGGGGCAAATAGTGTGAGCCAGGTTGATTAGAGTCTCAGATATGGTGCTTATCTGCCCACTCTGTGGGGGGAAGGGCTCATCAAAGGAACAATGGTCTCTGAAAGCACTTCTGTCTAGGAGAAAGCTGCCCCTGATACTCTTGTTCTGATGCCGGAAAATTCAGTTCCTCCCCAATTGTCTCTGGTGCCTTTTGAGCTGCTTCCTTCATGCTGGAGCTCAGAAGGATTGAGACCTAGTAAGTTTGTGCATGAGCCCTTTAAAAGGAACTGCCTGGGACTCCAGCAGCTCCTGTCTCCCTCAGCTTCAATCCTCACTGATTTTTACAGCCAGAAGTTATGGGGTCTTATCTTCCTGGCACTAGAGCCCTAAACAGGGGAGGGGGTGTTGTGGGGCTGAGACCACTCGCTCTTCAGGAACAACATCCACATCTGAGATATCCCTCCTGATTTTTATCCTATACAGTTAGTGTGAAACCAACCTATTCTGTCTTCGCTTCTACCAGTCTCAATGTAATTCCCTAGTTGTAGGACTTCCATTCAGCTTGATTTCAGGTGGTTCTGAATGATGGTTGTTCTTTGGTTTAGTTGTAATATTGATGTGGTAGTGGGAGGAGGTAAGTACACTGTTTAACTACACCACTATTTTGGCTGAAAAACCAACATTACATTTAAAGACATATATGAATTGTGATATGTATTCTTCCAAAATCTTCTGATGAATTCAGTAAGAGGTATAAATGGAACATTTGTTGCCTTTTAAAAGTCTGAATTTGAATTAATATAGAGTAAAGCAGGAAGGCCATTACACTTTACTGACAGTTTTAAATATAAACCAAGTATTAATTCTATAGGTGGTATGTCCATATATTTCTATTGTCTCTAAGTTGTTGGCCAGTTTGTTATTTGAATGTTTGCTTTCCCATATTATTATTTTTTTGTTTTTTTGCAGAATAAGAAACATATATCAATCCTACATGTGTTTACAAGAGAAATGGAGATGTAAAACCAATTTGAATTTTCTTTGTTCATTTTTTACTTGCAAGTTGTCATGGAGAATCCTCTCCTCCCAAAATTCATACCATGTGCAGTTCTAAATTGCTCTTTGCTTTTGACAGGCTGCTGTTTCAAGAATATGGCTATTTATTTCAACAGGGAATTTTTACAGGCCACTGAACTTCCTAGTCTTGAAATAACATTTTTGTTACATAACTGACCTTTCAACTATCTAAACATTAAATATATCAATAATTTCCCTTCTATTTCTCACAATTATTCTTACTGTGACATTAATTTCCTTCTCACTGTATATGAATTTTCCAAAAATATGGCAAGGGTTAATGAGGAGGAAGAATTTACATGTTTGAATTCATGATCCATAAAGAAAATATATTTCAAAATGATTATATTTCTCCTGGCCTAGTGAGTAAGGATATCATCCCAATTTCCACTCTCCCTTTTTTTTTTCTCACGTCCTGTATATCTCCTAACTAGACACATATGTAGATTTGCTAAACGCTGAGACAATAATTTATAATGTTGGTAAAAGTAAATATGATACAAAACTAAACTCTGTAACAAGAGAGTAAAATTTTCTTAGCTCTTTGCTAGTTGGGGAGGAAAGTAAAAATCAAAAAGAAAAGAGCTAGTTGGAAGACTTTATCGTTCTGAATCTGAACTCAGCTTATTAGAAAATATTTAGGAGCAAATTACAATACAATATAACAGAGTGGATAATACTGCTCATGTTTTTTATGAGACTCCACTAAAAGTATAAGTAACAGTCAACTATTTAAATTTTAAATCTATAATTGGAAATCTGGGGGAAAAAGGAGTAAAGAAAGAGAGGAAACAGCTAAATTAATCCTGTTTCAAGCAGTTAAGAAATGGAGAAACAAGTATTTAGTAATGTGAAATAATGAGAACATTCTGGTGATGACTAATTTAATTTCAAATAAAAAGTATATAGGTAATTGGAAATAAACAAGACAAAGGAAAACATATATTTGAGAAATGTGTCTTTTTGATTACACCAAAATAATTAAATCTAAAAACAAAATTGTATAGTTTTTATAATAAAAAGCCTAAAATATTAAACAGTTTTAGAAAAAGATAAGTAGATCAAATATTAGATACAGAAGAGATTAAGCAAAAATTATGTAAATTTAATATACTCTCATTTTTAAAAGTTAATAAAATTATTGATTATTGGTATACCTATGCATGTGTACTATTAATAGCCAATATTTATTGAAGTAGAAAACTTAATTAAACCAACATCCTGTTTTATAGAATTACAATAAAATATTTTCAAACAATATTTTTTCAATTGCTTATAATCAAAATCTATAAGTGAAATATGTCATAATATTTAAAATTTCCTAGAGCACAAAAAATATAAATTGGGGGCAGGAGACATATTCACTTACAACTAGTCTAAAGTCACACTTAACAAAATAACAAAACTAAAGAAATAAGGAGACAATCCTCACTTAAGACCAAGTAAACAGTTATAATTATAAATCATGAGAAAGTGGTAGAGATTGTTGAAAATGTATTTTATTGTCTATGTAATTTCATGAAAGTGTGTAAACAGACTGATTCTTATCTCAGTAGATAAAATAACATTTTAACATGCACTTACAAATTTTATAAAAGATTTGACAATGTGGTAATAAAAATATGTCATAACAATTTTCAAAAGACAATCTGTAGCCAATGTTGTACGCAATGTTATGGCAATCTCTTCTAATTTCTACATGTGATCCAATTCTCTTTATTAATAAATAGATTCATCACATGATCCTGAGAAAGAAGTATGTTCCTGAGGATGGTATCCTTTACAAATGAAAAAGGCAAAATATCAAAAAGAAATTTTTACTAAATATCTCCCTTTTTCTTTTATTGTTTCCTACTGAGATTTCAATGTGGCATCTAGAAGTTCAAGAATCATCTTGCAACTATGAGGAAAAAAGTCTCAAAGAAGGATGTAGAGCATAATGTGGGAAGAATTTCTGCTTTTGATGACTTCACTGAGAAGCTTCGGGAGCTTGCACTCCTATTTCTAGAATCCCTCTAGTCCAGTTTTGGTTATGGGCAGCAGATTTAAACTCAAATGATTTTAACATAAAATTTATGAGTGATGAAATTGGGGCTATCCAATGGTGAAAATAAAGGAAATAAAGAAACAGAAGGGAAATAAGTATTGGAAAAGAGAAGCCAACATTATCATTTATTAAATGAGTGTGCACCAAGCAAATGACATTATTCGTTGAAAAACTATTTACATTGGCAAATATATAAAAATTAAAAACATAAATCTTATCAGATATGACTTCTTGAAAAATATTGCATAGATACAACTTTGCAATCCTCTTCTAAAAATCTACTAAATTTTCTAAGAGAATAAGAATGGATAAATGCAAACATAAAAAGTAAAAAAAAAAAAAAAAATTAAACTATAACGACATACTTTATAATCACTGAAAATACTAAGAAGAGCAAGCAAAAACCCATAGAGACTAATGAATATGGGCTGGATATATTTAATCCACACTTTGCAAATATTACAGCTGTATTATAAGTCCCATTCGACAAGCATGGCATAAGATCAAATGTCTAAGTATGTAGGAAAAATGCTCAGGGAGAGCTAATATATTCTTAGGGTGGTTAAATTCTAGGTGCTAAATGGACATTAATGAAATGTTTAGCAATATTGTAGAAGGTTTATATCTGGTGACATTATGGGGAACCAATGACATATTTTAAGATAGTTATGATTACTTGAAAGTGGAGAAGATGAAGTGGCAGCAGAAGCTAAATGATCAACTAACTAGGGAAATGATCTGATTGAAATATTTCCCAATTTTGATAGACAATAAAATGTAATCCTAGAACTAGGTTAAATATAATTAAGGTTATTGACTTTGGTGAGGTCACTGAAGGTGGTTCATGTAGGAGCCATTTGTGGCCGAGGGGAGAACAATGGTTATGCAATATGAGAAAAGCACTAATTAAAAAACTAGACAAAAATAATTTTATGATTTAAATGGTGTAAACAAATGCTATTTAAAATTGAACAAAATATGAGATATAAGATCTACATTAATAAAAGAGAAATATGCAAACTGACTGTACTGCCACAACACCCACTAGCCAATCAGGAGTGAGTATGCAAATTAACCCAATAAAGATGGCAGGTTAATTTGCATATGCAGGCATGGAGCAGCTGGGGGCTGGATGGCCACTTGCGCATGTGCCGGCACCAAGCAGCCTGTGTTCTGGGGACAGGTGTCCTTGGGACCCAGGCTGCTCTGGCCTATAGGCCCGCATTTAGGCCTGTAGCAGCCGGGGTCCCGGAACGACCTCTGGTCACTCTGGGCCTATGCACACAGGCACAGAGCAGCTGGGGGTGGGGCGGGAACATCCCTGGGACCCAGGTACTCCGAGCTGGTACAAGCAAAAGCAGCCAGGGGCTGGGCAGGAACGTCCCCTGCAGCAAGCAAGCAGATAGCAGGGCCCTGCTTGCCCCTGGCCATGGCAGCAAGGGGCAAGTAGTCCCCTGCAGTGAGCAAGCAGGCAGCAGGGCCCTGCTTGCTCCTTTGGCAACAAGCCAGAGAGCAGAGAGCAGGGCCCTACTTGCCCCTGGCCCCGGCGGCTAAGGGCAAACAGGCCCCCACAGAGAGCAGACACAGGGCCTGTGGTGGCGTCAAGCAGGCAGGTCCACAGAGAGCAGAGAACCACGGGGAGCAGGCCTAAGCCATCAGCAGGACATCCCCTGAGGGCTCCCAGATTGGAGAGGGTGCAGGTCGGGCTGAGGGACCCACCCCTCATGTATGAATTTCGTGCACCGGGCCCCTAGTATATTTATATTTCTATATTCTTCACGCCTATGAAGAATTTATCAGTTTTGACATATATGAGCATATATCTTTTTTCTTAAATAGAAGTTAACTCCAAAATTTAAATATCTGTTTAAGTAATAATGCTACATTGGAGTCAAGGCAAAATATTCCAGGGGGAAATGTCAAATTTTCTTTAAAAAAGCTCTTTAAAATGTAGTGTGTCCAAACAGAAATAATTATACTGTCTGCAAAGGCTGCTCCTGCTTCTGTATTTTCTATTTCAGTTAATGTTACCATGATCTCCCCATTCAGAAATATGGCCATTGTCTTGCTCACACATTCCAAACTATAAGTCACTATATTCTGCCAACCCTTTCCCTTTTAACATCTCTTCAATTTATTTTGTTATTTCCATTTCTATTTCCTTTCCCTTAGTTCAAATCACCATATCTCACCTCAAATACAACAACTGACAAATAAAACTTTTCTATAGTATGACTCTAACCTTTCTTTTCTCTGCTGATGCAGTTAACTTTCTAAGATGCAAAATTGCTCATGTCATTCCCCAACTAGATTGATAGTTATGATGGTTTATGTTTTTAAAATGTAAGTGTTTACATTTATACTCTATGTCAGCTGCAATCCCAGTTGACATCTTAACTGACAATATATTAAATAGTCGTGGATGAAAATTTCCAAGTATCACCAAGGTGATTGATAGAAGATGCAGTGTTCTCTGTAGCTAAGGCAGGATGCATTTAAAAGAAAGAAATAAGATGATCAACTAAAACTGCTGACAGCTAACTTTTGTTTACTAAATTAAAAAATAACAGCAAAATTCATGTTCACACCAATTTACAGTAATATACATATTGTATTCTCCAAATGTCCAAAGAGAAAAAATGATACTGCCATCACAATGAAAAATTCTAGGAGATTCAGCAATTTGATAAATGATTTATTTCTTAGATATATTCCATCTATCTAAGTAACACACAGTTTCTTTTCTACTCTATTCTTTAGTGCTTCTCTTCAGCTTTATAACCACTATTAATGTAGAATCAAAATTGAATTCCAGGACAATGAAAATTTGTAATATCCTTATAGTCCTTCTTCTCTATGCATTTGCTTTATCAATCCTTACATTTTCATATGAAATATCTGAAATGTTGAGATATTACATATCATACTTCTCATGCCATATCTAAAAAATAACAGAATTGAGTGTTATTTAAAGTAAAACCTTAATGAGTGTGTCAGAGCATATTAAGTATCAAAAGAAGAATACAAAGTGAGCCTCCGAATGATAGCCTCAATCTAAGGCTCTATTGCCTTTCTAGAAATCAGGACACATTATTCAAAATGTTTGAATTTCAAATGTTTACATTTTCAATAAAACTTTATATTTAGATTTATCAATATTCATTTTTGTTTTTATTATTTCATACAAATACTATTCAGAATTCTTCTTCAGATAGCATTAGATACAAAATTATTTCATACAAATACTATAGCATTAGATACAAAATTATTTCATACAAATACTATTCAGAATTCTTCTTCAGATAGCATTAGATACAAAATATGTTTGTATTTGTGGTGGATTATGTAAATTGAATAAACTCTGATGAGTGCTATGGGTATATTAAAATATTGATTTTAAAATAATGGACATTTAGACCTGGATGAAAGGATGATACATTCCACCAAATGTCCACAATAGTTTGTAACTGTCTATGGATCATTTTTGGATGTACCAGATCCTATATAATAAAAGCCTAATATGCTAAGTGTCCGGTCGTCTGTTCAACCAATCAAAGCATAATATGCTAATGATATGCTAAGGCTGCTCAACCACTCACTATGACATGCACTGACCACCAGGGGGCAGATGCTCTGACCAGTAGGTTATCTTGCTGCTGGGGTCTGGCTGATCAGGACTGAGTGAGACGGGCCGGACATACCCTGGAGCCCTCCCACAACCCTTCCCCCAGGCTGGCCTCACCCCTGGTGGGCCCCCATAGGGGCAGGCCAGCCAGATCCCACCCATGCACTAGGCCTCTAGTTAGACATAAACAGATAAAGTTAAAAGATAATAAAGAGGATAATAAATAATGGAAATCATTCAATAGTTTATTGTAGAAGAAAAAGAATGGGACTGAAGATTAATATACATAAATGACATTCATTTGGTATGTTGCTGAAATAAGTGATTTCTGCTTGGGTTGTAGGCAAAGTGCTTGTTGGGCTAAGTTTATATGAATAGCTGTACAAATCCCCACATATTTATAAAGGTGCATGTCCCAGTCCATTGTTACTCATGAAAAAAAAAACGCGCACACACACACACACACACACAAAACAAACAAAAACAAACAACAACAACAAAAACAAAAAAAAAAACAAGAGAGAGAGAGAGAAAGAGAAGTCTTCAGCATGGCCAATGTGGCTCAGTGGTTGAACATTGACCTATGAACCAGGAGGTCATTGTTCAATTCCTGGTCAGGGCATATGCCTGTGCTGTGGGCTTGATCCCAAGTAGGAGGTGTGCAGGAGGCAGGCCATCAATGCTTCCCTATCATCATTGATGTTTTTATCTCCCCCCACCCTGCCTTCCTCTCTGAAATCAATACAAATATATATTTTTTTAAAAAACGCCTTCAACGGGATATGTTTACATAGACAATTACTCCTTCTACTTCTTCACTATTTTTATTTTAAATAAGGAATTATACTAACAAGTGTTTTAATCATGAAATATAACTCTAGACCTAAGTTTTTTAAGAAAAAAAGAATAAGTTGACATTAAAAATGAGAAATGCTTTAATACAAATAATTTAATTGCATGAAGCAACAATTGCCACCATAAAAAAGTATGAAAATGTTTTACATGTATCTGCCAATATATTAATTTTCTTTTTTGTTGAATATTTTAAAATGTACTTCTAAGTTTTTAAGTTTTCACTGTAATCTGTTATTACAAAGAAATAAAAACTGTTATAATAAAATAGAAAATTTGTGTAGTTATTGAATACTTTTTCATACAATGTAAAAAGTTTATGCTCCTGTAAATCATGGTTTCTCTCCATGATATTAGAGAAAATGAAAAGTCCAATAAAGAACCAAATAAAGAGTCCAGAAATAGGTACCATAATTTTTATAAATTATAAATATTTAGCATATGTTTTATTTTTATAAATATATACATTGAGATGAATATACATATATATTTTATGAAAATATAGCATAAATATAGCATTCAAATATGGCCAGAATAGTCACTTATGATTGATAGAAATAATTGCAATATGTCCAAAATAAAAAGATCGAAACATAATTATATACATAAAATTTAAGGACGCATCAACACTAACATATTAATGCTAATATTACTGAATATATGATATTCAGTATACAGAAATAATGAAAGAATAATAAAAGTAAAAATAATTTTAATTTCATAAATATATTATAGCCTGTAAGTGCTTTTTAAGCAAAAATAAGAAGCAAGTGAGAACTGCAAAAACATCTTTCCAGGAAATATGAAAAACAAATGTGTTAGAAACATAAATAAAAAATAAGTATTTCATATATTATATTTTATAGAAAGTCCTACTAATGAATACATTCAAAAAGTAGATTTAAAGATGAATAAATGCATATAGACATCAGCATGTTTACCAAACATGTTAGTGATATGAAATACAGTTCATTTCTATGTTTTATTTTATTTTGTTTTTCTTCCTCTCTCTGTGGTGGTTCCATTATGTATATAAATCTATCTATCTATCTAACATCTATCTATCTATCATCTATATATCCATCTGTCTAGCTATCATCTATCTATATATCTACCTACCTATCTACATCTATTTATCATCTATCTAACTAAAACATTAACTTGCCCCCAAACATCAGTGCTGTGCAGAAAGACAGACTCAGGGAAATAATCACCTCTATATGGCTCTCTGTCACCCTCGCCATCCCGTTACTACACACCCTTGTAGGAAAATATCCCATTAATTTTTCATCTATCCTTTTTATACTCCTTTTTCACAAATGAGCACACACTGATATATATCCTTATCTCCCCTGATACATAGTGTTTAGGGCTGAATCATGTACCCCCAAAATTCATGGTTTGAAAGCCCTAATGCCAATGTACTTTAGAAACAGGATCTTTAAAGTGGTAATTCAAGTTAAATGAGGTCATTTGGTGGGTCCTAACTCAGTCTAACTGATGTCCTTATAAAAAGAGGAAATTTTGACACTCACGGAGACACCTGGGATGTGCACACACAGAGGACATACCGAGAAGGTGGCATCTGCAAGCTAAGGAGAGAGGCCTCAGAGCAACTGAGCCATCTACACCTTGATCTTGGACTACAAGCCTCCTTAGAACTGTGACAAAGTGCACTGCTGTTGTCTATGCCACACAGTCCATTGTACTTTGTGACCTGCTTAGAAAGTCAGTTCATATAGTTATAAAGCATTTATTATATATTTGTATTCAAAGATTAACGTTTACATTTTACAAATAAAAATTATCAGGGATCATTTAATTGTTAATCTCTAGGAGCAATCTAAATATATGAAACAAGAATAATTGCTGTGAAATTATATGATTGCTAGTAGATAAAAATTTATATAGGTGTTATTAAAATGGGTTTAGATAAATAATCATAAAATTCTTATGACCCTCGATGCTAATTGGTTCAAAACACTTTTTTTGGAAAAAGAAGAAGCATATGGAAAGACAGCATCTGTTGTAGCTTTAATGTATGTTACCAACTTTAACCTAAACTCTATAGGAAATTCACAAATTATTGTTTCTGACTTTTTATGTAAAAGTCTTATGAAAATGCTATCATTGACTGTCCAGCTACTCAGGCAAGATGGCAGCTGGGTCACAGGGAAGGAATGCTGGGAGAAGTGAGCTGAGCAGCAAGTAAGAGTGGAGAAGATTGCTCTGATCTTTGAAAAAGGCTCAGATGCAGTGCTGGCTGCACCAATTCTGTCAAACAAGGCAAGAAGCAATACATCGCCCTGGCCAGTGTGGCTCAGTTGGTTGGGCATCATCCTATGCACCAAGAGGTCCCCAGTTCTATTCCAGGTCAGGGCACATGCTAGGGTTTCCAGCTCAATCTGCAGTAGGAGGCCTGCATGAGGCAGCCAATCAATGTTTCTCACTCATCAAAGTTTCTCTCTCTCCCCCTCTCTCTCTAAAGTCAATCAAAACATATTTTTAAAAAAGAAGCAATATATGGGGATAGGAACAGTCATTCATATGTGTATTGTTTCACATACGCATAACTGTAAATTCACTTTTGCCCACCCTTATTTACTATTTAAAAGAGTAAAGTGATGGCTCTGGGAGAGGAGGGGAAAGTGAGTAAAGGATCATATTTTCACTGCAGTTGTATAAACAACACCAACTGCTGAGTCTTCTTTTTTCTTCCAACAGAGCCAGGTATGATTGAAACAATTTGATAGTGAAGATTCTTTTCTATTTTCTGTGCTATTATTCAGCTCAAGTTCAGTATTCGCTGTACTTCCCAATATCAATCCTGTTTCATGGTGTTAACAGTCAGTGGAGAATTGAGAAATGATATCCTTGCAAACAAGTGGTTTCAAAGGTAAAACTGGAAATTATTTTGAACAGTTGAAAGCTCCATGTGAAAAGGAAATTCTTTAAAAGTGGAAGAAACATGGATACCTTTGCTACAAGAGATTCAAGTATCCACAGGAGCAGTCTACAAATTCCCAACCCCATGGTCCATTTGTCTGTTCAGTTGTGGAAGGGAAAAAAAAAATGGCATGATCAATTTGAGTAATTTGAGGAGAGTTTAATAAATGGGTTATTTTTAAAGCTATGAGAAGAGTTCAGGTAAATCATAAAGGGAAGTATGCAATCACCATACTAGTAAAAGGTGGGAGGGAGAGTCTGTTACCATTTCACTGTGGGAATGAGCAGAGGGAAGGAGATACTTAGTGAAGGTGGAAAGACAGTCTCCAGTCTCCATGGCAGGAAGTGTGAAATCTATGATAAAACATCCAGTAGGAAACCAAGTGGCTAATTCCCGGACCTCATGCTTTCTCCCTCAGATCTTCTGCTGGAGTTCATCATTGAATAATCCAAACTTGACATCAAACAGAATAATGGTTAATTTTATGCACCAACTAGGCTATAATATAGTACCCAACTTTTGGCCAAATTCTAGCCAATATGTTCCTGGGAAAGTATTTATTTTTATGTGATCAGCATTTAAACCAGTAGATTTTGAATAAAGCAGATTGCCCTCCACGCGGTGGGTGGGCTCCATCCAGTCAAAGACCTTAAAAAACAAAGCAAAACACTGAGGGGCCCCTGGGAGGAAAGAAGTCTGCCTCCAGGCTACCTTCAACTCCTGACTTCACCATCAGCTCTTGCCTAATGTCTAGCCATCTGCCAGATTTTGAACTTGACAGCCCCCCTAAAATCATGTGAAACAATTCCTAAAAATCTCTCCCCTCCCTCCCATCTCTCTCTGCCCATCCCCTTCTCTTTCTCCCTCACCCTCTCATTCTGCATACAAGGAGCTCCTAGCAGCTGAATGCTTAAAGGAAGATTTGTGTACAGGTTTTGGCATGTAGCTATATTATACTGACTATCGTAAAGACAGTTTGAAATCATCCAGGGAATACTAAGAGGATAATCAAAAGTCTTAAAAGTTCCCTGGCTGGCAGTAAGTAAGCCCTGGCCTCCGATGAAACTGCCTTTGTGTTATGTTAAAGTAAGTACCCGAGGCAAACCTCATTCTTGTATAGCAACAATACAGCAGCAGCAGCCCAGTCCGGGAACTTGTTAGAAACCAAGTTCTCTGGCACCACCCCAGGTGTACAGAGTCAGCCACTCTGGTATTAGAACTTAGGAACATGCATTTGAACAAGTCATCCATGTAACGAAAATGCATACTGAAGTTTAAGAACCATGATTACAAAGTAAAATTGGGAGCCCCATATATTTGAACACGGTGCCAGCTTATATTTGTCATCATGTAACTTAACTTGTGACCATAATAAGGAATAAAGATCATGATGCCATTCAAGTATAGTCCAACAGTGATGTAGATTTTTAATAAATGACAAGCAACAAACTAAAATCGGGGCTGCTAGCGGTCTGTTGTCCCAAGCCCATCACTGGAGATGCCAGAAAAGCCACAGGGAAATATAGGAAAGGGACACATTCATAATAATTTTTGAAGGTGGTCAAAAGGTACAATCGTCTAGTTATAAAATAAATGTCAAAGGGTTGTAACCTAGAGCATGGGGACATAGTTAAGAATACTGTATTTTATATTTGAAAGTTACTGAGAAGATCTTAAAAGTTCTTATCACAAGAAAAAAAATGTAACTATGTAAGGTGATACATGTTAATTACACTTATTGTGGTGGTCATTTCACAAAAAGCAAATATTGAACTGTTATGTTGTGCATCTGAAACTAATATGATGTCATATGGCAAATCAATCTCCATAAAAACAAACATAATTTTTAAGATAAGGTTATACTTGGGAAGAAATAAAAAAGGCAACTCTGACTTGCTATAGGATGAAAATGGCAGTAAAGAGAGCCATGTGTCAAAATTGAGGGATGGACATATCTATAAACATGAGTGTTTATCTGATCAGAATCTCATGCCCAGTACCAGCCAGAGATGGTGAAAAAAAAATGTTGTTGAAAAAAAACAACAACAGTGCCTAGGCTGAAGGTACAAGGCAGGGTGTGGCTTGCTGTCAGGGATGGTGGGCAGTCCCAGGCTGCGGAGCTGAGGCTGTCTGCTTTAAGCCACACATCAACTGAAATTCACCAAAAGGGCATAAGGAGAGACCTGGACTTCTGCCACTCTTTTCAGGTTCATATTAACTGCCAAAGTAGCTAATCTCATCAAGGGACATGCACTAATGGAAAAATAATTAGGTAATTGGGAAGTACAACCACTATTACAAAGAAGGTGACAAGCCCTACAGGCTGATAATAGGCAAAAGGAAGCTACGGAGGGCATTGAGTTCATTTTTGCAATTATGAAGACTCATGTGGAAACAAAGTATTGAAAACAACGTTTTAAAAAAAGTGCTCAAAAATACAAAAACAAAACAAAACACCCACAACTAAATAAATTATGAAGCTGAAAGATCTTCTTGAGAAACTCTTTTATTAACAGACCCTCCAACATGCCAAACACCAACAATATGAACAATACCCTCCAAGATCACCCAGCCTCAAGCTGGCCTAAACCAGAACTGTCTATCTCCTATGGCTATATTTGAAAGTTGCTAACAAAGTGAATCCTAAAAGTTCTCATCACAAAGAAAAAATAAAACAATTTTTTCTTTTCTTTTTTCTTCCAGTAACTATATGGGGTAATGTAGGTTAACTAAAGTTATTATGGTAATCATTGTTCAATGTATGAAAGTCAAATCATTATGCTTTATACCTTAAACACATACAGTGAAATATGCGAATTATATATCACTTAGCAGCCCATTTGTACGAAGATTCGTGCAATAGACCTTCATTCACCTGGCTGCCTGCACCAGTTTTCTGCCGGCACCTGGGACCCAGGCCTTGGCTGTGGCCATGGCCTTCTGCCTTCTTTCAGGGTCAGGACTTGGCCCCGGGCGGTGGCCTTGGGCTCGGCCACACCCAACGTCCCTGCTACAGATCTTAGGAGCCAAACCCCTGGTCGTTGCCTGCGATCATTGCAGGCTCCCCGCTGGTGCCCAAGGCCGGGAAAGCCTCCTCCCAAGGCTTTCTGGTCTTGGGTTTGGCCACACCCCAGCAGTCCCTGGTGGGCGTGGCTGGTGGGTGTAGCGAAGGTACGGTCGATTTGCATATTACTCCTTTATTAGGTAGGATTAAAACTGAAAGAAAAAAAATTAATCCTTAGTGTGATAAAAGAAATGTGCTTATTCTGGGGGAAAACAAACAAACAAACAAACAAACAAAAAACACTTCACTGAATCTAAAGTGACTAGTATTCCAGAAGTCAGACCTCCATATTTTTGGCTTGTTTATAGAAAAGGAGCCTAGCAATGTTGAACCAAATATGTAGTGAAGGATGTTTGTTGACTGAGAAGGTAGACTTAAATGTGTTTAATGGAGAGAGTTGTCAGGGCAATTCCCTTCAATCACAGGACAGACTGATGACTGTCATAGGGGAGCAGCGGCTAGGTGAGAATGGTAATTGGATTAAGCAAAGGAAAAGAAAAGACTGACTCATGGACTCATGGATACAGAAAACACTATGGTGATTGCCAGAGAGAAGGGATGGAAGATAGAAGGTAAAGAGGGAGAAGATGATGGGAGGATGATAAACACACAATACAGTACACAGATGATGTATGATAGAATGGTATTCCTAAAATCTATATAATTTTATTAACCAATGTCACCCCAATTAAATTCAATAAAAAACACAGGAAGCAAAATACATAAGTGAGAAATTAAATCCAAATAATATTGTTACAAATCACTGTTTTGTGGTGGTTTGTTATGCAGTAGATATTTATACACAAATAAAATCCCAGGAGCCTCATATTACATGAAAGTTCCACTGCCTATACATCTATGACAATTGTATAGTCATTCTTTTTTTTCTTTTTCTAATCCTCCTCAGAGGATATTTTTCCATTGATTTTTTTTTTTTTTTTTTTTGGTGGCAAGAGGAGTGAAAGAGAGAGGGAAACACAGAGAGAAATATCGATGTGAGAGAAACACATCAATTGGTTGCCTTCTGCAGGTACCTGACCAGAAGGGGCTGGCCAGGGAGAAGCCTACCACCAAAGTACGTGCCCTTAACCAGAATTGAACCCGGGACCCTTTAGGTCTGCAGCCTGATGCTCTATCCAGCTAGAGTTATAGTCAATCTTTTTAATTTTAGTAATTCTTTTAAGTATATAGTGGTATTTCATCGTGGCTTAACTTATATTTCCCTAATGCTATTGCTATAAAGCATGGTTTCCTGTCCTTATTTATCATCAATATATCTATTTTTTTTGTAAAGTATTTGTTTAAATCCTTTTTGCCTATTATTTTTTAATTACTGCGTTTTGAGAGTTCTTTATATGCTCTTTATGAGACATATTAACAGTAAATATTTCCATCCAATATGTGATCTGTTTTATCATTCTCTTTTTTATTGATTGGTTGATTTTAGATAAAGAGAGGGGAGAGAGAGAAAGGGAGAGAGAGAGATTTTTCTCCCCGCTTATTTTGCATTTATTGGTTGATTCTTATATGTACCCTGCCGGACTGGAGATCAAACCCTCCATGTAGGCCTATGCTCTCACCAACTGAGCTACAAGGCAAGGACCTTCCTTCTCTTAACGGTCTCATTTAAAGTGCAGAAGATTTGAATTTGATGAAGTCCAATGCATCAATATGTCATTTTTATGAATTGTACTGCTGTCATTATGTCTAAGAAATTTTAGCCTAAGCCAGGATCACAGAGGGTTTTCCTATTTAGGGTCTGGATCAGTGTGAGGTGATCAAGTCACCTAACTAAGGCGCACAGTGTACATAGACACTCACCCTCAGTGTCAGGCAGTGTATATGCACCTCCCCCCTTCCTCCTGTCCTTCCCTCCAACACTGAAATATAATCTCTCTGAGGGCAAATATTTTTGTCTATTTAGCTCTGGTCTACATTCCCAGTCATTATAACAGTTCCTGGCACATACTAGGAACTCCATTAAGTATTAGTTAAATGAAATAATAAAATAAAGAACAATATTTTCAATTTTAGGGAGTCTGTTACAGGTAAACATAGGCTGTAAAAATTTTATTGCACTCCCACATGTGAGAATTTAACCATGTGGAGAAAGTAGATAGATAGATATATCAATCCCAGAAAAAATGTATCTGTTTATTTGTAATAATCATGGGATTAGAAGTCAAAGTAATTTTTTATCCCCTTCTTTTTGAAAATTTAAAAATAACCACCCATTATGTTTTAATTGAGAGAAGAGGAGAAATGGAGATTTATGAGTTCCATTTCACTAGTATATCAAGGCACACTCCCACATCCTTTTAAATGGAAAATGTAACTTTTTATATTCTTAAAAGTGCCAGGTTCATGTACTGCCTGAGGTATATTAGAACTAGATAAAGAAAAAAGACAATGGTTCATTATTCAGTTTCAATAAAGAAAGCCTTGTATTCTCTCATATTTTAATAACCACAACTAAATACCATGAACGAATTTTTAAATATTTAACAAGGAATGATAAAATTACCTGTGTTTAGATCAGGAGAGTTGTCTACAGAAAATGCACAAAGTTTTACATTCCTTAAAAAAAAAAAACAATCTCTAGACTCTACAAAGCTCATTGCTTCTGAAGGTGCTATTATTTTTATCTAGATGTACTCTAAATTTTTTAATGTGCATTCAATGATTAGAGCTTCAATAAAGAAAGCAGTTTCTTTCTTTATGTCATCCTTTTTTCCCCTAATAATTCAACCAATGAAATATACTTCTGATGTAATGGCTTCGGAAGTATGTGGTCTCATGCCTCTATCAATTTTTTCAACATTCTTTGGGAATGACACACCGTTAACTATAATGCTCCCAAAGTTTGCATTTGGTTTATTTGTTGCTGCGATTATTATAGTTTGTTTTGGTTATTTTAATTTATTTCTTCATTGATTGTCTTTTAATAAGAACATTTTACCCAAGTCTTGAGTTTTATTCAAGGACTTAAAATAATAGTAATTGAGAAAAAATGTGAATGTTTAACTTTTGTTAGATAGAAAATAATGTTTGTACTAGTATATGTGTGTGTCTGAGCATATGCAGTTATAAGAGCAAAGCCTATAATTTTAAAGTATTTTCTTTATAATTCTAAAGCTAGTTAATTATTATTGTTTAACAATTAATTATGACTTCTAGAATACCTAAATATTGATTGTGGAAGAAAAAATGGCATATCTTTGGTTTTTATTATTATTTTATAGAGCATGTAACCTAAAAGACAAAGTTCCTGGAATACTTATATTATTTTGTATTATTAAACTGATAATTTTAATTTATATAAAATGAGTATATTACTCAAAGCTATCTTGTAATTAAACACAAACTCTTTTTTCTTGAATTTTAAAGGTTCTATTTATATGTGGTAACTAAAAAACTCCTATATAATAATCCTATATAATAAAGAGGTAATATGCAAATTGACCCTCAGGCCCTCACACAAGATGGCCACCCCAAGTGGTCA
Organism: Eptesicus fuscus; assembly: GCF_027574615.1. Lineage (NCBI taxonomy): Eukaryota > Metazoa > Chordata > Mammalia > Chiroptera > Vespertilionidae > Eptesicus > Eptesicus fuscus. The sequence goes on along the minus strand of NC_072488.1, from coordinate 48,262,925 downwards.
AAGATGGCTGCCACAAGATGTCCAGCAGGGAATGGCAGTTAGGGGCAACCAGGCCAGCAGGGGAGGGCAGTTAGGGGTGACCAGGCCAGCAAGAGAGGGCAATTGGGGGTGATTGGACCAGGAGGGGAGGAGTTAGGTGTTGATCAGGCTGGCAGGGGAGGGGTTTGGAGCCAGCAGTTCTGAATTGTGAGAGGGATGTCCTAGATTGGAGAGGGTTCAGGCTGGGCTGAGGGACACCCCCCCCAGTGCACAAATTTCATGCACTAGGCCTCTAGTAAAATAATAATTAGCTATCCTTTTCTTTTCTGTTTTAATGAATATGTGGCCTAGAGTTTAGAGAGTTTAAGTCCACTATTAAAAAACATGGTTAGCTTTCTACCAAAATAAAATATGACAATACATTTACCTTTACATCTGCATAATTTATTCCCAGTTATTGGTGCATGTATGACAGATCAAGCCTTTATAAGATCTCTGTTTGGAGGGATAGTGGCTTGTTTACCCAGAACAAATTTCTAGCTAAACACAATTTTTAAATCCTGTAATTTTTTTTTTCAAATTTCTTAAGAGTGTTAAAGATCTGAGGAGAGAGCAGATAGATGATTGCCAACTAAATTTGAGATGATCTGAGAATCTATAAAGATAAGAAAAATACCTCTCAATTAACTTTTGCCCTGAGGATATTTTAAGGTTAGAGAAAACTGAGGCATTAAGCCAGTGGCCTTTAGAAGAAAGAAAGTGCAAGTCTAGGTTCAAGATCTTCCCATTATAGGAAACCCGTCTCTTATAAGCTGTGAAGGCAAAGGGACATAAAATTAAGATAACATTAAAGGAACCACTTCTTTCCCATTATAACCCCACTTCTAGGAAACTCCAAGAGTGGGGTTGATTTAAAAAAAGAGAAAGAAAGAAAGAAAGAAAGAAAGAAAGAAAGAAAGAAAGAAAGAAAGAAAGAAAGAAAGAAGAGATGGAGGGAGGGAGGATAAAAAGTAAAATCCTTGAGAAATTGTGGCTACAGATCATCTCTCTTAAGGATTTATTTTCGGGGGGTGGGTGGGAGGGAAGGAGGAGGTGAGAATTTTTAATGCCATAATGTATGGTCATTTAAGATAATTACTAACTTCCAACGACTTGAGTGTCTTGCAGAAGCAAATGATAATTCTCTATGAAAAGAATGATCTTCCTTCAGGGTCTCAAGAAAACCACAAAAATTATATAAGCATCATTCCATTAAAGAAAATTAGGCACAAAAGATATATGAAAATACCTCAGATCGGGAATTATTAGACATCCTATGTAATAAAAGAGTAATATGAAAATTAACCACCACTCCACTACACCCACAAGCCATGCCCACCAGCCATGCCCACCAGCCAATCAGGAGCGAGTATGCAAATTAAACCCAACCAAGATGGCTGCAGCCACTGAACAAGCAGGAGGGAGGCTTGGGTTCCCTGGCAATGGAGGAAGCCAAGCTTTCCACACACCCTGGCCAGCCCAGGCCTCCACTCCAGGCTACAAAGTTTCAATTACAGAAGATAAATAAATCCCAACAGAAATGGTGGCAGCCACAGAACTGGAGAGAGCAGGAGGCTAGGGTTGCCCCGGCGATGGAGGAAGCCAAGCTTTGTGCACACCCTGGCTGGCCCAGGCCTCCGTTTAAGGCTACAAAGTTTCACTTATAGATGATAAATAAATCCCAACAGAAATGGCTGCCACCACGGAGCAAGCAGGAGGCTTGGCTTTGCTCCAGGCTACAAAGTTTCAATTGTAGAAGGTAAATAAATCCCAGATACCAGGGCCTCCACTTGGGTCGCCAGGGGGTGTGGCCAGCCTGCAAACCACCGCAGGACCCTAGCCCAGGCCACCCCACACCCCAAGGGAACCCCCACCCTGATCTGGGCCACCCTTCAGGGCAAACCAGCCAACTCCCACCCGTGCACCAGGCCTCTATCCTATCTAATAAAAGAGTAATATGCAAATTGACCATCACTCTAACACACAAGATGGCTGCCCCCATGTGGTCAAAGATCCTGCCCCCATGTGGACAGAAGATGGCCACCACAAGATGGCCAGCAGGGGAAGGCAGTTGGCAGAGACCAGGCCTGTGCAAGGGAGGGCAGTTTTGGTGATCAGGCCAGAAGGGGAGGGAAATTGGGAGGGATCAGGCCTGCAAGGGAGGGCAGTTGGGGGTGATCAAGCCTGCAGGGGATGGCAGTTAGGGGTGACCAGGCCAGCAGAGGAGGGAAGTTGGGGGCGACCAGGCCTATAGGGAAGGGCAGTTAGGGGGGACCCAGGCCTGCAGGGAAGAGCAGTTTGGGGGGACCAGGCCTGCAAGGGGAGGGAAGTTAGGGGCAAACAGGCTGGCAGGGAAGCAGTTAGTCATCAATCAGGCAGATGGTGAGGGAGTAATCAGGCTGGCAGGCAGAAGTGGTTAGGGACAATCAGGAAGGCAGGCAGGTGAACAGTTGGGAGCCAGCAGTCCTGGATTGTGAGTCAGACATCCCTCAAGGGGTCCCAGATTGGAGAGAGTGCAGGCTGGGCTGAGGGACACCCCTGATGCATGAATTTCATGCACCAGGCCTCTAGTAGAATATAAAACAATAAAGTATCACATTTTTTAAAGAAATAAAGTACAAATTTTAATTATGTATAAAATTAAGAAAATTATAAAACATATTGCATAGTTAAGAAAGGAAAGTTAAATATACAAAATGGGACTTCATTGGTCAGTTGGCAACAAATATGATGCAACAAAGGTGGGAATCAGTGAACTGGAAGATAAAAGAGAAGAAATTGAAGGTGCCCATCAAGATTGTGTCGTTGATAAATGAAGTACCAGTATCTTCCACAACCACATCAAAATTACTAAATTACAGAACAACCATCAATTTCAAAATGTCTGAAGTCTGGTTGAACAAAAGTCCTACAACTAAGGATAGAAATATTGAGACAGGTAGGAGGGGCAGAAATGGAGAATGGGCTGGTCACACACATACACACACACACACACACACACACTTGTCAGTTTTAAACCTGGAGAGATATCTCAGCTTTGGGTGTTCCCCCTGAGGAGCAAGGGTGCAAATCCCCACACCAGGCCCTCCAGCCCAGGATTCCAGTGCCAGGAAGACAATGTTCCATAAATTCTGGCTATAAAAACCAGCAGGGATGCCCTAGCCAGTGTGACTTGCTTGGTTGGAGTGACATTCTGTGCACCAAAGGGTTATGGTTTTGATTCCTGTGAGGGCACATACCCAGGTTGCAGGTTCAGTCCTTGGTCAGGGTGCATGCAGGAGGTAATCTATCAATGTTCTCTCTCTCTCTCTCTCTCTCTCTCTCTCTCTCTCTCTCTCTCTTTCTGTCTCTAAAATCAATAAAGCCATATTCTCAGGTGAGGATTAAAACAAACAATCAAACAAAAAACAGTAGGGATTATGGATGAGTGAGATGGAGGGCTACTAGAGTCCTAGGCTTTCCTCTTAAAGTGCCTGTGCATGGGCTTACTCAAACTCACTCACTCAGAGCTCCAGTGCTGGGACAGCAGCTCAAAAGGTGCCAGGGACATACAGGGAGCACATGAATTATCTGGCTTAATGATGAGGGCAGGAAGGGTAGTTTTATCCCAGACAGAAGTGCTGGTAGTGGCCATTGTACCTTTTCTGAGCCCTCCCACCACAGAGCCATATCTGAGTTTTATTAACCAGGCTATCACTTTTAGCTTCACTCTGGTGATTCTCTGAGATCTACCCCACGCAACTTTCAGGCCCACCCAAATCATTTCCAGTGGCTTTCTTCACAACTGGCCCATCTTGGCTCATGTTATAGACTTTCCTAAAATCTCTCAAACAAGCGGCATCTGGCCTCACTTAATGGCCCCAACCATAGCACTAACAGCAGCCAGCCTGGGTTTGCAACTTGGCCTCTCCCGGGCACCTCTCAACTAGCAACCATCTGCAGAATGCTCTGTAGTTTATGCCAGGTGGCCCTGGGAGAGATTAAGAAGTACAAATTGGTAGTTACAGAATAGTCATGGGGATATAAAGTACAGCATAGAAAAATAGTAAAAAACATTGTAATAACTATGTGTGATGCCAGATATGTACTAGATTTATCAGGGTGATTATTTCAAAAGTTATATAAATGTATAATCACAAGGTTGTACATCTAATCTTCTATTATTTTGTATGTCAACTGTAATTTAAGAATAAAAAATGAATAAAAAATCATAAAATAAAATAAGATGAATTATCCAGAATACAGCTCAGAGACAAAAATTGTAATGTAAGAAAAAGACTTAAAGGATAGTGTAAGAAAAAAAGTAAGGTATATTTATGTGGAATATTAAAAAAAGAGGAAAGAAAGATTAAAATGGGGCAATTATTCAAAGAAATAATAACATAGAATTATCTGGTGCTAAAAAAAAAAAAAATACCAGGTCCCAAATACAATTTCACAATGAATCTGTGTTAAATAAAAATATTTTCACACAAATAAAAGAAAGAACTTACTGTAAAAGTAGCCTAAGAAAAAAGATAGATTACTTTAAAACACTGAGCATATTTTACAAGCTAATGGAAACCTGAATGTGCTAGTATTATTTTTTGAGTGAGCTAATAAAAATATCCACCTGGACTCCTAAGATTAGTAGAAATGTATTACAAAAATGAGGATAAAATAAAAACATATTTCTAAAATACAAACACACACACACACACACACACACACACACACACACACAGACTTATGAGTCAATTACAGTAAAGCCTCGATAAGTAAAAATCCAAAGAATATATAAAAATAATCCAGGCAGAAGGAGAATGTTTACTGCTGGAATAAGAAAATAAATGTAAAGGTAAAGTGTTAAAATATGAGGGTAAATAATAATAATGCCTTGTGAGGTTTGATTTAAAATAGGATAGAATAAAAAGTTATGAGAAAATAATGCCATGTAAGTTGTAAAGTGTGCAAATAATATCAAGTGTTTTAAATGTACTTTTGGGAGTAAATTGATTTTATTTATTTATTTTTATTAATTTTTAAAATAATCATTTATTGTTGAAAGTATTACATATGCCTCCCTTTTCGTCCCAAATCCTTTCCATTATTTATTTACTTATTTTTAAATATATCTTTATTGATTTCAGAGAGGAAGGGAGTAGGAGAGATAGAAACATCAATGATGAGAGAGGATCATTGATTGTCCGCCTACTGCATATCCCCCACTGGGGAAAAAGCCCACAACCCAGGCATGTGCCCTTGGCCAGAATTGAACCTGGGGCCCTTCAGTCCTAAGGCCGACGCTCTGTCCACTGAGCCAAATCAGCTAAGGCCCATTATTTATTTTTAATTGAATTTACCTTCTATGATATATTTTACTGATGATTTTGCTTTTTGGCTTTCATATTGATTTGTAAGCTTTCATGATAACAGTATCTATAATAATATAAGGGTAATATGCTAATTCGACCAGATGTCTTCTGGACATCATTCCAGACATCCTTCCTGATGAATCCGGGGCCAGAGGGAAGCCAGCCCAGGTCCCAGGTCCATGTGGGTGGCTAGAGGAGGGAAGTCCGGGTCCTGGGTGCTGGAGGGAAGCTGGTGCCAGTAGCTGGGAGAATGAAGGCCTACTCTTGAACAAATTTTTGTGCATCAGGCCTTTAGTCTATAATAATAAAAGGGTAAAATGCTAATTAGATCGGACATCCTCCCAGACTACCTTCCAGACAAAGCCACGATAGCAGGGGCCAAGGCAGAGGCCAGTAGAGGCCCCCAGCCACCATGGCAGGTGGGGCCCGAGGCAGAGGCCCCCAGCCGCTGTGGTGGCAAGGCTGAGCCCCTTCGATGAATTTTGTGCATCGTGCCTCTAGTATTATCATAAATTTGTGTCAAATATTATCAATACCACTTTATGGCTTATTTTTTTTTATTCTTTCATGTAGCTGGACTTGATTTTAAAATTACATTTATGAATAAAACTAGAGGCCCAGTGCATGATTAAATCATGCACGTGTAGGGTCCCCTAGGCCTAACCTGCCATCCAGGCCATATCCACTGCCCCACAAAGCCTAGCACTCTCCGCGGACACTGCTAGCAGTCTGCTCCCCGCTTTTGATGGCAGGGGTCCGCTGGTGCCGGAGCTGACACACAGCTCCCCACTTTCGATCGTGGGGGAACTGGGTGCCTGTCCTCTGGGTGCCTGTCTGCTGGATGCCTGCATGGCGGAGGCTTCTGAAAGGCCTGGTGCTGGAGCGGACAGGCACCCAGCTCCCCCGCTTTTGATGGTCCACAGCGGGACAAGGACTCGCTGCCCCAGAGGCCCCTTCTGTGCTGCAGCACAGCCATAGCGCAGACGCTGGCACAATCGGCCACCCCGGCCACCTCAAGTCTCACCCCTCCGCACCTCCTGGCCAATCGTGGGCATAGCGAAGGTACGGTCAATTTGCATATTTGTCTATTATGAGGTAGGATTACATTTATGGATAAATATTTTTTTCCTCTAGTGTTCTAGTATTTTCTTTATAGTTTTGCTAATATTTCAGATAAATATTTAGCTCTTTAATATCATTTGCATTCTTTATATTTTTACAACAATTAATCCATTCATTTTTTAAAGCTAATAAATGGAACAAATATAAAGCTTTGAGTGAAGGGGCCAAAAAAAAAAAAAAAATCATCCTAACAGAAAAACTAAAGAGATAAGAAATGTAGATAGGAAAAAAATGCACAAATGAAATACTGCACTTAACTGAAATGTCAGTTATTACTTTAATTCCATATGGACCAAATGATCCATTAGGAAAAAATAGAAGTTTGTAATAGATTTATTTTTAAAACTATTCAAATTATTTATGAATATCAATTAAAATCTAAATCAAAAGAATAAAAAACAAATGGATTATTTTAAAAATATAATGTAAAAGATATTAATGAACTAAATATTCATCTGAAATGTTAGCAAAAATATAAAGAAAACACTAGAACACTAGAAGAAATAATCAAATATTTATTGATAGATGTGATTTTAAAACCAAGTCCAGCCACATAAAAGAATAAAAAAATAAGCTATGAAGTGGTAGATAGTGTTGGCAATATGTATATTTCACTGCAATATTTGACACACAAGTTTATGACAGTATGCTGTTATCATGAAAGCTTACAAAACAGTATAAAAGCCAAAAAATAGAATCATGATTAAAGTACTTCATAGAAGGTAAATTCAATTAAAATTAAATAATGGAAAGATTTTAAAACCTATTGGAATCAAATAAATGCAAATTAAAGTTCAATCTCCATTAAATTGGAAAAAAAATTAAGTCTGTGAATATGAAGTGATAGTAAGGATGTGTAGTGATGGGCAATTTCATATCTTGCCTTTGGAATATAATATATGGGTAATATCATTTCAGGAAAAATATATAGATATTATATACTAAAGTTGAAGTACTCATATCCAGTGAAGTAGCAGTTTTAGTGCTAGGCATAAAACACAGATCAGACATTGTTAGAATTTATGTTCATGGACCCTGTAGCAATCTGATAATGCCTATGGACCACTTCTTGGAATAAAATTTTAAATGAATCAATTAAAATATATAAATTTTCAAAAAAAACAAATATCAAAATATTAATAGAAAAATATGCACAAAGCAAATGTCATAGAGTGAATTCATTCATTTAACTTACTTGGCATTTTTAAAAGAATTTATTTGACTTTATATTTACTATATAAAACTAGATGTCAGGAAACAATAATAACAACACTTGCTGAGTATTATATGGTACAAAAAACACCCCCAAAATATCAAGTTCTTTGGGATACTATTATGGGGAATATTGCTGACTCAGTGGGGTATTCAGAGATTAGATTTGGGGTATGACTATCTTATATCTACTTATAACAAATATTTATCAAGGAGCTCTTATATACCTGGTTTATTACACACTAGTGGCCCAGTGCACGAAATCTGTGCATGGGGGGTATCCCTCAGCTCGGCCTGCACCCTCTACAATCTGGGACCCTCAGGGGATATCTGACTGCTGGTTAAGGCCCACAGGGATCAGGCCTAAACTGGTAGTCGAACATCCCTCTCATAATCTGGGACCGCTGGCTCCTAACTGCTCGCCTGCCTGCCTGCCTGCCTGCCTGATTGCCCCTAACCACTTCTGCCTGCCAGCCTGATCACCCTTAACTGCTTCCCTGCTACCTTGATCACCTCTAACCACTTCTGCCTTGGCCCCACACCTAGGACCCAGGATTCTGTCCTCCAGCCGGCTGCAGGCACCCAGGACCTAGGCTTCCCTCCCTCTGGCCAGCCACAGGAACCCAGGACCTAGGCCGGCTTTGCCCAGGCTGGGTGCAGCCACAGGAGATGGTGGGCAGGTGATTTCACCTGGGCCATAGGTGCTGGTGCGTGGGACCGCAGGGCAGATGGCTTATCCGGTTGGTTGCAGCCTGGGGCCATGGGGTGGGCAGCTTCTCTGTCTCCCAGGATGCAGCCAGCTGCAGGCGCTGACGTCCGGGACTGCGGGGCAGGTGGCTTCTTCGTCTCCCGGGCCACAGCCAGCCACAGGTGCTGGTGCCCAGGACCACTGGCTGGCGGCTTTGCCCAAGCCCGTCTTTGTTAGGAAGGACGTGCTGATGGTCGTCCAGAAGATGTCTGGTCTAATTAGCATAATACCCTTTTATTAGTATAGATAGAGGCCTGGTGTATGGGTGGGGGCCAGCTGGTCTGCCCTGAAGGGGGTCCTGGATCAGGATGGGGGTCCCCTTGGGGTCAGGGCCGGCCTAGACGAGGGACCTGGGTGGTTTGCAGGCCAGCCACAACCTGATCAGGGTAAGGGGTCCTCGCTGGGGGATGGAGCTGGCCTGGGCGAGGAGCTGCTGAGGTTTGCAGGCAAGCCACACTCCCATCGGGGTGGGGGTCCCCACTGGGGGCGGGGCCAGCCTGGGCGAGGGGCTGGGGCAGTTTGCAGGCCGGCCATGCCCCCATCAGGGGGGGGGTCTCTGCTGGGGCAGGGCCAGTCTAAGCGAGGGGCTGAGGGCTGTTTTCAGGCTGGCCATGCCCCCATGGGGTGGGGGTCCCCGCTGGAGGGTGTGGCCGGCCTGGGTGAGGGTCTAAGGGCCATTTGGGGGCAGTTTGCAGGCTGGCCAAGACCCCAGCTTTGTCCAGAAGGACGTCTGGAAGGTCTCTGGAAGGACTCCCAGTCTAATTAGCATATTACTCTTTCATTAGTATAGATTCTTAATAAAAGTCAAGATTCTATTCTCTTTTACCAGATATTCTAGTGTTGACAAACTATGATATCAAGTAGTAATAAATGCTTTAAGAAACATAAGCCTGAAAAAGGGGATATGTAATACAGATGTGAAGGATTAGACCATGAATTATAAGAATATCTAGGGGAAGAACATAAGTATTTCATAGAAAGTTTATCAATGTTTCAAAAATGAGCAGTTCTGAGACAACAACATAAAACCAAGGAACAATAGTGATAATTTTTTCTAAAGGCAGTGGAATGAAAGGGAATGGGTGTTATTACAAATTATAAAAATTAATTCACAGAACCTTAACATTTAAAAGTGCATTTTAATAAAGTGTTTAATTAAAGAAAAAAAAATAATTCAAATGACAAGTTCCCTGAGTCAAGAATAAGTCATACCAGAGGCCACGAAAGGGAAAGGTCAATGAAGGAGGGCTGACAAGGAAGCAAAGAGTAAAAACATATATAGGTTCTCATTGTATAATGTAGATTTCACAACTCCACAAATTTCATTGTTAATTCCCAAAACCTTTAAATTTCCTAATCTTTCCAACTGTCTTACAGATAGATAACTGGAGATTCTGAGAATATTCATATATGAAACAAAGCTTCTGCAGGAAAAAGAGCTAATGAGCATCCAGCAGAGAGATTTCTATTAAATTACTTCACAATTTTTGCCCTAAACATGGCATTGGGAATGTTTATAATATATGCTATTGATTTATTCTTTCTTTTACTATAAACAAATTTATACTGATCTCCGAAGTCAAAATTTATGAGTAATGAGTTCAATACTTTCACTTAATATTGATGTTTTGTGAAAAAGTGACCTAATATCTTTGACATTTCTTTTATTCGTTTTTTAAATTGGTAGTGATAATCCTTTAATATTACTAGTACAAAGAAGCATTTTAAATGTATACTCATGATATATATTTGTAAAGTTTATCATCCCCATTAGTATATATAGCTTATATAATTTCTGGTGTTGAAATTTATTCAATATTTAAGGTTAATATAAAATAGTTTGTGTTGGCATTTTTGATGTCACAAAATAAGGTATTTGTAAAGCAGAAGTTTTAGCATATGCCCATATAATTTATACAAATATGTATTTAAACATATCACAGAGAAAAATGCCCAAACTGTAAGTGTATGACTCAAAGAATTATCCAAAGTAAATGTCACAAAACACCACTCAGGTCCAGAAATAGAATAAAAAGTCCCCCTGATGTTCCTGCTGGTTCCTGAAGCTCTCCCACCTCATGAAGGGTAAATACTGTCGTGATTTTCAACACAACAATTTTCTGTACTTTTTTAAACTTTGGATTGACAATCACAGAGTGTTATCCCTAGGCTATTTTACTCAATAGTATATCTTCTGAGGTTAATTAATGTGTTATGTATAGCTTCAGTTCATTCATTTCAAGTGTATTTTCCCATTGTTTGAATATATACAATGTTTTCATCAATCCCACTGTAAATGGATTTTGAGTTTGAGGGATTGTTGTTTTTATTTTTTGTTTATAATTGCAGTTTAGAGCTATTATGGATGAAGAATACTGCCATGAACAGCTTGCTCTTATCTCTTGGCACACATGTGAATGTGATTCTTTGAGTGTATTCTTGGGAGTAGAATTAAAAGATTATAAGATTACTGTAGAAAATTTTTAATAAATAATGTAGAAATGTATCCAAAATGGTGTCCCAATTTACATTCTCATAAGCAGTTTATGTGATTTAATTCCTCTGCTGTCTTGCTAACACTAAAAATGCCAATATGTGTCTTTTTTTTTATCACTCCAGAGATGTGTTTTGCAGCTCATTACAATATAGATTGCATTTACCTAACTTCCATTAATATTTAAGAATATTCATATAGATATTAAACTTTAGAAATTCTCTTTTGTAAAAGAATTTCTTAAGTCCCTTGCTCAGTTTTCTATTGTGCCATCTTTTATACTGAGTATAAATGAGTATAGCTAACATAAGAAAGTGCACAATACACACACACATTCACACATTAGAAACAGATCCATTATTGTGTATATTTTCTATAAAAGTATTATTTTTCTCCCATTATGTGCCTTGTCTATATTCTTGTAAAGTTGTGTTTTACAAAAAAAATTCTGAATTTATCATAATCCAATTTAGCTATTATTTTTCTTTTATGGTCAGTGCTTTTTGTATTCTATTTAAGAAATCATTGCCACCTGTGAGATAATAAAGGTATTTCTTTTAGTTCTTTTTTTCCAGAACATTATTATTTTGCTTTAAATATACCCTCCACCAGGAATTCTATTTTTCCTTAATTCTCATCCATTTAAATTGTAGATTCCACCAATGCTCCCTCTACGCTTCACAGAAACTCTTCAGGAGGAATCATGTAGAGCCCTTTATTTATCAAGTATCATCAAAATCATATATTCAAGCAGTTTTATTCCACACTTCCCTAGCATCTATAAATTTCAAATGATTTTAACATTTGGCTTTCCAGAATTCAAAAATGCAAAATAGGTGGTAGATGAGAAGGAATAAACAGAATAAATTGTGTGTGTGTTTGCAAAATTGTGTGTGTGTGTGTGTGTGTATTTGATTATTATTATTTTGTAATTATAACCGGTCCCAATTATTCCCCTAGTAATGCATTTGTTTTTAAAGTCTCCAAATTTAATGATGTGAAGTGTTCTTCAATTACTTTATCCTCTGTAATCTATAATGTAGGTTGCAAAATGAGTGAATAGGCAAGGCTTCATGAGTAGTTTACAAAACAGAAACAAAAAAGATAGTGCTCTCTACTGTTTGCTGTATTTAATGGGTGGAACCAAAAGTTTTGTTGCTAATAAGTACAATCTTGGGACAATTACCCAGTCATTTGGAGTGCTATAAAGGAGCTGTTGTCAATAAAAGACGTGATTATTACTATAGTTTCATTCCATTTCTGTGGTAATTAGTTATTATCATTATTTATTACTTTATTTTATGGTTATTGCTTGCAGCTTCAGACTTTAAATACTGAAAACATAAACAGTGCTAATTTAATCACAGTATTAAAAATTTTAAAGCTACATTCAGTGTTAGGTTTATTAATACATATACTTCAGATGAATATTCTTATAATAATTTGCATTTTTTGGCTGATTTCTTGATCATTATAATTTTAATCAAGTTGATATGTTTGTAGTCTTGAAAACTGTCATGCAGAAATAAATGCCATTCTCATGGGGCTGGTTTTAGGAATTAAATTTTAGGATGTTTAAAGTTAAATAAGGAGATAAAACTTATAAAAAACAAAAAGCTAATATATTTAATAAACTGTAGACTTATTATCTAAAGACATCTTCTAGGAGATATCTAAAAACTTAAAGTATCACCTCATATATGCAGCATAAAAAAGGATGATATTTAAAACCTCCTCATTTGTTTTGCTTTTGATAAGGTATAGGATCTATTAAGTTTAAGATAGCTTTGTTTAAGATATAACTTGAACTTGCTGATTCTAATTAACTTTGTACTTCCAAACCCTTGTAATGTTGAAGCATCTGTGATTTGCATCATTGGAAGGTTAATGGGTTTCATGAGTGAGAAAAATAATCCCATTTGAGCAAATATAAATTAGCCAGGAAGAAATGTGAAGATGGATGGCATTTAGGGTGTTGTGAAAAGTTTCTTTCCTATCTTAATGAAAGATAATACATTAAGAGTAAGGATATCAATAGGGTGGCAATATTCTCTTGTAACAACATCCTTGGATTGATTAGAGATAGAAAGCATTTCTATGAGGAGTATGAAGAATAAAACACATCATGTACACATACATACAAACATATATATAACATTTCAGTGGGGTTTCCAGGTTCATAAAAAGCAATATGGATATATTTTGGTGGAGATCAAAATGTATCTGAATGACTTCACTCAGATTCCCTAGGCTAGGTTGAGATAGAAGTGTGAACAGTAGAAATTTATTAAGAAGTTTTCCCATAAATATCTGTGAGAAAGAAAGGGAAGCAGAGCTGAGAGGGAGAACTGATTTCTACACCTGCTTTCATGAAAAACTGAAATTCTTAGACTCCCCAGAATTGTTCCCCCTTGAGGCACCCTGGAAGTCTTAGAACTACCATGCAGAATAGGCACTGGAGGTTAGCTGCTCTTGGTGAGAGTGTGTAAACTCATGCAAGGCAGCTCCCCAAGGCAAATCCCAGGATGAGACCCCAGTCCCAGGCATCAACAGTCAACAAGAGGGGGAAAAAAAAGACCTGAATGGTACATTATAGAAATTACTCTAGTATACTCAGTAATGAGAATAATATGCATGTGAGAATTGAAATCAATTGATTTCTCAGCAGAAATCTAGTAAGCCAGAAGTGAATGGAATGATATATTTAAAGTGCTACAAGAAAAAACAAAACAAACAAACAAACAAAAAACAACAGTACCTGTCAAACAAGAATACTACATGTAGCAAAACTGTCCTTCAAAAATGAAGGAGAAATTAAGATATTTGCTAAGTAAACAAGAATTGAGGGAGTTCATCACCACTAGTCCTGTGTTATAAGGGAGTCCTTCAAATTGAAAAAAAAGGAGGGTAGACAACAACAGAAAGCAAATAAAGAGCTTCTGCAGTAAAACTAAAAACATGAAAAAATTTATCTACACTAATAAAAGAGAAATATGCAAATTGACCATTGTGCCACGCCAGCACAGCCAAGGCTTTGGGGAGCCTGAGTGGGGGCGACGAAGGATGGAGAAATGATAGACATAGAGAAAAAGCTGGGTCTAGGTGGATCTTCTGTGCCTTGCTGAGGCCACAGAACCCATCCAGACTGCAAAGCTGAGGCTTTATTTATAATCAGGGACAAACAAGGTAATCTACAATGTTGTTGTAAGTTTCACTTGTTTTGGCAGCACTTGCTGCCCCTCCCACAGCCCACTAGCTACCCAAGAAAGATCTAGGGAGGAGTCACAAGATCAAGCTTAATTATGCTTAGAGGACTGTGCCCTCCAAGCTGGAACTTGTTTGTGACTTTGCCAGCAGGTCAGTCCAAGGCTTAACCCTATAACCGCTTCCTACAGACCATCACTTTGCAACACCCACCAGCCAATTAGGAGCAAGTATGCAAATTAACCCAACAAAGATTGCAGTAGCCCCACCCCCCAGCCACTCCGGGCCTCTGGGCAGCACACATGCAGGCACGGAGTGGCTGGGCAGGGTGGGACAGCTGCTATGAGGGCGAGGGCAGGGGGTAGAGACAGCTACAGGAGCGGCGCTCTGTCTGAAGCGAAGACTGAAGGCAGCGGCCAGAGTGAAGGCCTGGGTCCCGGGTGCCAGAGGAAAACTGGTGCCAGCAGCCAGGGGAAGGAAGGCCTATTGCACGAATCTTCATACAACAGGCCTCTAGTTAACTTACAATATTGTAATTTTGTATAAAATTTAAATGAGCCGAAACCGGTTTGCTCAGTGGATAGAGCGTCAGCCTGCAGGCTGAAGGGTCCCAGGTTTGATTCTGGTCAAGGGCACATACCTTGGTTGTGGGCACATCCCCAGTAGGAGGCAGCTGATTGATATTTCTCATCGATGTTTCTAATTCTCTCTCCCACTCCCTTCATCTCTATAAAATTTAAATGAGCCGAAACCAGTTTGCTCAGTGGATAGAGCATCAGCCTGCGGGCTGAAGGGTCCCAGGTTTGATTCTGGTCAAGGGCACGTACCTTGGTTGTGGGCACATCCCCAGTAGGATGCAGGAGGCAGCTGATTGATATTTCTCATCGATGTTTCTAATTCTCTCTCCCACTCCCTTCATCTCTATAAAAAATTAATAAAATATATTTTAAAAAATTTAAATGAAAATGTTTATAAAGTATAAATTTATATTAATGGATAAACAACATATAAAGCTGTAATTAGTCATGTGACTAACACAAACTAGGGAGGGTGGAAGTGTAAAGGTGTAAAGTTGTATAAAAATAATTAAGATATCTATAAAATAAAATATTTTATGTAATTACAATAGAAACCACATGGAAAGTATCTATAGAACATACACAAAAGGAAATGAGAAGGAATCAAAGCTTACCATGTCAAAAAGGAAGGCAGCAAGGGAAGAAAAAGTATTAATGGTAAGACATTATATAAATGATTAACAAAATGGCAATACTTAGTTCATTCTATCAACAGTAACTTCATTACTGATCTCCAGAAAGGGACAGTCCTAGGAGAGTTGGATTCACAATTTCTCAGGCATGTTTAGGCTATACTATGAAGTAGCTGATTTCACGGCATTGGGATTTTACAACTTGATACAGAAAAAGAGATTATATGAAAAGAATAGCATTTAACCTATTATTTCAAAATTTGACATTCACATGTGATCTGTATATAGGAGGTATCCCCTGAAGTGTAATTGGTTTGTAAAGGATATATGCTCTGTTAAAGGAGGTGCCTTAATACCTCCAATGAGATTACACCCATTTCCATTACTGCCAATAATTTGAAATTACTCTTTTATCTCTTTTTTTTTTTCACTCAGTTTAATAATGATGCTACTTTTGCCCTTTGGATAGGTGAAACAATATCATGATGTTTTTAATTACATTCGTTTAAAAAGTTTTGACATTGCATACCTTTTCATTTATATATAAAATAGAGGCCCGGTGTATGAAATTTATGCATGGGGGTGTGTGTCCCTCACCCCAGCCTGTACCCTCTCCAATCTACGAACCCTCGAGGAATGTCCAATTGCACATTTAGGCCCGATCCTGGTGGAATCAGGCCTAAACAGGCAGTTGAACATCACTCTCACAATCCAGGACTGCTGGCTCACAACTGCTCGCCTGCCTGTCTGCCTGATGGCCCCTAACCACTTCTGCGTGCCAGCCTGATCACCCACTAAACACTCACCTGCCAGCCCGATTGCCCCTAACTGCCCTCCCCTGCTGGCCTGGTCACCCCTAACTGCCCTCCCTTGCCAGACTGGTTGCTCCCAACTGCCCTCCCCTGCAGGCCTGATTGCTCCCAAATGCCTTCCCCTGCTGGCCCGGTCACTTCTAGCTGCCCTCCCTTGCCAGCCTGGTTGTCCCTAACTGCCCTCCACTGCTGTCCTGGTCATCACCAACTGCCTTCCCCTGCAGGACTGGTCCCCCCAACTGCCCTCCCCTATAGGCCTGGTCCCGCCCAACTGCCTCCCTGCTGGCCTGGTCCTCCAAAATTTCTCTCCTCAACAGGCCTGGTCACCCCTAACTGCCCTCCCCTGCAGGCCTGGTCCCCCCCAACTGCCCTCCCCTGCAGGCCTGTTCCCCCCCAACTGCCTTCCCCTGCAGGCCTGGTCCCTGCCAACTGTTCTCCGCTGTAGGCTTGGTCCCCGCCAACTGCCATCCCCTGCATGCTTGGTTCCCCCCAACTTCCCTCCCCTATAGGCCTGGTCCCCCCAACTGCCTCCCCTGCTGGCCTGGTCCTCCAAAATTTCTCTCCCCAACAGGCCTTTTCACCCCAAACTGCCCTCCCCTGCAGACCTGGTTCCCCCAAACTGCCCTCCCCTGCAGGCCTGGTCACTCCTAACTGCTCTCCCCTGATGGCCTGGTCCCCTCCAACTGCCCTCCCCTGCCAGCCTGTTTGCCCCCAACTGCCCTCCCCTGCAGGCCTGCTTCCCCCCAACTGCTCTCTCCTGCAGGCCTGGTCACTCCCAACTGCCCTCCTCTGCAGGCCTGGTCACCCCCAACTGCCCTCCTCTGTAGGCCTGGTCCCCCCCACTGCCCTCCCCTATAGGCCTGGTGCCCCCAACTGCCCTCCATTGTAGGCCTGGTCCCCCCCAACTTCTCTCCCCTGCAGGCCCGGTCACCCCTAACTGTCTTCCTCTGCTGGCCATCTTGTGGTGGCCATCTTGTGTCCACATGGGGCCAGCCATCTTTGACCACATGGGGGCGACCATCTTGTGTGTTGGAGTGATGGTCAATTTGCATATTACTCTTTTATTAGATAGGATAAGATATAAATGTATTCTGAGTTTATATTTTTAAATCTGGACTGCTTTAGCAACTTGTAGGTTATTTTACAAATACCGTAACAGTATTATCATTATCATTCAATTTCTCTATATTTATTGCCAGAATTAATAATAGTGTAATTGGATTGATGATAAAGGGATTATAGTATTATAGTCTATTATTTGATTCATTAACAATCTTCTTAATAACATTAATTAAGCTCAAAATCTAAGCATCATTTTTTACTTATCCCACTTTATGCTGAGGATCTTTGCTAGATATTCTCTTCATTCCCAAGGCATAGCATAGATTTAATAATTTTGTACAAATTTTGACTCAGTAATTACCCATCTACGATGTGGTCTACATGCAGAAAAACTTGTTATAAAAGTTATATCAAAGTACTGAGAACTGTTTATACAATGTGATTAACTGATGACATATTATTCTATGAAACATATTTTATAAATTTAAAATACTTTTAAAATATAAATTAAAGAAAATATTTAAATATATAGACCATTTTGTCATTTTCAAAACCACATTTCTATATATATGTGTGTGTCTGGATATATACAATATGTATAATTATATATGCTTCTAAAGCTCATTCATAGAACACAGAATATTTATGCCATATATAAAATACAGGAAGAGGCAAAATTAGGGTTAGGGTTACAGTTGTATGTGAAACAGTTTATTCTTGTATTATTATTTACCATTAGAGGTCTGATGCGTGAAATTTGAGCATGGGAAGGGGTGTCCCTCAGCCTGGCCTGCACCATCTCCAATCCACAACCCCTCAGGGGATGTCCGACTGCCGGTTTAGGCCCTATCCCACAAGGATCGGGCCTAAACCAGCAGTCGGACATTCCTCTCACAATCCAGGACTGCTGGCTCCTAATCCCTCTGCCTGCCTGCCTGATCACCCATAAACTTTCTGCCTGCCTGAATGATTGCCCCTCACCACTCTGCCGGCCTACCTGATTGCCCCTAACCACTGGCCTGAGTACCTGATCACACATAACCACTCTGCCTGCCTGCATGATCGCCCCTCACAGCCTGTGTCTTGCCCCTGCCACTGTGGCTTTGTCTGGAAAGACTTCCAGATGGTTGTCTGGAAGATGTCTGGTCTAATTAGCATATTACCCTTTTATTAGTATAGATAATTTAAGTATAGTACTTGTTATTTTGCTGTTTTAAATAATAGTATTATAAATGCTTTCATTGTGATTGCTGTTTCAGCATTTTCTAATGACCATGTAATTTTCACATTAGAAAATATTATATTTTAATTTGTATGATTATAAGTATAACAATTAAGTTCAGTACAAATAAATTTAAAATTAAATAAATAATATAAGCAAATAAGAATAATAAATTAGAAAACAAATGCATACATAGAGTATTATACATCTGCTGGAGTTGAATCATAAATTTGATTCTTCTTTAGACATCAAACCACTAACTGTCAATAACAGGATTACTAAACAGTCAAATCAGTGAAGCACAGGTTTTTCAGGTGGAGGAGTTGAATTTATTTTGCTCTTTTTGTCCACTTAGAGATGATACTGGAATGTGTAATTTGTGGCAGTACTACTTTCTTACAACAGTAACAGGTTTGATTATTCTGTCTGCAATAATGTTTGATGGCCTTAGAATAATGGTACAAAACTTAATATTTTAAAACTGTAAAAAAATATATGACTGGTAAGGTAAACTAGCATATATATAGTTTACCTTGCCAGTCATATATTTTTTGAATATATATATGAATATGAAAAGGGGAATGCTTTAAAAACAGATGTCAAAATTCAGTAATTCTTCCAGATCTAGTTTGATCTTGATTATATCTTTAGAAGGTTAACATTCCCTGTGGGAGGCTCCCTTTTTGGGTAAAATGCTCTATTTAAAACTACCCATGGTGAAAACCTACATGCACCCTAGAGAAAACTGTTGTGAGATATTTAAGTAAGCTATTATTTGGAGAAGTCTTCAAAATAGAACTTTTCTTGAAATGTATTGAATGTTAAGTTCAGAAAAATTATTTGAACTGCCTCTTTACAATTCTACAATGAAATAATATGGTCTATAAAAAAGATCCTGGAGCAAAAGTTAGAAGTATGGAGGAGGATGTGTATTGTTTAACCACCTGCTATAAATTTAATGTGGTAACATTATTGTCAAGAGAATTTTATTGATTTTTTTTCTAAGTTACTTATCTACACATTTATTGTGTCAGTTCCCAAATTTATTTTACTCTCAATTCCAGTAAGAACATATAAATTAACTGCTCTTTAAAATGAATGTAGAGAAATATGATTTCATTTGAATAAGGATTTAACTGAATACAAGTATTGTCTTGACATTTAAATGGGTTTTTTCCCTTGACTTTGAAAAATGTCACATAATTGGAAATTTATTTTATCAACATATGCAGCATGATTCTCTTTGAAAACATTTAACTTTGTGTTCTCCATTGTATGGTATATTTACTAATCTAAACTTATTATTCCATTTATTTATACCATTACCATTAAAATATATGGATTCTAATAAGTTTTTTTTTTTTTGTTTGTTTTAATAAAGGAAGACTAAGGTTATCTGGCACCATACCAAGCATTTAACGCTAACCAAGAAATAGCCTTTAATTGACATTCTCTTTTCCCAATTCTTAACAAGAAATTCCATAGAACAATATGGATGCCCTTTTAAGAATCTGGCTTACAAAGATAGATTTTTTACTTTTTAGGGTATTTGAATCTAAACTCCAAACATTTTAACCTCTGAGATATCACAACTTTTTGTTTCTTTCCTTCATTCAGGTTCTGGGAGGGAGGGGGCTTAAGATGCTAATAAGTTAGAATTTATACAGAACTTCAACTTTCCATACAAGTTTTTATATTTTAATAATGCTCTAAACTATATATTTATGATTCATGTATTTTCTGCATCTATGTTACACTAAAAGGAAAAAGAAAAACAAAGCCGTCATATATCCTCTCTGTGCTAAAGCTGACAATCTAACACCTGATTTTAGCATTTCATGCCTAATAACAACCTTTATCTGTGTTTCATGGTGTTTGGCCCATGCTTTGGATATTGGAGTTTAAAAGGGTAATAAATAACACCACTTGTATCAATGAGCTATTGCTACAAAAATGCTGCATACTACAGCATGACTGAAAGCTGTGATCATGTATTCTCATGGATATACAGATCAGCTGCAAATTGCTTGATCTAGATAGTTTCAGCTGTGTGGCTCCACTTTGCATTTGGGTTTTTACTGAGATTAAGTAAGGCCATTTCCCAAGTGTGTTCAAGCAAGGGTCCATGCAGAACAGTCAGCAGCTGCAAAGGAAATCTGTATTTTGAAAAATGCAAACATCCTCAGGCCAAGATTTGGAACTGATACATTGTCACTTCCTCCCTATTTATTTAGTCAAAGACATTTTTCCCCTACTGGCTTTCTGAGCAAATGAAAAGGAAGAGAGACAGAAATTAAATAGTTGGAGAAAAAAATGAAAAGCAAAATTGGGTTGGTTGTGTTTCACCTCTTCATCAGTCTAATTTAACTTACATGTTTGTGAAATCAGCAAAATAGTAAAACTAGACTCACCCCATTGAGAATTCCTATAATCTATTGCACTGCAATGCTGATTTGCACATACATGATGATTCATATAACTCACCAGTCAGTTTAATTAGTCTTTTTATTCTTTGGGTGGGCAAGGAGACAGATTATAGAAAATTGATAAAGACGAAAACATGGGGATGGAGAATGAGTGTCAAAGAAAATAAAATAATAGAACTGAGTAAATTAAGGTAAAATATGTAATAACTAGAGGCCCAATGTATGAATTCGTGCATGGGTGGGGTCCTTTGACCTGGCCAGTGATTGGGGCCTATGGGGGAGCCAGCTTGGGGGGGGGAGGGGCCATGGGAGGTTGGTTGGCCGCAGGAGGTTGGCTGTGGGAGTGCACTCTCCACCAGGGGACAGCTCCTTCATTGATCATCTGCCCCCTGGTGGTCAGTATGCGTCATAGCAACTGATCGACCATGCATTCCGGTCGTTTGGTCCTAACGATCATTTAGGCTTTTATATATATATATATATATATATATATATATATATATATATAGAAAACAAAAATGTATAAAAATTAACACAGATGAATTATGAAGAGAAGAAAATAGAAGTAATAAAGAAAACATGTTGAAAAGATCAATAAAATAGCAAATTCCTGAACAAACACATTTAAGACTATGTTATGGTGAGGTTAATAGATACATACCAATTGCACTACACAGTAGATATGTAAAATATCTACTGATTGTTGAAATTCTTACAATCACAGAAATACAATAGCACCCCAAAACTCCTTAATTCTTAGTGTGATACAAATAATATTATTTACTCTGGAAAAAGCTTTACTGAATCCAACATGGCTGGTATTCCTGAAGTCACACATCAGTAATGCTCAATTTTAAAGCATAAATATTTTTTACAGACTTTGTTGTTGTTTTTCACACAATGTCCAGATTTACAATAAAAATAAATATGCAAAATGCAAAAAAGCACACATCAATAATCTATTGAAAAAACATGAAATAATTGTCAGAAAGAGACACTAAGGTGTGCCAGATATTCTAGGATAATAGAGACTTTAAAATAACTATGATAAATATGTTAAAAGTTCTTGTGGTGGGAGAAAAAGACAACACTTTGAAAGAGATTAGGGTAATTCAGGAGAAAAGTTAAAGTAGAGTGAAATGGAAATGCTAGAAATGAGAAACATGCTACTAGAGATGAGGAATTCCTTTACTGGGCTTATCATAAGGACAGATAAAGAAGAAGAAAGAAATATCAATGAATGAAGATAAATCAATATAAAGAATCTACATTGAAATGAAAACATGAGTAAAAATAGAACAGATTATCCAAAAGCTATATAAGAATATCAAATGATCTATAAGACACACACAGAAAATTAAAATCCTAAAAGGAGAGGAGAGAGAGAGAACAAGGCAGAATGTATTAAAAAAGATAATGAATAAGAATTTCCCAAATTTAATGAAAGACAAAATCCCATGTATTCTGAAGCTCAGAGACAGACACGTAGAAAAAAATATAAAGAAAGAGTTATTTGATACAACACAGTCTGACTTCTGAAAGTCAAAAATATAGAGAAAATATTGGAGAAAATAAATTTATATGTACAAGTATATATAATACTAGGGGCCTGGTGCACAAAATTAGTGCACTGAGTGGGGGGAGGGGGCGGTCCCTCAGCCCAGCCTGCCCCATCTCACAGACTGGGAGCCCTCAGGGGAGCAGTCCTAAGCCACAGTCTGGCCTCCCTCTGTGGGAGGCTACCGGGCTGATCAGGGGAAGGCGCCAGCCCAATCACCCCACTGCTGCAGCCATTGCCAGCCACCGCAGCCACCAAGATGTTTTCATCAACACAGACTCCAGTCTCTTCACCATGAAAAAAATGACAACTTTCTTTAGGCATTTTCAAGATATATCTTTCATAGGATATGACATTTCTTTCTTTTTTCTTTTTTTTTTTTATCCTCACCTGAGGATATGTTTCCATTGATTTTTAGAGAGTGTGGAAGAGAGAGGGAGAGACAGAGAGAAACATCAATGTGAGAGAGACACTTTGATTGGTTGCCTCCTGCATGAGCCCTGACCTGGGCCCTGGCCAGGGAGGAGCCTGTAACCTAGGTGCATGCCCTTGATCATAATCAAACCCAGACCCTGTGGTCAGCAGGCTGAGGCTCTATCCACTGAGCAAAACAGGCTAGGGCAGGATATGACATTTCTTAGCCCCTCCAGCTGCAGACCTTCGTTTTTTCCTCCAGGAGTGTGGTGGAAAAACCCTAGATCACCTTTTTGGATCTTTATTACCCAAATTACCAAGAACACTGCAAGTGGCAGTATACAGGGAACTTAGCCAATGAGCAGTCAGAAAAGGTGTTTATGCTCAAAATGGTTTGGCTCAGTGGATAAAGCGTTGGCCTGCAGTCTGAAGGGTCCCAGGTTTGATTCCTGTTAAGAGCATGTACCTTGGTTGGGGACACATCCCCAGTGGGGAGTGTGCAGGAGGCAACTGATCAATGTTTCTCTCTCAACGATGTTTCTGACTCTATCCCTCACCCCTTTTCTCTGTAAAAAAATCAATAAAATATAATTTAAAAAATAAAAGAAAAGGTGTTTCCTCTGCAGCTCATGCGCAGAGGATGCCTTGCAATCTGTCCACTGGGCTGGGGGCATGACCCCAAGGCTGGCAGCCCTGCGTTGTGTCCGCTGGGGTGGGGGTGTGGACCCAGGCTACTTGGCGCTGGCACATGCGCAAGAGGCCGTGGAGGGGGAACATCCACCATGTCACCATGGCAAGGAGGCGGATGTTCCCGCCCAGCCCCCAGCCACTTGGTGCCTGTGCCCATAGGCCCGGAGTGGCCAGGGGTGTTCTGGGATCCCAGCCACTCAAGGGCTATGTGCGGGCCTATAGGCTAGGAGCGGCCTGGGTCCCGAGGATGTTCCCGGGATCCAGGCCGCTCGGTGCCTGTGTATGCAACTTAACCCGCCATATTTGTTGGGTTAATTTGCATACTTGCCTCTGATTGGCTGGTGGGCATTTCAGAGGTATGGTCAATTTGCATCTTTCTCTTTTATTAGTGTAGATATGTATTATATATGTATGCATCCTATACAATAAAAGGGTAATATGCAAATTGACCGAATGTTGGAATGACTGGTTGCTATGATGCACACTGACCAACAGGGGCAGACATTCAATGCAGGAGCTGCCCCCTGGTGGTCAGTGTGCTCCCACAGGGGGAGCACCACTCAGCCACAAGCTGAGCTGATGGATGGTAAGCATAGCGGCGGTGGCGGGAGCTTCTCCCACCTCTGCAGAAGCTCTAAGGATGTCCCACTGTGCTTAAGCCCACTCCCCGTGGGAAGCGGGCCTAAGCCATTAGCCAGACATCCCCCAAGTGCTCCTAGACTGCAAAAGGGCACAGGCCGGGCTGATGGATGTCCCCACCGAGTGCACAAATATTGTGCACCAGGCCTCTAGTATATATATGAAAATATATATATATTAACCTAACAATGATTAGAAGAATATCAGACATTCTTCAGACGCTTTTCAAGTAAGGAGACAATAGAGTGATATTGATAAAGAATGGGGAGGGGAGACTGGCAACCTCAAATTATATTCCTAGTGAAATAACCTTTTAACTTAAAGTCAACATATGTTTTAACATGAACAAAATGTAATGGTGTTTATTGCTAGTATTTGTAAAGTGTAATGATTGCTGAAGGCAGTTCTTCTGGCAAAAAAAGTTATAACACCTATGGAAATAAGGATCCATAGAAATAAATGAAGCGAACAAAAATTTAAAAAAACATAGTTACATATAATTTACTATATTTTAAAATATATTTAAAAGATGATTGAGTAAATAGGGTAGAAAACAAAATGATATCTAAAACAAAATTGGCACAAATATGTATCCATGAAACAAAACATAATCATAGGGCAAAAAGGGCTAGATGACTTCACCTTTTGCACTTGGATGTCGAGTGTGACTCAACACGGTTATCATCGGTAGCAGCTCTAGAAAAAAGCAAGCGAGTGCAAAGGGTTAAATTTTTATAAATTTTCAATAGGTACTCATTGAAAAGATTAATGGGTCCTACTGAAAGAAACAGTGGAACTATGATGATTTGTACTCCTAAATTTACATCATAGGGTATGAGGATGACCATGATAAGGTTTGAAAACACTATAGAAATCTTAGTCTTATGAATCGAAATATTCATTTAAATACCTACACAGAAGATTTTTGCTTGAAGTAGAAACTAAATCAGGCAGAACAGAGACAAAGAGCAAGTGCACACAAAAAGGAGACTAAAGCAGGGGAGGCACCTGTCAGAAAGTGGGAGGGCACATAGTCATCACAAAAGGAAGGAAGGAGCTGTAGAATTGTACAGGTGGGAAAATTACTCTGCAACCCATTTTTCTGCAGAAACTGTGAAAAAAATATATTTCTTAAAAAAGAGCAGTGATAAAGGACTATACTCAAAACCCATGCAAATTTACTATCTATTCTATATAATAAAGAGCTAATATGCTAATTAGACCAGATAGCAGAATGACCTTCCAGATGACATTCCAGAACAACCAGTGGGCAGGGCCTCAAGGCAGCCAGGGCTGTGATGGAACGAGCCACTTGCACAAATTTTGTGCATCGGGCCTCTAGTATAATAAAAGCTTAAGTGACCCAACCGTTACAGTGGAATGACCAGAACGACCAGTCACTATGATGTGCACTGACCACTCAACACAGGAGCTGCCCCCTGGTGTTCAGTGCACTCCCACAGGGGGTGTGCCGCTCAGCTAGAAGCCCTGAGCTGGCTCATGGTTGGTGAGTGCAGCTGCAGTGGCAGTAGCCTCTCCTATCTCTGCAGCAGTCAGACATCCCTCAAGGGCTCCTGGACTGCTAGAGGGCACAGGCCAAGCTAAGGGACACCCCTCCCCCGCGAGTGCATGAATTTCATGCCCTGGGCCTGTAACCCTAATATATAAAAACCCAGGGTCTGTAACATTCCAAAACGACCAAAGGTTCTGCCGCCTCTGTGGGTGCCCTGACTCAGCACCGACTGCTGAGGGGACTACAGATCAGGCCCGAAGAGAGTCCTGGAGAAAAAAGCAAGGTCTGATTGGTAGCCTCTGTGGCAGCTGTTGATCAGCACTTGCCTCTCTCTTTAGCTCCGGGCCTGGCCAGCACCACGCCTCTCTTTCTCTCCAGCCTCTGCTGGGGCTGCTGATCAGCCTTGCCTCTCTGATCAGGCCTAATGATAGGCCCAGAGATGCTGACACCAATCAGAACCAAATCTGGGTGAAGTATGAGGAGCAAATGGCTGCCTAGGAGGCGGAACTTTTGATGCTGTCTGGCATAGAAACTGACCAATCAGAACCAAATCTGGGTGAGCTGCAAAAGAAGAACCTAAGGTGGGGGCTGAAGAGGGGTTTTAAGGGCAATAGTTGTTTGGTGTACAGTGTAAGAAAGTTGTTCAATTTTTTAATGACTGGTTTGGCAGTATAGTGCATATGGCTGGTTATCAGTCCAGATGTAGGGATTATGTATTTTTGTGTGCCAGGAGAATCTCCTCCTGATGAAAAAGGCTTCCCACCCCCTTTTAAGCAACCCTATCCTATATAATCTATACTACTAAAAGGGTAATATACTAATTAGACTGGATCGACCAGGCATCTTCTGAACGTCCGACTTCCTTCCGGACAAAGCCATGGTGGTGGGGGCCAAGGCAGAGGCCGTTAGGAGAGATCAGGCTATCACGGGAGGGTGGTTGGGGGTGAGTGCTAATATTAGTATTATAATCTAATAAAATATATTAACATTAAATAAATGTTATCTTAAATAAATTTATTATTGTCTTGTTATTCCTAAAATATACTTTATATGATTTAAACTCATATATTGAGAGAGTACCTGGGAAATTGGTGTAGAATGGCTAGCACTTTAAGTAACAAGTACTTAAATGTGTTTTTGTGAGTGAGGGCAGAGAAAGGGGTATAGAGATTGGTAGTGAATTTTGATATGTTTTCTAATGGAAAATAGTCACCTCATCAAAAAAGGAAGATAAGACTAATCCTATCTAATAAGTGAGTAATATGCAAATTGACTGTATCCCCACTATACCCAGAAGACACAACCACCAGCCAATCAGGAGTGAATATGCAAATTAACCCAACCGAGATAGTTGCAGCCATGGAGAGAGCAGGAGGCTTGAGTTGGCCCTGGTGATGGAGGAAGCCAAGCTTTCCGCCTGCTCTGGCCTGCCTTGGCCTCCGCTTAAGGCTACAAAGTTTCAATTATAGAAGATAAATAAATCCCAACAAAAATGGCTGTGGCCACAGAGCAAGCAGGAGGCTTGGCTCCACTCAAGGCTACGAAGTTTCAATTATAGAAGATAAATAAATCCCAGATACCAGGGCTTTGGCTTCAGTCACTGGGGGGCATGGCCAGCCTGCAAACCACCACAGGCCCCTTGCCCAGGCCACCCCACACACCAAGGGTACCCCCACCCTGATCCAGGACACCCTTCAGGGCAAACCAGCCGGCCCCCACTTGTGCACCAGGCCTCTATCCCATCTAATAAAACAGTAATGTGTAAATTGACTGTCACTCCAACACACAAGATGGCTGCCCCCATGTGGTCAAAGATGGTTGCCCGCATGTGGACACATGATGGCCACCACAAGATGGCCAGCAGGGTAGGGCAGTTCGGAGGGATCAGGACTTCAAGGGAGGGCAGTTGGGGGTGATCAAGCTTGCAGGGGAAGGCAGTTAGTGGTGACCAGGCCATCAGAGGAGGGAATTTGGGGGTGACTGGGCCTGCCAGGAAGGGCAGTTGGGGGGGACCAGGCCTGCAGGGGAGGGCAGAAAGGGTTGACCAGGCATGCAGGGGAGGGCAGTTAGGGGTGACCAGGCCTGCAGGAGAGGGCAGTTTGGGGCAAACAGGCTGGCAGGGCAGTAGTTAGGCATCAATCAGGCTGGCAGGGGAGTGGTTAGGGGTGATCAGGCTGGCAGGCAGAAGCAGTTAGGGGCAATCAGGAAGGCAGGCAGGCGAGCAGTTGGGAGCCAGCAGTTCTGGATTGTGAGAGGGATGTCCGACTGCCCATTTAGAGCCAATCCTACTGGGATCGGGTCTAAATGGGTAGTCGGACATCCCTCAAGGGGTCCCAGATTGGATAGGTTGCAGGCTGGGCTGAGGGACACACACCCCCATTCACAAATTTCATGCACTGGGCCTCTCGTAGTTTTAATATTTATTGAGGTAATACAAAGGCAACAGAAAAAAATTATTGATATATATATATATATATATATATATATATATATATATATATGTGTGTGTGTGTGTGTGTGTGTGTTTGTGTAGAGAGAGATCTTGTTAAGATTATCATGATTTTGCATAGAAAGGGATTATTTTTGCATAAGAAGGAAATCTTTACATTAGAAAACTAAATGCCAAATAACTCATTTGTCCCTGTGTTCATTTATAAATTTGATGTGAACCTAATCAAAATAACATGAGAAGCTTTTCTCTTATTATATGGGCAATATCTAAAATTCTGAGGATATATTCTCTTGACAATTCTTTCAGAGTATAGGCACTTGCATAAATTGCTGGTCTGAATTAAAAGGAATATAACCCTGGTTTCAGCTTAGAGATGTAGAGAGCTGGAAAAACACCACTGTCTCCCACCCTGCAAATCAATGACTTTCCTTGAACTCATCAAATAACTAAGCTTGTAAAGCAAACCACCAAATCAAAGAATAAAATGTGATATGAGGATGAGGTTTTGAATTTAAAATGAGTGTTAACTCTAGATAGAGGTTATGAGATTGCATGTAACTAGGTAGAAATATTTAAAGGGAATGTGTTTACAGGGGTTTGGTTCTCTTTTATTTATTTGATTTTTGAGAGAAAAAAATGATCTGGAAGCACAACTGTGCGGAAAATGAGCACTGATCTCATTTCTACAAAGAAGAAAAATTCACTGAGTTAAGCTAACCTGCAGCAAAAGATTTCAGAAAATAAAAATATTGCACACTCAGTTAAATTGAAATTTCAAATAAATAACATATTTCATATGTATGCCCCATACAATATTTGGGACATTTTTATATGAAATGATTATTCATTATTTAGATGAATATAAAATTTATTTGGCTATCCTACATTTAGCACTCTTTACAATGAATCTGATTAAATAAATTCATGCAACTACTGTATTTACAATATAAATTTTACCCAGACACTCTGCAAATTAGTTCTAAATAATGTATTTTTTTTATTTCTCCTTGTTGTCCTGAACATATGTTTCTATATTACTTTATAATCCTAGCTTCTGTTTAAAACATAAAAATATTATAAATATGTCTAGTTGGATTAGTATATAATACAAGTGTAATTGAGTTGCTCAAAAATTGGGCATCATGACAAATTTGGTTATTTGATCATGAACAGAATTAGGGTATCCAGTTGTTAGATGAAAAGGAAGCAGCTGCAAACTGTAATTTTGTATATCAATTATATTAATTTTCCTTAGTGGCATAGTGAATATCTAGGGAATGCCTAATGCCAAGAGTGGAACATAAATAAAGCAGAGGGAGTAGTGTAATGTGGAACAAAAAGATTCTGGAAAAATCAAGTGCAACCTCAAGAAATAACTCACTCTTTTGACCTGACAATCAGTGTGTGCTGAAATAGAGGATTAGCAAGGCAGTGAGTCCACATAAAATTTCATTCTGCATTTTAATAGGCTGCAAACGATTTGCCAGAGGCAAATTATGCTTTATCCAGAAGTCAGGTGTCATTGCTATAATACATTTAGAAATATTTATGATGGTTTTAGTTGTTTGGTTTACAAAAGGAAAATCGTAAAAGATATATCTTTGGGCTTTATATTGCTAAACATGTCTTGTTTTCCTCTCTCTCTCTCTCTCTCTCTCTCTCTCTCTCTCTCTCTCTCTTCCTCTCTGCACCCCTACTCCTCCAGACATTCAGAAAGTATGTTGTTTGGAAAGAGAGGTTATTATTGCTTGCCATAGCTTTGGTCAGTAAGCAACTCAACCACCACTGCAAAAAAAAAGTATAATTGAACAGATATTTGCATTCCCATATTCACAGCAGCATTATCCATAGTAACCAAGATAAGGAAACAACCTAAGTATCAGTAAATGGATGAATGGACAAAAAAAATGTGGGATATCGACACAATAGAATTGTTTAGCCTTTAAAAAAGAAGAAAATCCTGCTGTTTATGAATACATGGATAAACCTGGAGAACATTATGTTAAGGTAAATAAGCCAAACAAAGAAGGACAAATACTGCAGGATCTCCCTTACATGCAGAATCTAAAAAAGTCAAACTAATAACAAAGAGAATGGTGGTTACCAGGGGCTGGAGGGTGAGAGAAATGGAAAAAAATGTTGGTCAAATGATACAAACCTTCAGCTGTAATCAAATAAGCTCTGGAAACTCAATAGTTACTATAATGAATAATAATGTATCATGGACTTGACATTTGCTAAAAAAATAAATGGATCCAAAGTGTTCTCACTCCACACAAAACACACACACACATACACACACACACATACACACACACACACACAGTATCTATGTTAGGTGATGTATATGTTAATTTGCTTGGTTATGGTAATCATTTTATAATATATACAAAGATCAAAACATCATGTTTTACATTTTAAATATATATGTACATATATAGACTTTTTATTTGTCAATCATACTCAATAGAGCTAGGGGTGAGGGAAGCATATTTGGACTACCCAGATCTCATTTATCCTTGTCTTATTCTGGATACAATAATACAACTCAGATTCTAAAAATAAAAACAATGAGGCATAGTTCAATCAATCAGAGAAAGAAGATTAGTGATATAATTGGTTTGGATAATCTCTAACATTATTTTATTTTACATTTAGCTAATGAGAATTCCTATAACAGATTTATGGTTCCAATCTTTAATTTTCTGCTTATCACATTTCCATCACTGATTTTTTAAAGCTATAAACATTTTTCCATAATTCATTTTGTTTTTTTACCAACATTTTAATTTAATAAACTATTTGATAATTATTTTCAACTAGAGGCCCGGTGCATGAAATTTGTGCCTGGGGGGGTGTCCCTCAGCCCAGCCTGCACCCTCTCCAATCTGGGATCCCTCTCACGATCCAGGACTGCTGGCTCCCAACTGCTCGCCTGCCTGCCTTCCTGATTGCCCCTAACCACTTCTGCCTGCCAGCCTGATCACCCCCTAACCACTCTCCTGCCAGCCTGATTGCCCCTAACTGCCCTCCCTTGCAGGCCTTGTCCCTCCCAACTGCCCTCCCCTGCAGGCCTGGGTTTCCCTCAACTGCCCTTCCCTGCAGGCCCAGTCACCCCCAACTTCCCTCCTCTGCTGGCCTGATCACCCCTAATTGCCCTCCCCTGCAGGCTTGATTGCCCCCAACTGCACTCCTTGTAGGCCTGGTCCCTCCCAACTGCCCTACCCTGCTGGCCATCTTGTGGCAGCCATCTTGTGTCTACATGGGGGCAGCCATCTTTGACCACATGGGGGCAGCCATCTTGTGTGTTGGAGTGACAGTCAAATTGCACATTACTCTTTTATTAGATGGGATAGAGGCCTGGTGCATGGATGGGGCTGGCTGGTTTGCCCTGAAGGGTGGCCCAGATCAGTGTGGGGGTTCCCTTGTCACATGGGGCAGCCTGGGTGAGGGGCCTGTGGTGGTTTGCAGGCCAGCAACGCCCCCCCAGTGACCCAAGCGGAGGCCCTGGTATTTGGGATTTTTTTATCTTCTATAATTGAAACTTTGTAGCCTTGAGTGGAGGCCAGAGCGAGCGGGAAGCTTTGCTTCCTCCATTGCAGGGGAAACCCAACCCTCCTGCTTGCTCTGTGGCCAGAGCCATCTTGGTTGGGTTAATTTGCATACTCGCTCCTGATTGGCTGGTGGGCATGGTAGAGATACGGTCAATTTGTATGTTTCTCTTTTATTAGTGTAGATTAATAAGCATTCATATTCCTTTAATCTTCTGAGTAACTTAAAATTTTATCTCTTATTTAACAGGGTATTATAATTAATTTAATTTATTCATTTCAAAATGTGTTTGGTCAATGTAGAAAAATTTAAAAAAAATTAGAATATTAAGGAATGTAATAATCATGCTCTTTCCAGCCATAAGCAAGAAATATTTGCTTCAGATATATTAATTTATTCAATAACTAAATTAAGAATATGCCTGGGCATATTTATTTATAAAGCAATTTCATCCTATGGTATTGATGTTAATGCTGGATTAGCACATGACGTGCAAGTTAATTTCCTCAGCATATTCCTGCACACCAATATCATGTCCAGTTTTTTATCATTTAAATGGAACAACATTCATAGAATTCAATCTTTATGCCCATGTTTTGGATAAAGTTTATGAAATCACAAAAGTCAATAAGATGGTTTTAAGGTTTCTCACTATTGCAAACATACTCTAGATGGATTGGACAAATATACAATTCATCTAGCAGTGTATGAGAATGCAGGCAAACTCAATTTTTTCTGCTTGTATGACTCTAATTCCTTTTTTGTTTTTAATATTTACCCACAACTTCACATCATTGCCATTCCAAAAAGGCTCTCTTGTGTTCTGAAAACAAAGGTAATTTTTCTCCTTTTCTATGATTACAGTTCTTTATCATTGTATTGTTGATTTTCAAAGTACAATGTTAAGTATTAGCAGAAATCATTAGCTGTTTTTATCTTTGCCAATTTGCCACTTAAAGTTCGTTTGGTCTCTGGGCACCAAGTTCTAGCATGAAATGTGGCTAGAATGCCTTTTCTCTCAGCCTTACATGTCCATCTGGTCATGGCATTTCTGTTCCCTCCAGAGCTGCCAGGCCTGAGTCCATGTCTCTGCTACCTCCTTGTTTGGTCCCAGATACTTTGATACCTAGAGCTTTCTTCTCAGCAAAGTCTTCCATTGTGACTTTGCTTTTCCATAACTGTTCCACCTCCATGGAAATAAATATACACTGAGTGGCCAGATTATTATGATTTCTGAACACATAATAATCTGGCCACTCAGTGTATATCCTATATAATAAAAGGTTAATATGCAAATTGTCCCTTTGACCAGGAGTTTGACTAGCAGGCAGGCCGGCCAACCGCCCATGTCCCCTCCCCCTGGCCAGGCTGGCCGGATGAATTCATGCACCGGGCCTCTAAAAATATATATATATATATATAAATACACACACACACACATACACACACATACACACACACACACACACACATTGAGTGGTCAGATTATTATGCATTCAGAGATCATAATAATCTGGCCACTCAGTGTATATTGAATCTGACTTCTGGTTTGCATGTCTGTTTGTCATTAATTTGTCTATTTGGGATTTTTTTTTTTTTCTTTAAGAAAAAAATAACAACAACAACAACAACAACAACAGGAAATATCAATGAGATTGTAATTGGCCTCACAAGAAATGTGTTACAACCTCATTTTTTACTCAAGAAGGGAACTTGAAGGAGAACTTTGAGGGTAATAAAAACGTAACAGTTGTTGTGATGATTAAAGAAGATGCTACATTTTCTGTCCTTTGTTTACGATGCCCCCCCGCATCTCCCTGGCAAGCTTTTGTTCACTGGGTAGGTCTCAGTTGACTTATCACTGCATTTGTAAAATATTTCTGTGCACTTCAAGAAAAATTAATTGCTGCTTTCTCAGTGTTCCCAAAGCACCTTACTCACAAGCACTTACCACATCATTAGCTACATTGCAGCTTGCTGTTAGCTAGCACAGAATTGTTTGTTTTAAAAGACCAATAATAAAACCTACTTGTCTTTAAAACCCTAGCACCTTTCACTTTGCCTAGCAAAGGAATAAAAAGGCATTCATTGACTTGATTTGAATTAAGTTGTCGCTTCTGTAGAAAAAGTAGTCCATCATTATACTGTCAGAAAGTTGGATCACTTTAATGTGGAGCGAAGGAGTAAAAACGACTTCAGTCATCAAGCTGATTGTCCAACCTTCCTGACTGTTTTCTATGGGCAAGCCTACCAGACTGACCAGAATATCCTCATCTGGTTTCCTGGTGAGGTTCCCTCCCTCTTTGACAGATGTGAAGACATGCAGGTCATGTATTTTCTTCTTCAACTTTGTTTTAAGGACATTCTGAAGATAACTCATTATCTTATTCCATATCAATTCATTGTTTTCGACAATCAGATTATATTACAAATGATTATTCATAGCTATCATTTTTCTTCCTGTTCCACATCTCTCCTGTCCTCAATCTATCTAAAAATCAAGTAAAAACTGTTAAAAAATAAATAGGTGTTTATGTCTTTAAATTGGTGGTTAATTTTTTATATTATAATAAAAAATTAATATACCTCACAAATGCCAACTTATCATACGGTTTCTTTCTGGTGCCCCAACCTGAAGTATTCAATTTCACCCAGTAAAATTACTATTTATTATGGTGCCTTATTTATTTTCTTTATAGAACTTACTACCATCTGAAATTACATATGTTTGGGTTGAACAATAAGAAAAATCTAAAAATAGCTAATAATAATTGCATTCTTATAATTTATCAGCCCTTGCATATTATCCACTTAAGCTTCTTTCTCACCTCATGAAGAAGGCAAGATGATTTGTATTTTACAGAAACTATTCTGAGACATTTGGAAGCCAGAAATTATCAACTGGTATGCAACAAAATTTTTTAAAACATACAATACCTGATTATTTAATCAAGGGCACTGACCTCTTTCCCTTAGAATGTCAAATTAGAAAATGACAACAACCTCTGAAAAGACCTATAGGGTGAGGAAGAAAGGGGATGGAAATCTGAAGACACTTTACTCTGACACGGTACTCAGTACTTTTCACTTCTAAGAACTCCCCTGTCTCTCTCCCCAGATCTAGGGTCCATAAAATTGCAGGGCATGTTTAGAAAATGCAGTGCTACTAACAGGGTGGAAATAAGCCACCACATCTGAGCAAAGAAACTGGTACTCCTAACAGGTACAGGAAGCACAATGAGAAGATATATCTCTCCCCTCCTCTTGCTTTCCAGTCTCCCTTCTGGGTTCCCTATTGGAAGACAATGAGAGAAGCATCTGATAATGTTGAAATGAAGTTTACAGAGCTTTGACCCCATCATTGCAAAGCATAATATAGAGAAGGACTTGAGCTGAGAGACAATCCTATATAATAAAAGGCTAATATGCAAATAGAATGAACATTGGAACAATCGGAAGAACCAAACAACCGTTCCCTATGACGTGCGCTGACCACTAGGGGGTGTGAAGAACATGGCAGGCATTGGCCATGGTGGGATGGTGGAGCAGGTGAGCAGGGGCGCCAGACCAAGATGGGGCACCAGTTGCTGTCATTGGGGCGAGCCTATGGTGGTTACTGAAAAGTCTTTGCTCCTGCATGCCACAGTTCCACCTGCCGCTCACACCTTCTGCCAGCGCCAGAGCCATCGCTTGCACTGGTTGTCGGTGCCCGGCACCAGTCCTGATCACTCTGCGCTATTAGCAGGTGTGAGTGGTGGCTGCTGACCCCAATTGCCCCTGAGGGCTTCTCCACCTCTCTCTGCTCCTGAGGGGTGATTGGGGCAGCAGCCGCCACTCACACCCATTGATGGCACTGGTCCCGCTCGCACCTGCTGCTTGCGCCAGACCCAATCGCTCCGCACCATTAGCAGGTGCGAGCGGGGTCAGCGCCAGCAGCATGTAGGAGTGGTGTCAGAAGGAGCAGGGTTGCCTGCAGACAGGGGACCAGGGGTGGCGGCAGGAGTGGCCAGGTGGGGGCGCAGAGGATGGTCCAAGACCTACCCCTGTGCTTATCGCATCCTCACAGCCCACAGTTCCTTTCAAGGTGCATGAATTTGTGCACTGTGCCCCTAGTTATTGAATAATAGGCATACCATTTGACTGTTAATATACATTTATCTCCTTAGCTTCATTTTTTTCTCATTTCCAATGTGTGTGTTTATGTGTATGTATATATAAACAGTAAATAAGCATATGAAAAGATGCTCATTATCTTATACTAGAGGCCCAGTGCACGAAATTCATGCACAAAGAGGGGGGGTGTCCTTCAGCCCAGCCTGCACCCTCTCCAATCTGGGACCCCTCAAGGGTTGTCCGACTGGCATAAACAGGCAGTTGGACATCCCTCTGACAATCCAGGACTGCTGGCTCCCAATTGCTCACCTGCCTGCCTTCCTTATTGCCCCTAACCGCTTCTGCCTGTCAGCCTGATCACTCCCTAACCACTCCCATGCCAGCCTGATTGATGCCTAACTATTCCCCTGCCAGCCTTTTTGCCCCCAACTTCCCTCCTCTGCCGGCCTGGTCACCCCTAACTGCCCTCCCCTGTAGGGTTGATCGCCTCCAACTGCCCTCCCTTGCAGGCCTGGTCCCTCCCAACTGCCCTCTCTTGCAGGCCTGGTGCCTCCCAACTGCCCTCCCCTGCTGGCCATCTTGGGGTGGCCATCTTGTGTTCACATGAGGGCAGGATCTTTGACCACTTGGGGGAAGCCATATTGTGTGTTGGAATGATGGTCAATCTACATATTACTCTTTTATTAGATAGGATAGAGACCTGGTGCACGGGTGGGGACCAGCTGGTTTGCCCTTAAGGGTGTCCGGGATCAGGGTGGGGGTTCCCTTGGAGCATGGGGCGGCCTGAGCGAGGGGAATGTGATGGTTTGCAGGCCAGCCACGCCCCCTGGCGACCCTAGTGGAGGCCCTGGTATCTGGAATTTATTTACCTTCTACAATTGAAACTTTGTAGCCTGGAGCAGAGGCTTAGGCCTGCAAGGGCAGGAGGAAAGCTTGGCTTCTTCCGTTGCCTGGGAAACCCAAGCCTCCCACTCTTTCCAGCTCCGTGGCTGCCACCATTTCTGTTTGGATTTGTTTACCTTCTATAATTGAAACTTTGTAGCCTTGAGTGGAGGCTTAGGCTGGCAAGGGCAGGCAGAAAGCTTGGCTTACTCTGTTGCCTGGGAAACCCAAGCATCCCTCCTGCTCTCTGTGGCTGTAACCATCTTGGTTGGGTTTATTTGCATACTCACTCTGATTGGCTGGTGGGCATGGCTGGTGGGCGTGGCTGGTGGGTGTAGCAAAGGTATGGTCAATTTGCATATTACTCTTTTATTAGGTAGGATAATTAAGAAATTTCAAATTACAAAAAAAGAATGTGTATACATTTATGTATACACACTCTCACATACATATAAAGACACACACACATACATTTTAATGAATTTACATAATGTAAAATATGGAAGGAAGTGCCCAGGAAACCCTAATCAAGACAAAATATTTCATTTGTAATATTTAGAATAGACTATGGATGTTGGAATCATTATACTTCTTGTTTCTATGTTGCTCAGTTTTACTTTTGTTTTTTTTTTTTAAATTCCAAATTGAATTTGTGTTTATACTACAAGGTTTAAAAATCATAATATATAAATCAACAATGAGACATACATGAAATATAGTCATCATACATAATATGCAAAATTGAAACTTTCCTGTAAACATCTTAAAATTTGCCAATACATATATATGTTCTTAGGCTATGCATTTATTTTTTGAAAAATTAACCATTCAAATAAGTTAGATAACAAGCCTTAGTAATTTAGTAATGTATTACAAAATAATTCTCAGGTTAGCTGATTTGTGAGTGTGTGTGTGTGTGTGTGTATGTGTGTGTGTGTGTGTATAAGTAACTATGCCTACAACAGAACCTAGCATAGTAGTTACATAATGTATATTTGTTGAATACCTAAATAGGAAATATTTTCCCATATAATAAAGGGTAATATGCAAAGTGTCCCCTCGACTGGGAGTTCAACCAGAGTTCAACCAGAGGGTGAGGCTGGTCTGCCAACCACCCAGGGCCCCTCCCCCTGGCCAGCCCCGACCCCGATGAGCCACCCTGCTCTGATTGGGGGTGGGGTTGGTGGGCCAACTGCCCTCAGCCCCACTTGGGGCAGGCCGGCTGGACCCCACCCATGCACGAATTCATGCACCGGGCCTCTAGTAAATGTATAATTACATATTAAAAGTGCATTGTGATGCATAAAAACAATGTAATAAATGTGCTTCCAATCCCTAATTCAAAAACTTCAAAGTCAGTTAACCTTGGGTGATCAATAATTAACTGCCAATCATTGTGCTAAGCACCTTACAAACAATTCCTCATTAAACCTCCTAAGATTGCATGGCCAGTTGGTGACAGTGACAGCATTGAAAGTTAAGTCTGTTGGCCTCTAGTTCTTAACAATTGATCTCATCTTCCTGCATTAATGTCACCTTAGTACAGACCAGCATCAATGAGATTTTGTTTTGTTTTTGGTGTCTTGTGATTATCCAATCTGAGTATAAAGTTAGTAAATGGCAGAGATTCAAAATATGTGTGTGGTATAGGTCAACAGTGCTGCCCTTTTCTTTCACATGCCTCCAAGAAGGATATATATTTTAAAAAACCTCATTATTACATGATAGAATGCATTTTGTGAAAGAAACACACTCTGTGTTCAATTGGCTTCAAATAAAATAACTGTCTAAAAAGATAGAGGGAAATCAATTAAGATGCTAAGATAAGAAAAATAATCTAAAATATTAGCTTCCATTCATTTTTGCAAGGATTACAGTGTAATAAATGGCACAGAAGAGGACATTTTCCTGAACTTGCCATTTAATGGTTCCCTCTAAACATAATGCCGTAATTTCACTAGGCCAGCACCTCCTTGTGCACAGAACAAGAAAGAACAACAGATTTATTGTTATGAGGAACTCTGACTCAAACTTTATTTTTATTTCACTCTACTAATAGAAAGATATCAGACTCACCATCTCAAAGAAGACTGGGGAAAATGATACATTTGTATAACTTGCTATTTCTTCCCTTCTTTCTTACAGTCTACTGTTCCTACTTCTATGTATTTGTGTGCAGGCACAGACAAAATACACACACACACACACACACACACACACCAATCTTCTTGCTTATCATAATTATGTATAGCAGGTTGTTTTAGTCCACTTGGTCTGTCGTTACAGAATTTCACACTGGGTGGCTTTAAAAAAACAGAAATTTATGTTGTCACATTTCTGGAGCCTAAATATACAAGATCACAATGCCAGAATGGTTGATTTCTGATAAAAGATCTCTTCCTCACCTGTCGATGGCCATCTTCTCTCTGTGTCTTCATATGATGGGAGGAGAGAGAGAGAATAAGCTCTCTGATGTCTCCTCATATGAGGGATTAATCCCATTTTGAGGCCCCCACTTTTATAATCTCATCTAAATCTAAATATCTCCCAAAGACTTTATATCCAAAAGTTATCATATTGGGGGTTAGGGTTTCAACACATGGATTGCCTAGAGACCCAATTCCGTTTATAGCACATGTAATATTATAT
The DNA here is from genome assembly GCF_027574615.1 of Eptesicus fuscus. Lineage (NCBI taxonomy): Eukaryota > Metazoa > Chordata > Mammalia > Chiroptera > Vespertilionidae > Eptesicus > Eptesicus fuscus. The sequence continues at coordinate 48,223,579 of NC_072488.1, read as the reverse complement.
TTAAACTAGAGGCCCAGTGCACGAAATTCGTGCACTGGTGGGGGGGGGGGAGGAGTCCTTCAGCCAAGCCTGCCCCCTCTGACAGACTGGGAGCCCTCAGGAGATGTCCTACTGATGGGGAGCAGGCCTAAGCCTCAGTCTGGCCTTCCCTTGCGGGAGGTGACTGGGTTGATCAGGGGAAGGCACCAGCCCCATCACCCCGCTGCTGCTGCCACTGTCACAGCCGCCAAGATGTTTTCACCAACACGGACTCCAGTCCCTTCACCTTGAAAAAATGACAGCTTTCTTTAGGCACTTTTAAGATGTGTCTTTCATAGGATATGACATTTCTTTTCTTTCTTTCTTTTTTATCCTCACCTGAGGATATGTTTCCATTGATTTTTACCGAGCTTGGAAGAGAGAGGGAAAGACAGAGAGAAACATCAATGTGAGAGGGACACTTTGATTGGTTGCCTCCTGCATGAGCCCTGACCTGGGCCCTGGCTAGGGAGGAGCCTGCAACCTAGGTACATGCCCTTGATCAGAATCAAACCTGGACCCTGTGGTGGGCAGACCAAGCCTCTATTCACTGAGCCAAACTGGCTAGGGCAGGTTATGACATTTCTTAGTCCTCCAGCATCGGACCTTTGTTTTTCCTCCAGGAGTGTGGTGGAAAAACCTTAGAACACCTTCTTAGGTTCTTATTATTCAAGTTACCAAGAGCACTGTGAGAGGCAGCTTACAGGAAGCTTAGCCAATGAGCCTTCAGAAAAGGTGTTTCTTCTGCAGCTCATGCACAGAGGACCCCCTTCATTGTGTCTGCAGGGCTTCCATCCACTGGGCTGGGGGCATGCCCCAAGCTGCGCCCCCCAGCCCAGCGGCCCTGCTTTCTGTCAGCTGCGCTTCTGTCTGCTGGGCCAGAGGCGTGTCCCAAGCTGCGCAGCATCGCTCCCCGGCCCAGCGTCTGTCCGCTTGGCGTGTCCCAAGTTGCGCTGCGGCGGCTCAGAGCTCACCCCCAGCCCACCGCCCGCTTTCTGTCAGCTGGGCTTCTGTCTGCTGGGCCGGGGGCGTGTCCCAAGCCACGAAGAGGTGGCTCTGAGCAGCCCCGGCTCTGAGCAGCCCACGGCCCAGCGTCTGTCCGCAGCCCCCGGCCCAGCGTCTGTCCGCTTGGCGTGTCCCAAGTCGTGCTGCGGTGGCTCAGAGCTCAACCCCGGCCCACCGCCCACTTTCTGTCAGCTGGGCTTCTGTCTGCTGGGCCAGGGGGTGTTCCAAGCTGTGCGGGTGGCGGCTCTGAGCATGCCCCCAGCCCAGCAGCCCAGCGTTCTGTCTGCAGCTCTTCCTCCCTCTGTGGCCTGTGAGTGGGACGCTAGCGTCGTCACCATGGTGATGACGCTAGCGTCCCACCCTGGTGCTAGGTGGGCCGCCAAGCAGCCCTGGCTCTGAGCAGCCCCTGGCCCAACGGCCCAGTTCTGTCAGCTGGGCTTCCATCTACTGGGTCGGGGGCATGTCCCAAGCCGCGCAGGGCCAGCTCTGAGCAGCCCCCGGCCCAACGGCCCGGTTCTGTAGCTGGGCTTCTGTCTACTGGGCCGGGGGCGTGTCCCAAGCCGCTCAGCGCCAGCTCTGAGCAGCCCCCGACCCAGCGTCTGTCTGTTTGGCGTGTCCCAAGTCACACTGTGGCAGCTCAGAGCTCACCCCCGGCCCACTGCCTGCTTTCTGTCAGCTGGGCTTCTGTCTGCTGGGCCGGGGGCATGTTCCAAGCTGCACAGGCGGAGGCTCTGAGCGTGCCCCCAGCCCAGCAGCCCAGCGATCTGTCTGCAGCTCTTCCTCCCTCTGCATCCCACCCTGGGGCTATGTGGGCCGCCATCTTTGTAGCTATGTGGGCCGCCATCTTTGGTGCTATGTGGGCCGCCATCCAGCCCGCCCGCGTTTCCCTTCGGCCCCAGCCCCGGCCCCACCTCCGCCCCGCCCTTGTCCCCCGCCCCGCCTTCTCCTCCAGCCCGCCCGCTTTCGCTTCGCCCCCAGCCCCGCCTCCGCCCCGCCCTTGTCACCCGCCCCGCCTTCTCCTCCAACCCACCTGTGTTTCCCTTCGCCCCCGGCCCCGCCTCCGCCCCGCCCTTCTCCTCCCCCCTGGCTTGCTTGCTTCTTCAAAGCTTTACTCCCTTCTGCAGCTCTTGGCTTCTTTGGATGCTGTCTTGATATGCAAATTAGCCGCCATCTTTGTTGGGGTAATTTGCATACTCGTCCTGATTGGTTGGTGGGTGTGGCTTGTCTGGTGGGTGTGGCTTAGGTGTAGCGAAGGTGCGGTCAATTTGCATATTTGTCTATTATTAGATTAGATGTTCTTATTAAAATTACTAAGGTAATATACATTATCCCTTTAATTTATTATTTTTTTAATTCAAGTTATCTTTTTGAGTTATCTTCTTTAATAGAACATATATTTTAACTGAATTCAGTTTATTTATGTTATTTGTAGATTATCTTGAAGACAATTGCACCTTGATTCCACTTAGAGTATATGCTTTCATTATTACATATACTCTTAAAATATTGTTTTTGTCTGTTTCTGTCTGGATACCATGTAGACAATGACAGATGAGGCCTAATTCCCATAAAAATGTCCAAGTCTGGCTTTGTCTAATTTTATATATTCAGAATCAGAATTAATTTCTCAGAGGCAATTTCAAATTTATAAAATATATGCAAAATCACAAAGAATATAGAGATTGCTCAGTGAAGACTTTCTGAATCCTACCCATGTTGCTCCTTCATTATTTTTCATTCCCCTTGAAGAATAGCTGACATTAAAACAGATAATTTTATTAACACTTTCATACTGTTATTTATCTCATTTATTTAATTTAATGTATAATGGTCATTATTATTTTAATTTTGATTGTTAACTTTAAATTACATACAGAAGAGTAAGTCTTTTTTGTAACTGAGTTTCATACAGATATAAGTATTATGTTATGGATATCTTGTATGTAACACACACACACACACACACACACACACAAGAATTAGCAATTTCAAATCAATTGTTTAATTGGTTGAGACTGTGGGACTCTATCTCAAAGTACTACTTGGAGGTAAAACCCAAATGTAAAGTCACTATGCCATAGTGTTCAAGTATAAGTTAAGGCAGTCTTTTTTTATATACATAAATTTCAAAATTATTTGCTTAAAAATGGTGATTATCTTATAGAACAAACTAAAAACTATTTACAAATAATGTATTTTTTAAAAAGAACTTATATTCAAAATATGTAAAAATTCTTATCAACAATAAGAAAACAAGCAACCTGATTAAAAACGGGCAAATGATATGAACAAAGAATATATATATATATGTATATATATAATCATCATATGAAAAGATGCTCAGTATTTTATATAATTAAGAACTTTCAAATTAAAATTAAATTGAGATACCCTTACACATCTATTAGCATGGCTAAACCCCCAAAATATGACAATTCCAAACCTTAAAGAGGATGTGAAGCATCAGGAACTCCTATACCTTGCAAAATAAAAGTAAAAAGAAAAGAAAAAATAGATTAAAGAGATATCTTTACTGTTTATTTTGAGCTCTAAGAAAATATAAATTACAAAATAGTTAGCAAGACACATATTGCAGTGTTTTGTTGAATATAGCAGGTTAGAGATACATTTTATTTAGTTTAAGTTTTTTGCTAAATGGTTGCAAAATCTTAAGACAGGTAATATGTATATATGGAGTGAACAAGATGAATAAACTTAGCAGTTGGAGGGATTATGAGCCAACATTTTATAGAGGAGATGAGATAAGATAATGGGACTAGAAAGTAGATAAATGGTTGGATAACATCTGGGCAATAATCAACATGAATTAGCAAAAGGAGAACTCTCTACAATTTTAAAAAGCTTAAAAATACTGCAGTAGCTACAGGTAAACCAGGCTCAAGAGGCATTTTTATAACATGGGGCTATTGAACACATAATATTGGTTAAGGACAATTCACTACTTGGAACACACTGATTACACAAAAGAGAAAGTATATGTACACTGCAGGAAGTTTTTAAACTTCATGGCCAGGAAGAGCAACAATGATTTAATTTAGGAGAAGTGGGGTCAATTACTTCAACTTATGAGACTAAATAGACAAGGCTTGCATTTTCAGTAATGTTTCTAAATTTGTAAAATGAACAGTGATTTGTGGGAAATTATGCAAGATTGCTGCAGTTATCTTGCAGTGGGAAGGAAAGAGCAAAGTTCTCCTTTGAAAGTCAGTTGGAATTTCTCTCACTGCTCTCTGCTTTGGATAGTGTTTGAGAAATGGGTGAAGAAAGGTGTCAGGGTGAAATAAATGATGGATAACTGGTTCTGAAGACTGTCCAGTTTGAAACCAGAGGTTTTAGCTGTGACCATCCCTATCCTAAATGAATGATTTTCTCCAGTTGCATGTGGTAATGCAGATGTAGGGTTATAACAGTTATCCACTTTTTTTTTTTCCTGGGTATTTGTGGCTGAGGTAAGGCATTAAAAGCCACTAGGTATTGGTAAGAGAACATGTAAGTGTAAAACATAAGATACAGATTGAATGGGTGTTTAGCTGATCTGTATTCTGAGAAACATAGAGGGGTCACAAGAGCATAATTCTACAAGTTCTACCATCTGTGAATGAGAGTGCAGAGATAAAAGGTTATGAGGTTGTGGCCAAAGATGATAGCATTGGATTTTAATATTTATATGGTGAAAGAGCCCTTGGAGATAAGACTATCTAGCTTAGTGTTTCCCCAAGTGTGACTGGGAGAGCTACTTGAATCAGAATTGCTTAGAGTTTTTATAACTATGCAGACCCTAGGGTCCCTTCCAGATGTAATAGAAACTCTGAGGGTGCTGCTAATAGCTCCCCATTGTTAACATAAACCAGATAATTGTGTATAAACTAGAGTTGAAAAATCACTGATAAAACTTATGACCAGTAAGAACACATCAGCTATGAAGTAAAATTAATTAAAGCCTACAAATTTTAAAGTAGGGCGGGTAAAAGTCTAAAACTTTAAATCTTTGACATTAACGATTGATGTTCAAGTGAGGAGAAAAAATAAAATAAAGAATGGTGAACCTGTAAAATGACTAATGTCCACATGCAAGTCTGATTTTTCTTGCTAATTTTGGTGATCTGAATTAGGTGATATGATTGGATGATGTCATCCGGGTGGATAGAAAGCTGAGCAACAATGAATCAGAGACCAAGAGTAAATGCAAGGGCAGAGCTTTATGCAGCAGCCACTGGTTCATTCAGTATGCCTTCATCAAATACGTATGTCAATTTAATGATTACTGTCACCAGCTTTTGGAATACCCGAAAATTCATTATTCCAGAACACCCAAAATATCTTACTTCATCATTCCAGCACTATTAACATTGCCCCATTCTTGCCCCAAGGAAATCAGCTGATCACATGAAAAGCTTGGCATGGCCTTGACCTTTTACTTAAAGGAAGTAAGATAAATACTCATGGAAAGTGATTGAGGATTTGAATATTTGGAGCAACATACTAGTAGTCTGTAACTGAGAAAGCCTGGGAGTGGCTGCCATCATGAGCACCTTGGAAGGGCCAAGTTTAAGGCATTCTGAGCACCAGATATTTCTCTACTCTTTTTTATGAGGAAGTTCATTGTCTGGTCCCTTTCCTGTACAGATGTAGATCAGAAATCTTTAACACTAAAATTTGAGAATTTGGCAGTCTGGACTTCACCTGGAAGGGCGACTGACATTCAGAGGCAGATCCACTTAACTTTCAAATGAAGCACCGATGTCTACCACCACGACCTTTGGTTTTAGTGCTCTCTGGCGTGGAAGGAAGTGCGTCCCCTCTGGAAGCAGTATTGCATAAAGACAACATGTGGCAGTTTGACCGATTATGTGGAGCAGAGGAGAACCAAACAGAAAATAAGCAAAATCACAAACTTAGGAACTCAAGCACATTGGATAGTGTGGAATAAAAGGTGTGTTTTAAATATTAACACCAGGTTTAAAAAACGTGTCTTTCTCTTATTCTTCAAGTTTCAATTATTCCTCAGGGTAAGAGCTCTCCAGACAGAAAACTAAGAATACACTGCAATGTGTAGTCAATTGATCTCACTCAATTTGGTTACCTAAAGAGGGAGCCTACTGTGTTTCCAGGATTTCATATTATACTAGACTCCGATAAAAAGTATGTGTGTGTATGTGTGTGTGTGTGTGTGTGTGTGTAGGGGTGATGAGAAAGAGAGAGAGACAGAGAGAGAGAGAGAGAGAGAGAGAGAGAGAGAGAGAGAGAGAGAGGGACAGGGAGGAACAGGGAAGAAGAGAATGAGAATATAGGTGAGTGTGAGTGTATGGTGTATAGTATGACATGCACAAAGCCTACATCTTCATGTATTATTTTGCATTTTGCTGATGTGCTTAGTGAAATATCAGAGGTCAGGCAGGCAATGAGAGTTACTTTTGTTCAAGCTATTTTAGATACTGGGATATTTTCAATAGATGGAAGTGTTGTGTTGGAAATGGTGTTCTTTCACAGAGTTGCAAGGAAAGCATTCCGGAAGACCCACATCGGGGAGGATGTGGTCTAGCTGTGCGATTTATTTGAGTGGAAATAAAAGGCTGCTCCCAGTTTCCCAAAGTCTCATCTCCGTCCGCCATGAAAAAAAAAAAATCCCACCCTGTTTTCATCAGGCCCAGAAATAGGGCCAGTGTCCAGACATTTTGTGCCATTGGTTCAGTCCATGTCTTTGTCCTCATCAGCTGGTGTAGTCTGGGTTCCTGGCTGAGTTCTGGCTGGCACTGTGCCCAGGCTCGCACATGGAGCTCACACAGCCAGGCTGCAGCAGCTGCTAGGGCTACATGGTTGCTATGGAAAAAAAAAGTGCAGGGAGAGAGAGAGAGAGAGAGAGAGAGAGAGAGAGAGAGAGAGAGAGAGAGAGAAAGAGAGAGAGAGAGAGAGAGAGAGATCGTTGTTAAGTTGATTACCTTACCTCAGCCTTGGGAAAGACCAGGTACCCTTTCAAAGTAACTAATCCACTTCCCAATCTTTCATAGGCTACACTAACCAATCCATTTCCCATATCTTCCGAGGTTCTGATCCTTTTCCCAGGCTAGACAGATAGGTCTCTGTGTTGCCCATCTTACTGGTAGCTCCTACTGGCATGCCTCAGAGTAGAAGGACCTTCTGCTGTGCCACCTTGGCTTCTACTAGGCATGTTCTCAGAGAAGAATTTCCCCTTTATTGTTCTGTCCCTTCCCCCAGTAATCTGCTGCAGGGACCTATGGTTCCCTGGGGAGTGGTGAAGCTCTAGCTTCCCAGGGAAGCAGGCCCAATATTGGATTCAACTTTCCAGTTTACTAGGCTTCTTGATATCTGATTCCCATTGCTCCCTTCCTTTACTAATACCTAGATACTATACTAATAGAAGATCCTTGACACATTCAACTCTTTGTATTGATTTTAGAGAGAGAGGAAGGGAGAGAGAAACATCTATGTGAGAAACATAGATTAGTTGCCTCCCATATGCGCCCTGACCGAAGATAGAGCCCACAACACTTTGGTGTATAGGATGATGCTCCAACCAACTGAGCCACCTGGCCAGGGCTGCCATATTCAATATTTAAAGCATGAGTGAAAGTGTTATTACAGCTGTAAGGTGTTACAGTGCCATGTGCTGTGTACAGAAATATGGAAGGATTAAAACATAACTAAATTTTCTTTAATAACTTTATTAAAGTTTACTAAGATGCTCTCTGATTTAGAGGTAATTAAAACAGACAAATATATAACACTATATAAAAAAAGTAAAATAGAGAAAAAAATGCTACTGCTAACACTAACTACTAAATACTTGTTAACCTGTGTATGCACTACTAATTTCCTTAACCCAATCCAAGTAATCAAACAGATGACTCTTCGGTCACAATGTTGTTACCTAAAATATTCAATACAATATTTTGAATGCTCGATATAAGCATATTTTTTTTTTGGTTTTATTAAAATAGATTGATAGCCAGTGAGATTATTACTACCAAACCTACCTAAATCAGCATTTTTAGTTACCTGGAAGAAGTTGCCCAACTGCTGGTTGTCAATTACTTGTAGGCAAAATCCTGCTGCTGTGAGCTCACTTGAATGCTGCCACCTCTCAGATACCCAGCTGGTTCCTAGAAATCTCTTTGCTGAAGCAACCAAAGAATTGATTCCTGGCATAGCTGGCGTATCTAGGATCCTGCTCCAGATGCAAAGCCAGCCAGTATTCTGATGGGTTAAGAATTGTTGAAGTTCTAAAATATTGCCTCTGTTCTAAACTACCATAATTTGAACTCTCAAAATATTGGAAGGTGATATAGCCATAAAAAGCAATGAAAAATAAACAAACAGAGGCACACTTTTTATTTTGATTTATTTTATATTGATGCTGAAACTCACAGTTTTAGGAAACTGAACTATATGCAGCCATGTGGTTTTTGATAAACTGTTGTGGTCGAAATATCTTCATACCAAAACAACACACTTATTAATTACAGGGGAGAGTATTCTATAAGAGAAAGGGAAGAAAGAGCTCAGGATTTAGCATTTGTCTCAAGGGCCTAGTGACGATCTGGCTTAGGCTGTTAGACTGCTGCTGGTGAGACTCTCCCTTCTGGCTGTCAGATGGGAGGAGAGAACACATAGCAGACATCTGGGCCTGCACACAGGGGGCATGCCTTGGGACCCATTGCCGCCTAGACAGCATATGGGCAAGGCAGAAAGGAGACTTCTGAGAGCATGCCTGGATCTTATATCATAAACTAGGCTGGGGCTCACTGCAGCATAATGGTGTGGAAAGGAGGAGAGTAGAGACAGAGAAAACCAACTCCTTGCACATCAGATTCAGCATACTTGGATCCTGCCAACAGGTAAGTCACTATCCGGCAATCTATCAATCAGTTTAGAATTAAAATAGCCCGGCCGGAGTGGCTCAGTGGTTAAGTGCCCTCCTATGAACCAGGAGGTCATGGTTTGATTCCCATTCAGGGTACATGCCCGGGTTGTGGGTTCCATCCCCAGTAGAAGGCAGCCAATCAATGATTCTCTCTCATCACTGATGTTTCTCTCTCTTCCTCTCTGAAATATATATATTTATTTTTAAAAGTGAAGTTTTCTCAGTGAGTTAAGAATTTGACCTTATTCATGCCTACTCATACTTATAGGGATAATAAACATAGCATTTTCATATATTTTCTTATATTTTGCATGTCATACTTTTGAAACTCAATTTGCATAAATGTTGAAGTTGTCAGAGTTGGGACTATAAAGAAAGAGGAAGGTTGATTGTTAAGTCAGGACTTCACAAAGGAGTAGAAACATGAAGGTGAGAATCTGACCCTTAGTTTTAGACATGATTTTTCTTCCCACACTTACTTTCCCCAAGTTTTCAAAAGAACTAGTGTATAAACAAGCATTTCTTCTTTCCTCTACAGAATCAGAGCAAGGAAAGTTACCTGGAGGGAACAAACTATGGGATCTGTAATACACAGCACTGCTATAAAACGCCCTTGCTATCTAGTTCAAAACACCTTTGTTTGTCTGAGCACAAGGCCTCTGGAGAGAGCTCAAGACACACTGATATATCCCTACACTGAGAAATTCTCACTTTGCTTAACTGATTTTATTGTGCATAAAGTTTTCTACATTACACTTCTTTTCATTTTAGCCAGGTTTAAGATGACCTAGTAGCCATCTTGCTTAGATTTAGATATATTGTCACTCATCTAATTGCAGGACATCTATTGGAATGAATCATTTCTGCAGATAATACATCAGATTCACTAGGTATTGGTTTTTAAAACGTATCTGTCAAATAGTCATTTTATAATCAATCTCTGAAGGAAACTTTCTCTAGCCCCCTGTATTCCAAAAACATTGTTGTACCATCCAATCCCTAGAATGTGCAGGATTTTTATTTAATGTTTTTTTTTTTTTTAAACCTCAGCTGAGGAAGAGTGCCTCTTTCTTTTTAAAACATATTTTATTGATTTTTTACAGAGAGGAAGGGAGAGGGAGAGAGAGTTAGAAATATTGATGAGAGAGAAACATCAATCAGCTGTTTCCTGCACCCTCCCTACCGGGGATGTGCCCACAACCAAGGTACATGCCCTTGACCGGAATGGAACCTTGGACCCTTGAATCTGCAAGCCGACACTCTATCCACTGAGCCACACTGGTTAGGGCTTACTAAAAAAATTTATGTTGTTTTGTTTTTTGTCAAATTCTACTCATTTTATTTTGCTCACTGTGTCATATATTGATATCATCCATTATTCCTTGGAGTTGCCCCCACCTATAGATTTCTTAGTCACACTTCATCATTAATTTAAGGTTCTGTCACCCAACTCATTGTTTGCCTCTTTACTTCAAATCTAGTAATCTATCATAGGAAGTGATTTAAGCATTCAAACAGATGTCCAACATGTGAACTTCCTTAGTTCTGTAACATTCTCAACTCCTGGGATCTTCACTTTGACTCTATTTCAGCCACCTGTTTCCATCATTATCTAGAATTTCTTCAATTCTGCACTCTTGAAATCAAATATCCTACCTCCTCATCAAATCTGTCCTTGCAGCTCTCACATGCGGCTGCCCACTACATGTCTTTCAGTCTTACCAGGAGTTATAGTCTTATCACTGCTCTGTACCTCCACATTGATTAGCCTCTTCCCCAAATCCCCACTACTGCATTTTCTATCTTTCCCATTTTTCTAAATTTAATGCTTCATCATTTTAATCATTCTCTTGCCAACATATTCATTTTTTTGTTTGCATTTCTATACATGCTGCCAATAAAAATGCAGTTTTGCAGAAGTCTAAATATTAGTTTCTCAGCTTTCCAACCAAGCTTTTTATAACTGCTGGAGCAATCAATTTTAGGCAGACTTGTGACATCAGGCTGCTCATGACTCATTCTGTATTTACTGGATCACAGTAACTATTTAAAATATTCTTTAATTTCCTCAAATAATCTATTCTATTGTATTTGCCCTTTATTCAAAACAAAATGACAGAGTAATAGAAACCACTTTCAAGGGACATCATTAGCTTTTTACAACCACCTCACATCACAATATTAATTTGTGTTGACACCACTTTAATACACCTTCTATCCTGTATCTTGCTGTGCACCTAACCTATTAATGTTTAAACACATTTTATAGTCTCACACATTGAAAAACCTATTTCTTGACTCCATGTTTTTCCCAAATAATAAGCAAAACAAATAAAAAAAAAACACTTATTTTTTTTAAAGCTTTTCATAAATACCCTGCCTGACTCCATTTTATATCTTGTTGTTTCTAATTTTTACCTTCTCTGTCCTCCTACCGTTAGGAATATGAGCTGCCACTCCATGAAAATCTATTTTTGTCTGAGTCACAAAAGGCAGATGTGCTGTTGATTCCAATGAATACTAATTAGAATTGATCACACTTGACCTCTCTAAAGAATCCTTAAAATGTAATCATGAAAATGTATTTTTGCCCTTGACTTCTAGAAAGCTATGCCTCTATTACCCTCTCACTGTTTCCAAATTGGTTTCCTAGCTTCTTTGTTTGGTTCTCTTCTGTTATCCCTGGTTTAAATGCTGCCTTTTTCTGAGTTTTTATCCTTGGAACTTTTGTTCTCACCATATGTATTTCCTGGGTAATGGCATTCAAAGGTCTTCATTTGTTAACTTTTGTTTGTTTGTTTGTTTCAATATATGCCCTAGATTGAGAACATTCACATTAGTAATAATTGATTGTAAAGACAGTTATTTTTTATTAGAGACAATTCCACCAAACCATTTTTCCATGCAGCATCTTGAAATGTGTAAATATAGAAAATGTATAGATTGAAAATGGTATCTCTGAAAGTAATAATGGATAACAACATTAGCTTTTCTCTTGATTCTCAATTCTATGTATTAAAATTGATATTAAGTATATCCACTTGATACTCTTCCTGATACTTTAAACGCATCTTGTGAAATATAAAAATAATCATTAACTCCTAACCCCTCTTTATTAGCCAGGATAGTATAGTGGCTACAATAAACAACCCCCAATCTTGCACAATAAAGATGAACACATGTGGTAGGTTGAATGAAGGCCCTTCACAGATGTGTAGGCCCTAATGCCCAGATCTGTGCATATTTTATCTTACATAGTAAATGAGACTTTTGAGATGTGATTATTACAGGATTTTGAAATGGGGAGATTACCCTAGATTATCTGGGTGGCTGCAATGTAATCATAAGGGTCTTTATAAGAAGGGGACTGAAGCGTCAAAGTCAGAGGAAGAGATGTGAGGATAGAGGCAGGAGTAATAGATAATGATTGGAAGTTGCTCTGCTGCTGACTTCAAAGTGAAGAAGGAGCCAGAAGCCAAAGGAAGAAGGAGCTGAAAAATGTAAGGAAATTAAGTCTTCCTTGGAGTTCCTTTCGCCACCCCACCCCCCAACCCCCAATACGCAATCTTTCCAACAAGTTGATTTTAGACTCACAAGACTCATTTCCCATTTCTGATCTGCAGAAATGTGATACAGTGAATGTATGCTGTTTTGAGTCACTAAAGTTTGTTACAGCAACAGTTGAAAACCAATACAAAAAAACCCCACAAAGATTTACTTCTTATAACTGCAATCCAACACAGGTTCTCCTTGCTCGCCATCAAGTGATGCAGATTTTTGATCATTTGAATGTGTCTTTTGGATGTCACAAGAGGAAGAGAGATTCTGGATAATCATGCTTAAAGTTATGGCAAAGCCTGGAAATAGGACTTAGCACTTCTTTATGTAACCCATTCTAATTATAAAGGAGCCAAAGATGGATAGTGTTGGTGGATACCCAGAAAAAAGTACCTGATATTAGTGAACATCTAGCATTCCTCTGCCATTATCTGCCCATCCAGTCACTGCATTGAGGCCAAGGGTAAGGATTTTGGGATAATAATCAATTACTTTCATTAAGTTTAAATTTTTTCCCCTCTGGAAACCAATAAAATTCAAAAGACAAGTTGTTTGTACCCTGTTTCATTTACACCCCATTATGCAAAGATGTAACAGAGACAGGATAAGCCCATAAATTATCCTGATCAATAAATGTGAAACATGCAGTAGTCAGTACTTACCAGAAATTATAAAATTCTGAGCAGATATTGTGAGGGGCCCCTTTCCTGGAGTGACAGAGATTTAATTAAGCCTTGATTCCAGTCTTTGGCAGAAATCACCTTATGCTCTGTTCTTCACAGTCATTTTGTTCTAATGATCCTTTTAGAAAGACCTTTATTCAAAATTTGTATCAAATTACATCTGAAACATCGTTTTCTCAATATAGTCGCCATTAGGTTGAGAGGGAGACATTTGGTGCTGAGAAAGTGGAGAAATAAGGCAAATTTGAGTACATTGTCAATGGAAGAACTTTGGGGAGAATTCCTGAAACATGTAACAGTTGAAAAGTTTTGTTAGAATAATCAGGCCAAAGAAAACACAAACCCAGACCCCTGACCCTTGCCAAAGGAAAAAAGCAACCAACCAAACAAAACTATTCAAAACATAAAACAGATTCTGAGAACTTAATTTTCCATTATCAGGAGGCAAGTTTTCAAAACTACGTAGCCTCCATGGAGGATATTATCTACAGAATCATAACTTTTAAAAGAGGCTTTGGGGATACAGGCAAATAAGCATATGAATGTTAGTATTTTCAGTGTCAAGAACCCACAATAAAGAGGACTTTTTATGATGCAAGAGTGGTGGTCAAATTAGATTGATGATCCGGAGGACTTACTTTGATGACATAAATTCTATTTAGGGTTGAGCTGTGGAGGATGTACACTATGGTTATTTTTCCTTTTCTGCTCTCATCATCTTTAGTTTTTCAAGGCTAGTGAATTCTATGAAAAGGGTCCAATATACTTGTATATTTCAGTAGAAAATTAGGAGGGTGTCAAAGCAAAAGAGTATCTTTGGGAGAATAATTTGTGACCATAGGTAAATGGTTAGAAATACCACCTCCAGCAAGGAGTGCCAGTATATGATCAACTCAACAAAAGCCAGATGAAACCCATTTGCTCTCACTGTCATCATCCTGGCAAGAGGAGAGGGTCATCAATTTCATGCAGGCCCCACAAAGCATTCTGAAGACACCATGTGTGTTTGTGGACATATTCTGTTACACCAGGTCATGTTTACTGCACCACTTCTCCATATATCCATACGACACATTAAAAAAAATGATGTGGAATCAGAAAATGAATTTTTATCAAAAAGAATGAGTTACTGCCTGCAGCGGTGGCTCAGTGATTGAGCCTTAACCTATGAACCAGGAGGTCATGGTTCAATTCCCGGTCAGGGCATGTGCTTGGGTTGTGGGCTTGTCCCCAATTGTGCAGGAGGCAACCAATGATTCTCTCTCATCATTGATGTTTATATATATCTCTCTCTCCCTCGCCCTTCCTCTCTGAAATGAATAAAATATATTTTAAAAAACAGTAAGTTACCAAAAGACATGGTGATTGGCCATTATGACAATTTTCTTTTTCCCCACCTCACTCCTTTCACCAAGTACAGAGTAAGGGGGATAAAATCAGCCACAAAAGAATTAAGAAAATACATTTCCTTTGCACATGAAATGTAATGTGTAGAAAATTTATGACTTCACTAGAGTTGTACTACAATTATTTCACTAATTATAAAATTCAATTGAGAAATTTAATTAGATTACAATTTTCTCATTAAGTGACATCAACAGACTTTTTGATTACTAAGTTTCTTTCCTATTTACAACTAGAGGCCTGGTGCACGAAATTCGTGCACGGAGGGGGGTTGTCCCTCAGCCCAGCCTGTACCCTCTCCAATATGGGACCCCTTGAGGGATGTCTGACTGCCCGTTTAGGCCCGATCCCACCAGGCAGTCGGACATCTCTCTCACAATCCAGGACTGCTGGCTCCCAACTGCTTGCCTGCCTGCCTTCCTGATTGCCCCTAACCACTTCTGCTTGCCAGCCTGATCACCCCCTAACCACTGCGCTGCCAGCCTGTTTGCCCCCAACTTCCCTCCTCTGCTGGCCTGGTCACCCCTAACTGCCCTCTCCTGCAGGGTTGATCACCTCCAACTGCCCTCCCTTGCAGGCTTTGTCCCTCTCAACTGCCCTCCCTTGCAGGCTGGGTGCCTCCCAACTGCCTTCTCCTGCTGGCCATCTTGTGGTGGCCATCTTGTGTCCACATGGGGGCAGGATCTTTGACCACATGGGGGCAGCTATATTGTGTGTTGCAGTGATGATCAAAAGAGTGATGATATTACTCTTTTATTAGATAGGATAGAGGCCTGGTACAGGGGTGGGGGCCAGCTGGTTTGCCTTGAAGGGTGTCCCGAATCAGGTGGGGGTTCCCTTGGGGCATGGGGCGGCCTGAGCGAGGGGCCTGTGGTGGTTTGCAGGCTGGCCACGCCCCCTTGCAACCCAAGCGGAGGCCCTGGTATCTGGAATTTATTTTCCTTCTACAATTGAAACTTTGTAGCCTTGAGCGGAGCCAAGCCTGGGGCTCCCTCAAAGGCCGAGGCCGGCAGCCATTTGTGTTGGGGTCATAATTGAAACTTTGTTGCCTTAAGCAGTTGGGCCCAGCCACGGTGTGCGGAAAGCTTTGCTTCCCCTGTTGCCGGCGGCAACCCTGGCCTGCTCTCTCAAGCTCCATTCTGCCGCCATTTGTTTGAATTTGTTTACCTTCTATAATTGAAACTTTGTAGCTTGAGTGGAGGTTTAGGCCTGGCAAGGGCAGGCGGAAAGCTTGGCTTCCTCTGTTACCTAGGAAACCTTGCTCTCTGTGGCTGTAGCCATCTTGGTTTGGGTTAATTTGCATACTCACTCTGATTGGATGGTGGGTGTGGCTTGTGGGCCTGCCAGAGGTATGGCCAATTTGCATATTTGTCTATTATTAGATAGGATTGTGTGTTAGTCCTTTTATCTTCAAGTCTTTTTCTTCTATCATACCACTTAGTTATCAGACTAATATGATGATGTCTTATTTATTCTTTCTTTGATGAGTTTGTTTGTCTAGCAGTACAAATAGTTTTCTCAACTGGTAGATGGTTAGAAGGATGTACAGTTTGGTGCTGCTAGGTGGGAAGAGAAAAAATGCCTTCAAGTTCAGCCTATACACATTTAGCTACATGTGAAGATTTAAACCATCTAATTTATATAACAAACATTTTATACCACATTATTTGCACCTGGTTTACAAATTTACTCAGCTTTTCACAACAATTATCAATGATCATATCAAAATGTCAAATATCCCAAAGTGACATTTTGTTAGGCAGTTATAAAAAAGATTTATTTTTCCTCTGGTATTTCTTGACAGTTTCATTTGTTGCAATTTATTATGTAAGGAGAACTATTGAAAAATACATCTCTTTTTTTTTTTATTATTTTGGTCAAGGAAAGAATGAAGAAGAAAAAAAGAGATAAAATTTTAGACCTCTCAATATCACATTATTTAATACCGAGGCATAAAGAAATACATACATCTTTTAAAATATGTTTATGAGAAAAATAACTGGTATATTAGAAAATGTAGCTAAGCAAACAGCACACATTTTACAGCCTAAATCTCACTCCATAAAAATCATTGTTAAATTTATTTCTCTCAGCATTTTATACTGTGCCTTTATTCTTAAATACAATGAATCAACTGTACACCCAATTTTGTAATTCTTTCATTTATCAATATGTCATAAATAAGTTTATGCAGCTAGATATTTCTAGTAAACAATTTGCAATTTATATTGCATTTCATTGTATTACATTATAATTTATCTAAACAAAGCTTTATGTAGATAACTATAGCATTCCAAATTTTACTGTTTTAATGAAGAGAGTGATGAACATTGTTGCAGTACAATCCTGTCATAGGACTATATATTTTTCCTTGACATAAATATTTTGCATGTGAATTCTCAGGTTAAATTAAGATAAAATCTAATGCTCTTTAATTAGTATTGCTAAATTGCTTTCAGTAATTTTTGCAAGGAAAAATATACTTAAAAGTGCTTATTGTTGGTATCATGCTTGAATTATTTCTATTTTATATATGTTTTATCATTCAACTTAATAAATTAGTACATAGAAATATATACTGAGAATAATTATTGAGAATATTCAGTGTTTTGGAACCTGTTGAGTCACAGGAGAATGTTTATATGACATGTTCGCAATATCACAAAGATCCTGAAATATGATCTCAGATCATTAGGAAAAGCAAAGGCTTCCATCACATTGACCCAACATTGGATTTGAGACCGAATTGTCAATTTAAAAGAGTTGTTGAACATTAAAGAACACCACGGAAATTCCACAAGTAAGGAATTAAAGGTTTTCTAATACATGGTACACAAATCTGTTGCTGATCAATTTCCAAAATGTTTCTTTCTCTGTGGAGTCATCCCATGTTTAAAGCTTCCCAAGCCTTCAGTGCCCATGCTGTTGTGGACCAGAGCTTTGATGAACCTGATCTTACTTCTCCAAGCCGACCTCAGCATTACATCTGAGGCCCAGCTGCACACCTGAGGAAAATCAACAAGTGAGTTCCTGAGATGACAACCTGCCTTTCATTGGCCATTTCTAACTTAAAATCCACAAGCCTAAATCTGGAGGAACTGGGATTTTCCCTGACCTGGAACTTGTGAGAAATATAGCATCCGGATATATTTTAACTGTGCTAAATTCAGATTCCCACCATGCTTCCTTCTTTACAGTTTCATGTTTTCATTTTGTTTTTTTAAAAAGATAGACATCACTGTTTTTCAATGCAACAAATACAAGTGGCACAGAGCTCTATAAACTCTTTTCTCATTTCCCTGGAGTTTAACTATTAATTTATCTGATGTCCCTCATAGTATATTTTAAAGGCATAATAGATTATTTGAGACATTTAATTCCATCTTTCTCTAAAATTTAAGAATGATATTTGTATAATCCTATCTAATAAAAGAGTAATATGCAAATTGACCATCACTCCAACATACAAGATGGCTGCCCCCATGTGGACACAAGATGGCCACCACAAGCTGGCCAGCAGGAGGGGGGGCAGTTGGGAGGGACCAAGCCTGCAAGGGAGGGCAGTTGGGGGTGATCAAGCCTGCAGGGGAGGGCAGTTGGGGGGGACCCAGGTCTGCAGGGGAGAGCAGTTGGGGGGGACCAGGCTGGCAGGGGAGGGCAGTTAGGGGTGACCAGGCCTGCAGGGGAAGGCAGTTAGGGGCAAACAGGCTGGCAGGGGAGCAGTTAGGCATCAATCAGGCTGGCAGGGGAATGGTTAGGGGGTGATCAGGCTGGCAGGCAGAAGCAGTTAGGGACAATCAGAAAGGCAGGCAGGCGAGCAGTTGGGAGCCAGCAGTCCTGGATTGTGAGAGGGATGTCCGATTGCCCGTTTAGGCCCGATCCTAGTAGGGCCTAAACAGGCAATCAAACATCCCTTGAGGGGTCCCAGATTGGAGAGGGTGCAGGCTGGGCTGAGGAACACACACCCCCATGCATAAATTTCATTCACCGGGCCTCTAGTTGAAGATAATAATCAGTTGATTTTTAAATATCAATCGAAAGTATACTGAATAAACAACACATTTTTCTGGTTTTGTTCATATTAGTTTATTCAAGTGCAACTAGCATTTATTGGGCACCAGCTGTTTGCCAGGCATTTGCTTTGCTCTTTGGCTAAAGTGGCTCTTAGGGTCACATTACCCTCCCAACATTTAAGTAATATATGCCCAACGTTTGAACTCAGGAGATCAGAAATTTAAAAAGAAAATTGCTATGTTCCACCTTTTCGGGGGGAAAATAACCAAACTGTGAAATAATCGGTAGTATCAATGATTGCAAGTGATCTTGCTAATGACCTTAATGACTGTTTTTGTGTGAACATTAATATTTGGACAATATCCACTTATTTTATAGCTGATTCAGAGTCTGTGGATTGGAATATTGATCATACCATTGATTTACTGTCTGGCACCTAAGAAAGGCAGTTAATAGCTGTCAGTTAATACTTTTGAAAATATGGAGCTGAATGTGCTCATAATACTGTTTTGACAATTTACTGGTAAAATGTCAAAATATTCACAAATCAACGTATTTAATAATGTCACTTTCATGTATTGCTAACATAAATGCCAATGCATAGTCATATTTGAAAAACTGCTAATTTACTCTTTCTTCCATGATGCCCATCACTTTACAATTGATATAGGGTAGAAATTCCAAAACATATGATGAAAATGTAGTCAAGGCAAAATTAAAAATTTATTTAAGGTAAAATTTTGACCTTTGTATAAATGTTCCAGAAAAGTAACTAATATCAATTTTCTGAGAATATCTTAAACATGTGCCTTTATAAAGCATGACATTGAAACTGATCTCAGAACAAATATGCATAAAAATGAAATAACACTTAAGAATTTAAATGTAAATTATAACCCCATATAATTGTGCTTTACAGATTTACAGATTTTAAACTGCATGCAAGTACACACACACACACACACCACAGCTGAGCTAGAAGATGTAATTTTTGGCTTGCATAATGAACTGAAAAAGAAAAAAATGAACTTTTTATCAAGCACCTATAGCATGCTAAAACATGGGCTTTTTTTCTTTGCCATAATGTAATAGTTGAAAGAGAGGAAGGAAGGAAAGTAAGAAACCACAAAGGTGCATTTAGCAGCTACTGTAAGTCAAGCCTCATTCAATTTAGTTTATACAACCATGTAAAGTAGAAAGCACTTGGGGGGCAAGTTTAAGGTTTCTCTGAGCAAGTTAGAAAAAAATGAAGGTGGATAAGGGGGCTTTCCAACGGTTGTGCTAATTAATTGCACTAACTAGGTATGATGATAGTATATGGCATAATATACAATCACTAGAGGCCCGGTGCATGAAATTCATGCTTGGGGGGTCCCTCAGCCCGACCTGTATCCTCTCCAATCCGAGAGCCCTCAGGGCATGTCCTGCTGACGGCTTAGGCCCGCTCCCTGTGGTTCTCTGCTCTCTGCGGGGCTTGCTTGTGATGGGCAAGCAAGCCCTGCTGGGTGCTGCCTGCAGCTGCACTTGTCTGCTCCCGGGTCACCGTGGCAACAGCCAAGCAGGCCCTGCTGGGCGCTGCCTTGCCTGTTGTGGGTCCGCAGCAGCTATGGCCAAGCAGGCCCTGCTGTCTGCTGTCAAGCTGAGCTGCTGGACCCACCCCCAGGCCCACCCTGAGGTTGCCTGTCCAGCCCTGCCTGGCTCCCCGGGCCCCGCAGCAGCTGCGGCCACTGGGGTCTGGCCCTGCCTCCCTCTTTAGCCCTTGAAGCAGCCTCGGCGGCTGCTGACCAGGCCCTCCCCCAGTGCAGGTGCATGGAGGCAGGTCCAGGCTGCAGCCGCCGCCCCCAGAGAGACCCCTCAGTGTTCGCGGGTCTGGGGATGCCACCACCGCTGCCACCGCTCCAACCAGCGAACGCTGAGGGGTCTCCCCTCAGCGGCGACGGATCCGGCCATTGAGAGGCCACCCCAAGTCCCGCCCCCCAGCCTCCCGCTGCCCAATCGTGGGTGTAGTGGAGTGATGGTTATTTGCATATTACTCTATTATTAGATAGGATAGTGCATGTTATTAAGCAGATTGCAAAGGAAAACCCAAGGAGTCTGACCATAACAACTCCAATCATGGTGATGAGTCTAAACTCAGGACTGGCAACCTATAGTACAAGAAACAAATTGAATTTATTGTACACAACAGGTCATTTTTGTTAAGAAAAAGTTGATGGCCCAAGCTGGTTTTCTCAGTGGTTAGAGCATCAGCACATGGACTGAGGTGGTAGGTTCAGTGCTGGTTAAGGGCACATCAGGTTGCAGGTTCCCAGCCTGGTTGGCAAGAGTATGGGAGGCAGTAAATGTATGTGTGTTTCTCATATCGATGTTTCTCTGTCTCTCTCCCCTTCCCTTTCACTCTTTCTAAAAATCAATGGGAAAAAATATCCTCAGGTGAGTATTAAAAAAAACAAAAAAGAAAAATTTTCTAGATGTAATTTATTTGCAGGACATTTTTCCTTACATAATATTCTTCTACTATCCCCCCTTTTTTGGTTTAAATATTGGGAGGCTTTTGGAAATTTTATGCTGTAATCTTGATAGCTTTTAAATTTTACTTTTTTGCACTAAAATGTGACTGCTTTAGGTTCATTATATGTTATGCAATTTTACCATGAGATGAACTACCAATAAAAATTTTAGTTAACACTTTAGTAACAGCTTTTTTGTCCAGTACAATTAATTTTTCTAGAGTATTTGCTTATTTTGGTTGGCCAATTTAAATTAGTCTGAAAACTTGACTACTATTTTACTGTCAAATTTAATATTCTAACAACCATCTTGTTTTACCCTGTAATTATTAGTGGAGAGGATTATTTGCCTTCTTGAGTAGGCCCTGAGCATTCCTGGTGCTAGGCTGGATTTAGATATCCTAGACCCCAGTTCCCCGGATCATGGGTGCAAGACATCTCCATCAAGTCTTGTTGCGGTGAGAGGGCATCTGCTGTCGGCCAAGTCTCTGTTACCTGGGTCCCGATTTGAGCTGGGCATGTGAAGCTGAGCAGCCATGGGGGCAGGAGATCTCCTTCAGCAGGGGTGAGGGTTCAGGCCCCTGCAAACTTGGGGGGGTGAAGGTCTGTGCCCCACCTCTGTTGACCCCCAAGTTCTCTCCTGATGGCCCCTGTGCGACTGTGCCTGTCTTAGGTTGTTCCTTCCCTGAGGAATCTTACCCGTCTCTGGCTAACCAGCCATCCTCCGGGGCCAAGCAGGGTGATGTGAGGTTTAGTTCTGTCTCCTTGGTCGCCTATGCCCCCATGGCCTCCGCGCCCAGCACCTGTCTTGGGATCCCCTCGCCTGCTGGCAGGGTCCCAGCACTGATCACATATCTTGTGGAACCCAGGTTTCTTCTCCAGGGAGGCCCTTTCATTTGTAATGCTAACAGCAAGTCACCCAGGTAAAACATACATGGTGTCAAAACAAGCCAAAGGAAAATCATTTGGGCAAAAAAATGAAAAAGGATCGCAAATCAAATTCATAGAAAATATTCCTTTATTAACTTTTGGTCGAGAATATGTTTGTATGTTTTCAGAAAACAACTCCGAGACATGTGGATTCCTGCAATAGAGAGGAATTGACAGGAGTGCTCCAGCCATGAAGTCAGAAGAGAAACAGTCCAGAGATGGAAGACGCTGACGATGCCTTGCCATACTAGCAGTCAGCAGATATGCGTCACTGCAGATTGCCCAGGACCAAACCAGAGAGGGTCAGACCTGCAATACCACCATTTGTCCACCATCCAGAAATGAAATATCATTGCTGTTATGAACACATTAACAACTGTTGGACATAGAAACCGGGACTCAAAAGAACTGTTGGCCCAGAAAGAAACTCACTACAGACTGATTCATTTGCCTCTCAGCATAACCATTATTGCTTGTCTCATTTTCAGTTCCTATAAGTGTATTCCTAGTATCACATGAGCTCACTCATCTAGGGGAAAAGATGAACAACATAGACTGAAGAACAAGAACAGCATCCATCAGACTGTCAGACCTCAGAGGGAAAGTAGGGGAGGGTGGGGACAAGGGAGATAGATCAACCAAAGGACTTGTGTGCTTGCATATGAGCCTAACCAATGATCACGGACAACAGGGGGAGGGGGGCTTGCGTGTGGGGGGGATTGGGAAGGGAACGGGGGGAGGGGGTTGAGGACAAATATGTGATACCTTAATCAATAAAGTAATTAAAAAAAAAAAAAAAAAAAAACAAAAAAAAAAAAAAAAAAAAGAAAGGAAGGAAGGAAGGAAGGAAGGAAGGAAGGAAGGAAGGAAGGAAGGAAGGAAGGAAGAAAGGAAGGAAGGAAGGAAGAATTGATGGTTGAAATGATTAAGAAACATACAACCCAAAAGGGCCAATATTTATGCAACACTGACCGGCTGAGATAGATCTGGAGTCTAGATGATAATTAATGATCTCAATGTGGCCATATTGGTGAGCTGTATTTTTTTTTTTAAGAAAAGGGATGATTCATTAGTCCTCTCCATGGCTTGGTTAAAATGTTAGTTATTATTACTTAACTAGAGACCTGGTGCATGAAATTCATGCACAGGGGGTGTGTGTGTGTCCCTCAGCCCAACCTGCACCCTCTCCAATCTGGGACTCCTCGAGGGATATCCAACTGCCCATTTAGCAGTGGGATCGGGCCTAAATGGGCAGTCGGACATCCCTTTCACAATCCAGGACTGCTGGCTCCCAACCGCTCACCTGCCTGCCAGCCTGATTGCCCCTAACTGCTTCTGCCTGCCAGCCTGATCAACTCCTAACCACTCCCCTGTCAGCCTGATCAATGCTTAACTGCTCCCCTACTGGCCTGATTGCCCTTAACTGCCCTCCCCTGCCAGCCTGGTCTCCCCAAACTGCCCTCCCTTGCAGGCCTGGTCACCCCCAACTGCCCTCTTCTGCTGGCCTGGTCACCCCTAACTTCCCTCCTTTGCAAGCCTGGTTGCCCCTAGCTGCCCTCCCCTGCCAGCCAGATTGCCCCCAACTCCCCTTCCCTCCAGGCCTGGTCTCCCCCAACTGCCATTCCCTGCAGGCCTGGGTCCCCCCCCAACTGCCCTCTCCTGCCAGCTATCTTGTGGTGGCCATCTTGTGTCCACATGGGGGTGGCCATCTTGTGTGTTGGAGTGACTGTCAATTTGCATATTACCTCTTTATTAGATAGGATTGTTTTTCTATGTCTTTTCCCCCCATTTTACCTAATACAGTGGTTCCTAAAGTGTGGTTACAGGCTCAACAGGGTCCATTTAATTTTTCTGTATTTAGAATTTTCTTTTTCTAATTCAGCCTCTTTACCACCAAAAGAGAGAGCCAAACCTGGAAAATTTAGATCTACTCTAAGCCTAACTTGCCTCATCTATAAAATGGGAAAAATATATTAATAGTGGTGATGTTCACATTGTATGAACCCATTTCACCAATGTATAAAGCCACTTATTGATATCAGAGTGCATTCATTATATATTACTATAATGATTCTTCAATAAGTGAGGTAAATATGTATGTATTTAAATTTAAAATGTTATATAAATAGAATAGAAATGTCTCTGGCTGGGTAGTTCAGTTGGTTAGAGTGTCATCTGGATATGCCAAGGTTGTGGGTTTGATCCCTGGTCAGGGCACATACAAGAATAAATCAGTGAAGGCATAAATAAGTGGAACAACTCAACGTTTTTAACTCTATATGTTTTCCACTCTCTATAAAAATGAATCAATGTTTTTTTTTTTTAAAAAGCTGGCTCTTTAAAAAATTTAAACAGGATAAAAAAAAGCAAATGTTCAAAATGTTAGTACTGCTGATTATAAAAGGTAATACTCCAGATTAGAATTCAGCTGACTAAGAACAGGCCAAATCCAGGTTGCCAACTGTTTCTCTATACTAGTATGCTAAGAATTATTTTTACATTTTTCACATAGTTAAAAAACAAAAGTAATAATATTTAGTGGCAGGTGACTATTGTATGAAATTTATATTTCAGTGTCAATAAATGAAGTTTTACTGGAATACAATCAGGCCTGTTCATTTTCATGTTTTCTATGGCAACTCTTATAAACACCATGTTGAGTAGTTGAATCCGAGTCTATATGACATGGCCCAGAAATATTTACTATCTGGCCCTTGATGAATTTTTGTTTGCTAATTTTTGCTCTAAGTTATTTCTGTAATTATTTTAATGCATGCTCTGATTCTTCCAGACTTCCCAAATTTAGTTGAATTTTTTTTGGTAAAATTTAAGTAATTTTGTATTAACCAATAATTGTGAAGTCAGTTTTAAAACACCATCCTACTCCACTGAATTTATAATTCCATGACTCTTTAAAATATTTATTGTTATTACAATACAGTAAATATAAATGCATTCCAATTTAATCACTTAATTTCCCAAATATTTCAACTACTGTTATTTTAAAATTTTAAATGAAAATTCAATAGATATAATTAGATGTATGTTTATGCATTTCATTTCATTGCTTATTTGCTTTCTAAAGTTGATGTAGACAGTTAAAGTTTCTGTTAATGCCAATATTTGGCAAAATTTTAAGGTTAAATAATCAAAGTGAGCCAAATAATTTTTCTACCGGGCTTGTAGGCAAAATAATCTCTTAAATGGAAGTATCCTGGGAGAATTATCTGGCCATCCTTTCAAATAATAAACAGTTCACTAGAGTTATAATCACTGCTTTCCTTCAAAAATATCCCCCTCCCCCATATAGAACACATTGAATTGAAGTAAAAAGTGTATTAGCTCCTGAGAAATAAGACAATTGATTATAGCTTTTAAAGACAACTATTATAGAAGTATGGGTATATGTTTGCACATCCTATCTAATAAAGAGGGAATATGCTAATTGACCCTCATGCCATAGCAAAGATGGTGGCGCTCACAGCCAATAAGGAGGGGATATGCTAATTGACTGCCCCTCCCTCAAAGATGGTAGTACCCACAGCCAATAATGAGGGAATATGCTAATTGACTGCCACGCCTTCAAAGATGGTGGTGCCCACAGCCACAAGATGGCAGTGCCCTGTTCCTTCAGCCCTGCCAGGGTGGCAGGTGCATGACAAGGCCGGGCCTGCCCCCACGTGAGCCCAGCCGCTCTGCACACCTGCCTCCAGAGTCCCCCAGTCCTCTCAGCCCCCCAGCTGCCCAGGGCCGGCCTGAGGCACAGGCAGGCCTTGGACAGCGGCTGCCCAGCCAATGCCCAAGGCACAGGCAAGCCTCAGAGATCAGCTACCCAACCAGCCTGAGACGAAGGCAAGCCGTGGAGGCTGCCCAGCTGCCCAGGGCCATCCAAGGTTCAGCTAACCAGGGCCGGCAGTGGCAGCAGCAGAGGTGTGAAGGGGGCATCACCTTCCCCTGATGGCCAGGTCACCTCCCACCCCTGAAGGCTCCCAGACTGTGAGAGGGTGCAGGCCGGGCTGAGGGACCCGCCCCTTCAGTGCATGGATTTTCATGTACTGGGACTCTAGTATATATATAAGTTTCCAAGTGAGAGAAAATATGTCCTTATACATTAACTCCTTTATGAACAATTTGCTGACTGTTAATATTCACTAGGCCAGTGATGGCAAACCTATGACTCATGTCAGCACTGACACGTGTAGCCATTTCTGATGACACACGGTCGCTGAGGCGGCCGCATGCCAAGAATGAAACATTTGCTGCTCCTGAGGATGAAACATTTGCAAAATAATGTTTTTTCCTCAAAGTGACACATTACCCGAGTTATGCTTAGTTTTTTGGCGAAGTTTGACACCAAGCTCAAAAGGTTGCCCATCACTGCACTAGGCGATACTACATGTAATATAAAGAAAAATATATATAAATTTCAATTTGAAATATAGAAAGAAGTCATCTGAAAAAGTAGTAGACAAACTTATCAGATACGTATTGCTTTTGAATATTTATGTTTACTAGAAGAAATAAAGTAGGGGGCTAGGAAGAGGTGTGACTTTAATATTCTAAGAGCAGACAAATAAATAAAAAAGATACATAATATATTATGCATCAAGTTCTCCAGGGGACAGCAATTTCATAACCTCCATTTGCTATGTATTCTGCTTCTGTTTGTTAGATAGATGAATCCAAATATTATACATAATTCGCACCTTTGCTTATGTCTTTCAAGATATCTAGAAAGCTTTTATGCATTGCTTTGATGAGCAATGCGTAGTTTAATGATGTTTATTCTAGGGGTGGCAAGTCGAAATTGGATTCCAGGAATTTAATTATAGATCATTTCGGTGCCTCCTTCTGAGTCTAACAGAGAGGCTAATTCGATAGCTAGTTGCAGGATTTCATTGAAGAAACTTCCCAAATGAGATGTCCCGCTCATGCCTTGCATTTCTGTTTATGCAGGTTGGTCAATGTCAGAATTGTTAAATATCAAGAAGCTCAATTATATATGTTTTTTCTTTTTAAATTTGTGTTTATTTTTCCCTTGACTAGAATTTAATATTTTTCAGACATAAAGAAAAGTCTTTTATTTTAAATTAATGTAATCAGGTATCTTCTATGTATGTGACAGCAGGTTTACATGGAAGATACAGAAATGAAAAGGTAGTTGGCAGGTTTGGCTCAGTGGTTGAGCACCAACTCATGAACCAAGTGGTCAGTGATTAGATTCTTGCTCCAGGCATGTGCCCAGGTTACAGGCTTGATCCCCATTGGGGGGCATGCAGGTGGCAGCCATTTTCTCTCATTGCTTTTTTATCTCTCTCTCCCTCCCCTTCCTCTCTCTAAAAGAGATTTAAAAATTAAAAATGAAAAGTATACATCTCCTAGTAATTTTTTCAAGTCATTAGAATTATTATGAATGGGAAGAAAAAGGGAAAGGGATATGTTTTTACTTGTAAGTAGTAAACTTATTTAATATCAGACTATGACAATTTTAAAGTTATGGGTTATTCCTAGATTTAGAACAAATAAGCAATCCATATTGGGCAGTGGAAGGTCTGTGGTGAAGCTAAATGGGCTATGAGAAGTTTGGGAAACAGATACATTTAACTTTTTTTTATTATTATTTGAGCAGGTAATTTTTTCAGTATGTCCCTGGAAAAAAGTAATCGCTCCACTTCATTTTGCTGATCCTTCCTATTATAAGAATAAAAATAATAAAAAAAAATATTAAAAAACACAGAATAGCTAAAGGATGACAGAGCTTTCCAAAACTTTAACAATATTAATTAACCACATGGTGTCAAATACCATTGGAGCTTGGTCTGAATCCCTGTACCTCTCTTACAAGTTCTCTGCACTTAGCCATGATCTTCAAGTTTTGCTGTTACCAGCCCCTACTTGAGGTCATCATTGGATGCCCTTGGCCACTAGAGCTGCTAGACATTCAAGGAAAACCAGAATTTTCTGAGAACTTCATGACCTTGGGGACAGTGCATGACTGATAACTGATATATAGGGTGGCCAAAAGGCTAGGTGATCCTCCAGAATTTCCTAAGAGACCAGGAAGAGCCTGGATATCACCTGAAATCAATGCTTCTTTGGCTTTCTTTCTTTTCTTAGCCTGCTTCCCCACTCTGTTACTAATTTCTCTTGGAGCAGCTGTTGCTAAATCATTTACACTCAAATACCTGTACTTTTGGGAGGACACAATAAGTACTAAAACATACATTTGCACCACATATAAGGTTGTCTTTTTTTGAGGCTAAGTCACCAATAGTACTAAAAATAATGTGCGTTTTCACAATTAGGCTCTACAGTTAGTTGCAACATATATCTATCATTTAAAATACGTTTCCAAATGAGTCTGGTAAGACATCTATAGTCAGAGAAGATTTGTGAATACTTTCAATTGCGCATATTAATGAAACACAACTGCTTAGAATATTGCATGGAATGATGGATTAAAAATATTTTTGTTTTTCAATCAAATACTTTAGAGTCTGAAACATAAAAAAAAGCTGAATAAAATTCTGTCCAAATAGCCCGGCCAGTGTTGCTCAGCGGTTAAGTGTTGACCCTTCAATCAGGATCTTATGGTTTGATTCTCCATCTGGGCACATGCCTGGGTTGCAGGCTCAATCCCCAGTAGAGGCCATGCAGGAGGCACCAGATCAATGGTTCTTTATCACCATTGATGTTTCCATCTTTCTCTCCCTCTCCTTCCTCTCTCCAAAATAAAAAAAAACATATTTTAAAAAATATTGTTGAAATATCTGCCAAATAATAATAAAGGAAAGAAGAAAATAGACTCAATTAATTTTACAATTATTGTTTGATGACACTGTTTGATGAGTTTTGTTTGTTTATTTTTTTACCAAAGTAATTAACTATGCTTTGTTCTCTTCATTATTCCAACAGCCTATGTTAGGTTTTTCAGCAAAGTCTATTTCCAGAGAGAGTTCCACTTATAAATACAGTACTAATAATTCCTGACAAGTACCCATTTATATTAGCTGTAGGGAAGGGCCAAAGTTTTCTTCCTTACACCTAGGATCACCTAATTAAAGAAAATTATCAACAGATTAGCTATGTTCCTAAATTAAAAAAAAATAATAAAATAAAAAAACTAAAATATATTATGGTAAGGGGAAAAGATATGTTGCAGGAATTTTTCTTCTAGAAGAAAGCATTAGAGTATCTTATCAAAAACATCTTGCATTAGAGAAAGAAACTGATGATCTACATTATCTGAGCCAGGAATAAAGGTGCTGTTAAAAAAGATACTTAAATCAGAAACTATAATTCATGCCTGTAGCAAAGAAACTTGTTATTCTTCTTTCAGAAAAGAAAGTCACTGTAAAATTTAACCTTGTAAATGAAAATTAAGAGTTGACTGTTGAGGATATTGGAAAAGTCTAACAAATCCTCAGAATAATGGATTTTTCAAGTTTAATATCTTCTGTCCCTGAAACTTTCCTGTGTCTTAAAGAAAATCTACTTTCTAGGATCTCAGCTAGAATTGGTATTTTGCTGGTAAATGATAAAAGGATGATTGAAAATTCATAAACACAGTGATTAAGAGTAAGTACTCTGGTGTCAGACTAGCGTCAGGATCCTGACAGTTAGATCTGTGTGACCTCACAAGGTCACAGAATCTTCTTTGGCACCTTGCGTTTCAGGTGTGTTAAAGGACAAGCTAGCAAGATAAAGGTGGGTGAGAAAGAGAAGAATAAAATAAACAAATCCCCATGGTGCCTAATAAGTATGCAAGAGTCTAAAATACTAAAGCTGAATCAACAGTGATAGCGGATACTGAATATGTTATTGGAGAAAAGCATGGGTGGTCTTTCTCCGTTGCTAGTGGGAGTGGGGTTCTTGGGATACAGCTGGAATAAGCATTCCCGGAGGCCCCCGCAGGAGGATGAGGTATAGTCGAAAGCTTCATTTCTCTGGAATTACACCTCTGGGTTTCCAGAGTCCCACGTCCGGTCATAGAAGAAGTGTAGCTGGAGTTTCAATAGAGCTAAAAGCAAAGCCAGTGTCCAGAGTTTTCTTTCTATGTAGCAGGCAGGTCCAGGTCAGTGCCAGGCTAGTTGCAGCCCATTAGTCCCTTGTGTCTGTGGGTCCACATGGCCATGGACCATGTGGGCAAATGCCAGGAAACAGGAGTGAGAGAGCCCTGCAAACCAGGATCAAAAGGAAAACACCAAGAGAATAAGAGGAACCAAAAGAAACCAAGAGTGTGAACTCCTTTGTTTAAGGGATTCAATGTACCAATCTTCCCATCCTTGGTGTGGCCATGCCCATTCAGGCCAATGACCTATTCTCAGGGGTGACTAACAGACAAGCACTTTCCCGATGTCACCCCGACTTGACTGAGCATCTATTCTCCTCCCTATTCCGTCCCTTCCCCTGGCGAACTTCATAGTCAGGGAATAGACAAGGTGCTCCCTGGGGAGAGTAAAGCTTTAGCTTCCTGGTGAAGCTGTCCAAATGACATGTCTATAATATTTGGCCTTCCTTTTGCTCTTTTCCTGTTATTAATAGCTAGCTCATTACAATAGTAGCAAACACACATTTAGCTTTCAGATTTTATTTTATTGATTGTTTTTAAGTTGAAAATTTTAATATCTACACCTACCACCAGTGCATATACATAATTAACAATTTAATAAACCCGGAAGCAGAAATTTTAAAAGAATGCTTATATTTCAAAGTATTAAAGGAAAAACTAAAAGTATTATTTACACAGATAACTACGGAAAAGTAAGAAAGTGTAAAACCAAAATAATATATTGCTACACAGCATAAATAAAATAAAAGAAGTAAATCAAACATAGAAATTGTAACAATAAATGTCAAAGTTTTACATGACATTGTAAATTGATAAATCTGTCAGGCACAGTAGAAAAATAAAAGGTTACAATATGCAGTGTAAAAATGAAAATTTAAGGTAAATGAATCAGAAAGAGACAAAACAAAAATGTATTACAAAAACGACTATAAGATAAGTGGGAGTTATGATATTAATACTAAATAAGAAGCTAAAGCTAGAGAAGAAAAACAAAATATACATATATAGACATTTATGTTAGAGAATGGAGCTCTTCTAATGAAAATATGCCTCTTGTATATCTACAGCATTACCATAGACAAATATATCAACAAATATGTATCTATGTAACTTGTAACTGCTACATTTTATTGTATGGTTTAATAATGACTGATTTATCTAATTCCCCATATGCTTGGCATTTTAAAGATATCTACATTTCGCAGTATATACATATATCAAACCATAATGTCAATTCCTTAAGTATATATATAATTTTTACTTGTCAATTATACCTTAATAAGGTGGAGGAAAATAACTAAATAGATGATTGATAATAAAAGATAGATAGATAAGTAGATAGATGATAGGTAGATGACAGATAGATAGATGATAGGTAGATAGATGATGATAGATAGATAGATAGATAGATGATAGATAGATAGATAGATGATAGGAACTGCAGCAAAAAGGTCCTTAGTAGTGTGGTGGGAAGGGGGTGCAGGAGGAACCTTCTATGGCAACATGATTAGATTTAAGTATTTTACTGAGCCAATGCCTCTGGTCTATGAACTTCACCAGAGTTTCTTAGCCACCCACTGTTGGTGAGACAGGATGGCTAGAATGGGATAATTAGCCCCTGGTTAGCTAGTTTGCCTGAGAGCATGGCTTGCTGAGAACAAACTGCTTTGGCATATTTCCGAATGGTTCCTTTTCCGTGCCCCTGAAATATGAGCGGGTATTTCTCTGACAGTCACTATGGGAACCTGGTAGAACTCCTGGAGGTAAATCTTTCATTATTGTGTCTCGTCCCCTTCCCTCACCCCTCATGACTAGGTTCTCCTAGACTTTTTAACTCCCAGAGTCTTTCACATTGAGTCTCCAAGGAATTCAGTGACAGTTCAGGTTTTCTTGCCGGGGTGCTGATTGCCATGGTGGGTTCCATTCACTTGTGTGGTCCACACTAGGAAGCCTCAACTTCCTATACTCACCTGTCTGTTTCTCCAGTCTTGAGGGCAGTCATTTTGCCCTGTGTCCTCCATCCTCTTCTGGATTAAATAAAAGTCTTTGATTTTTAAATCTGTTTAGCTTTTACTTGTTGTTAGGACAATATAGTGACTTCCAAGCTCTGTACATGTGGAGCAGAAGTCCTCATGATACTTTTGAATGAAAATTTCACAATACAACTTAATTGTAAGAGCCTAAAACTGTTGGCTTTTACATTCACCCCAAAATATGGTACCTTGGCAAATTGAATATCTTAAGCTGAAAAAGTTTAAGAAAATAAAGCCCTGGCCAGTG
The DNA here is from genome assembly GCF_027574615.1 of Eptesicus fuscus. Taxonomy (NCBI): domain Eukaryota; kingdom Metazoa; phylum Chordata; class Mammalia; order Chiroptera; family Vespertilionidae; genus Eptesicus; species Eptesicus fuscus. The sequence continues at coordinate 48,191,203 of NC_072488.1, read as the reverse complement.
TGTCTCAGTTGTTTGGGTGTGAACTGTGCACCAGGAGGTTGCTGGTTCAATTCCTGGTTAAGGGCACATGCCCAGTTTCAGGCTTGGTCCTCAGTATGGGGTGAGCAGGAGGCAGCCTATTGATGTTACTCTCTCACATCAATGTTTCTCTCTCTCTCTCCCTCTCCCTTCCTTCCTCTCTAAAAATTAATAAAATAGTCTTTAAAAAACTGAAAAGAGTGGAAACTGAAAGTTCACAGACCTCCTCCCACTTGCCCAGATAGCTCCCTTGTGAAAGGTACCTTCCCTGAAATAGGAGGAAAGAAGACATTCTTAATCCCAGAGACAGGGAAATTTGGGCCAAGAAATTACTCACCTTACCTCATTATGTTCATATATGTAATGGAAATACGTATGTAAACAAAATTATAAAAAATATAGGATTCAAAATTGTATTTGTCATTTTTAAAAATTAAATATCATACAGCTACTAAAAGATAGATCATCAATTACTATTCAAAGAGTTGACACACACACTCGAAAAATGATGTTGAGAGAAACCCTAACAATATAGTCTCATATTTTAACATATATTTATATTATCATTTACGTATTTATTATGAGACATTTATCTCAATTTAATCTATAATAATTCTATAATAATAAAAGCATAATATGCTAATTAGACTGGACATCCTTCCAGATGAAGCCGGGGCTATGAGGGAAGCCCAGGTCCCATGGGCCTGCGGGCGGCCAGAAGAAAGCCTGGGTCCTGGGTGCCAGAGGGAAGCCAGTGCCAGCAGCCCGGGGAAGGAAGGACTACTCTTGCACGAATTTCATGCATCGGGCTTCCAGTCATTAAATAATTCCCTTTCCTCCAAGCAGCACATCACTAATGAAAGTAGGTTGGAAAAGACAGATGGAGACTTAAACTTATTCAGAAGTTAAGATATGTCTGTGTGTAGTATTGTGTTTCATACACATCTTGTTAACTCTTCATAACAATGCTGCTAGTGACACCCTATCACAAAACTTCAAGGATTCAGAAAATTAGGGAATCCTGTCTGGGTGAAGTAATTCCAGAGTCCAAACCTGGGTTTCCTGTCACTTTACCCCTAGGATTGTCATTAGAATGGTCCATGATGTGCATAATACTCTTTTGCAACTGGCAGAATATCATGCAAGACCATCTATTGTACAAGACAGTCTAAATACAGAAATTTTAGCAAAAGAGAGTTAATGTTTTTCAGTTCTCCTTAAACTCTGGCAAAATTCTTCAGATCTTCACAACTACTAAACTGGTGGGTGGCGGGGGGAGGAGGAGAGTGAAGGTAGCCTGTTTGATAAACTATGTGATTTTAAGAACACTGGGCTCCTGGGGAAAGATTTCTGAGAGAGAAAAAAAAAAAAAAAAACAGCAAAAAAATACCTTACGTATCACAAAGAGACATCTCATCTCCCTCATCCTCAAAAGTAAATCCCTTTAATTTAACAGCATTTCTTTTACAGTGCAAATGCTTTAACTTCTTTATGGCTCAAAGTAATATGAGTAAGAGGTCCATCTGAATGATAAATAAGGATCAACTTGAAAGAAAAGTAATAAAATTAAGGAATTAAAAAGTAGAAAGAAATGATTTTAGAATATTGTAGTGAAGGGTTTGAATATTGAAATTTTGAAAAAAGCAGAAGAGACAGGAAAGCACAAATTTGGGCATCTTCAATTTCTTATTCTAGTACCCACAGTTTCATCTCTGATCACAATACCACTCTTAGTCCAAGGAGCCTGAGTGAGTTTGAGTAAGTCCTCCTTTGCATAAGTTCTTATTTTATCTGTGAACTTTTCAAATATTCATACTAGTAAAGGTTTTTATTTTTTTAGCAGAATTCAGATCCACACAGGAAAATCTTTGGAGGAAAACATCAAATAAACTGGTAGTTGGCTAATCTCCTCTTTTCATTTCTTTCCTTCTTCCTTCTTTCATTCCTTCCTTTGTAGCTCCTTTCCTTTCTCACTTCTTAAAGTTCTTCCTTTCTTTTTTCCTTCCCACTTTGGTTCTACTCCCCATGAATATTTATTTTACTTCTTAAATGTGGTAGATCTTTTTTAGATGCTAAATATTAAAAAAAAAAAAAAGAGCCGTTATTCCTGTGCCAAAGAAATTTATAGTATATTTTTATATACCTACTAGAGGCCCAGTGCACAAAATTTGTGCACTCGGGGCGGGGGTGGGGGGGAGTTGCTCAGCCTGGCCTGCACCCTCTCACAGTTCAGGAGCCCTCAGGGGATGTCTGACTGCCATGGAGGTGGGAGTGGATCCCACCCCCACTACTGGGCTTGCCAGCAGTGAGCCCAGCTTCTGGCTGAGCGGCGCTCCCCCTGTGGGAGCACACTGACCACCAGGGGGCAGCTCCTGTGTTGAGCATCTGCCCCCTGGTGGTCAGTGTACATCAAAGATAGTTCTGCCTTTCAGTCGATTTGAGTATTAGCCTTTTATTATATAGGATAAATAACTACTAAGAAGGAAAGCTAGTTTCATCATACAAAAAAAAAAAGTAGCAAGTTGGCTAAATTCTAAATTATCAGCTAAAACAAAATTATATGTATTTTCATTTTGTTAATAGAGAATATTAACATGGGTGATGAAAAATTATCTTTAAACAGCATCAATGTTAGTATTGAGGAGACAGAAGAAAGTTAGGTAGACAAGGACAGGGACCTGGGGGCATGGGTAAAACCAGGAACCCAAGTAGGTGCAGTTACTAATGAAACATAATTTTTGGACTGAAACCTGGATTCTTTGTCCACCGGAGTCAAAGAATGAATCCACAGACAGAAGGTGGTATAGCAAAGGTGGAGATTTATTGAAGAACAAGTACAGGCTCCTACGTGGGGAGGGGGAAAGGATCCCACTGAGTTCCTTTTCCCTAGGGCTTTTAAAGGCTGCAGATCCTGGTGCCTTGATATCCCCTCTGATTGGTCACTATTCCCTTAGACTGGTTACTATAGTAACTCCTGAGCTCAAAGGCTGAACCTCACATGGGACATGTGAAGTTCTTCCCCCTCCTTCCTCATTGTTTTCCTATTCCCTTTGGGCTTTCTTCTTCTCCTTCTGATGAAGGGCTTCCTTCCCTTTATTTTGTAAATATAGACCCTTGGCTGTTTCCAGTTCCCTCATTCTATGGAAATGTACCTTTTGCAGCTTTTCAGCTTCCCTATTCTGTGGAAATATACTTCCTGCTGCTCTGCAGCCCTGTGTTTCCTCCATGGTCCCCTTCATTTCCAAAATTTCTCAAATTTCCTAAAACCTGTCTTTTTCATCCCCCCAAAATTCCTGTTTCACTAAGACACCCCAACTGGGCAGGGAAGGAAGGGCACAAAGGGCATGAGGTTTAAAATGTATGAATGTTACTATGACAGACAGCTTGCAGGTAACCAATCATGGGATAGTAAGGCTTATAAACCAATCCCAAAGATGTTGCTAAGGCAAAATTCCTTGAAAAGACCAATCAGGAGCTAACAAGCATATATACAAAAAAAGCCCTACAAGCTTCCTCCTCTCTCTCCCACGCTCTAGACTGATGGCAGCAGATATGCTCCCCTGCACCCACATGGCTTATGGCCACGTGGGCCTCCACACATGGACTAATAGACTTTAATTAGCTGGGATGCTGAACTACCCCTGACTGTAGCATGGAAAGGAAGCTCTGACACTGGGCCTGCTCCTGAAACCCCAGCTGCACCTTTTCCAGGACTGGCTTCTCGCAATCAACTTCAGTTCCACTAACCATTTTTGTCTGTGACTTTATTCTTCAATTTCGAACTCAGACTTAAAAACCTCACATTTCGGTTTCAGTATCAGGATGTGGGAGCTTTTGAAATTCTTAATTGAATTCTGCTGTTTATGTGTTCATTCTTGATTTTATTAGTTATTTTCTGCATAGTATAATTTCTATGCTTCTTATTATTATTACCTGGAGGCATCAAGGGGCTCACACTGTAAGGCAGGGTCCACCCAAGGCTCTGGCCCCTATGGAAATGTTATTGTGTGAAGTGGAATTCTTGGGGTACCACGAGGAAATGAATTTTTGAGACCCCCATGGGAGGATAGGGTTTCATGGAAAGCTTTACTGATTATGTAAAATTACGCGGGTTCCCCTCCTGTTCCCATCTCTGTTCCTCCTGCCATGGAAGAAGTCCCATCTTGTCTTCAGCAGGGCCAGAATTAAGGCCACTGTTCAGAATTTCTGTCCCATATTAAAGTCCAGTCCAGCATCTGGCTAGCTTAGTTTGTGTTCTTAGCTGCAACACATTGTGTGTGGGGTTCCCACAGCTATGGGCCATGAGACTGCTTAAGGCCACATGGCTATGGAGAGAGAACAGGCCAGAACAAGCACACAAGAGCATAAGAGAGAGGGAACTCTCTGTCCAGGGATTTTACCCTTCCAAGATTTAGTGCTCTTGCAGTGACTCCACCTTCCTAGCCAATGATCTTTTTCCCAGGCTAGACTGACAGACAATCACCTTTCCTAAGTCACCCCAACATCACTGCACATGTACCTGTTTTGATCTGCAGGGAATGGGTCCATGGTTCCCTGGGGAGTGTAAAGCTCTAGCTTCCTGGTGAAGCTGCCCAGAAGACTATGCTTATAATGTCTGGCATCTCCTTTGCTTTCTTTCTATTACTAATACTAATTAGCTAATTATGACAAAACAGAAGGATGGGGGTAGGAGGTTTTTGGAAGTGAAGGTCAGTGGAAATTAAAGAGGTGTAGCACACATTTATCCATGCAGTTTTACATGTATTTGTATTTGCATTATTTCCTGTGACAAGCATTCATGTTTTCATGAGATGTTTAGAAAGGTCTTGATTCTCCCAAGTTTAAAGACAGTGTGTCTAAATTCAACCATAAATTAAATATGCTATTTTTAATTTCATTAGTCCATATATGTGTGAATATAATATATATATATATAATTCAACTTGTTCCATTAACAGGTAGACATTTTATTTTATTTTATTTTTTAATATTTTATTGATTTTTTTACAGAGAGGAAGGGAGAGGGATAGAGAGCTAGAAACATCGATGAGAGAGAAACATCGACCAGCTGCCTCCTGCACACCCCCTACCGGGAATGTGCCCGCAACCAATGTACATGCCCTTGATCGGAATCGAACCTGGGACCCTTCAGTCCGCAGACTGACACTCTATCCACTGAGCCAAACCGGTTTCGGCAACAGGTAGACATTTTAAAAACTTTGGAAAACATGCCAAGAAAATATATCTAGACTCAATTGAACATTTCTTTTGCAACTCTCTGCCTTAGCATAGCTCTGCATAATGCACTCATAGTAAGCATAATTTTGTTTCCAAAACTTTCATTTTACATAATACCAGGATTGTACTCTATATACTTGTCCAATTACAGAGATTGACATTTTGGAATCTTAACAAGAAAGTGATGCCTTGACCATTTCACTCTATGTAAATATTTGATTTCTCATGGCTGAGGGAATTAAAATATCATCCCCTGTAGCATCACTGTACAAATCCAAACGTATTCTTCTTCCAAAAATCTACAGTTTTGCATACTCGTTACTTCATGATGTAATATCTATGTCTACATTGATCAGTAAAAATGACAGTGACAATAGCAGCAGAAAATTAACTGAATGTTGAGAATTAATTAATCCTCCATAATGACTAAAACCTAAGTATTTCCTTTAAAAGATTGGCACTTAAAGTTTTTAGTGCAACCCACAGGGACGTAAGGATATACACAGTGGTGATTACATAGCAACAGAAAAAAACTATTTTGGATCCAAAGTTAATAGTTTGCCAATAATCCAGATGTTGCTCAGTGCTTCCAGGTACCCCTACTTTCAAGTTAGAGACGTTTAATTTTTGGTTATTGTTAAAAGTATTGCATATGTCCCCTTTTTCCCACCATTGACCCCCTCCATCCCACTCCTGCTCTTGTCCCACCCATCCAATATTCTGTATATAATTTATTATTAATATTTAAGCTTGGGATATCTGCACAAAACAATGTGTTTCATCTCAGAGAAGTGAGCAAACAATGAGGTTAATATCCTAGTATATAAAAACCCAGGGTCCATAACGTCCAAAACCACCGAAGACTCGGCAGAAAGCCAGGCTAGGGAGCTGAGAGAGCGGGAGCTGAACAGTGGCAGTGGTGACTGGTGAGCGGCTGAAAGGCAGGCCTCTTGGTCCCTCCTCCCAGTCCTCAGACTCCAATCAATCAGTGGCGGAGGCGGGGCGGAACTGGAAACTGGCTCCCTTAGTAGTCCTCCAGGTTCAATCTCAAGAGGACAGGACAGGCACCAACAGACCAGCACTGCTGGCATGATCCCGACAGCACTGCGGCTGCTTCCCCTCCCTAGATGCTCCACAAGGTCACTCGAGCCCACTCCGCTCCAGACACTGTGTGATGACTGCACACGGAAGAAATGTAGTAAAAAAATAAAAAGCGATGGCCAAGGGCCCACCTCCACAAGCTCACAGGAGCCTCTGAGCACTGGGCACCCCAACTATTTTAGGGGCTTCAGGTGAGCGGGGGACACAGAGGGGTCAGGAAACCTCCCTGGAGGTCAGGCCGATTGCGGATCCACTCGTCCTGCCGTCTGCCAATAGCCGCCTCTGCAGAGAATGGGAGAACAAAGGGAAGGGGGGTTCTGCAAACCCCAGAGGGAATCCAGGGTCCCAGGTACTCTGCCCCACCTGCTGACACTGCGGCTATGAGGGCACTACTGCAGCCAACCAGCCTGATCCGCCCTCTCCACCCCCCCACACCCCTACCTGCTGGTCGCAGACTCAGGGAGCACCCCTTCTGAGGGGAGACACCCACCAGGTACACAGAAGGTATACAGAAGGCGCTCAGTGAGGAGTCCCCACGGGTTGTGTTTGCACCTTCATTCTGTCCCCTCCCCCCACCACAATGCCGAAGGAAGGAAGCCTGATTCAGGAACACCCCGTGCTGACCACCCACACGGAGAAACAGCGTGTGACAAACATCATGTCCCCCAGAGGCCTGAATCCATCTCAAAAGGAAGACGCTACAGACCTGGAGCGGGAAGATGGGGACTGAGACAGAAGGTCTGGGAAAAGCAGGGCCCCCCCACCCTGCTCCCCGTCCCCCTCCGTGTGTGAAGCGCCTGCATCGCCGCCCCGGACGGGGGCCTGTGAAGGAGCGAAGAACTGCGGCTGTGCCTGTGGCTGCGCTAGGCCTCCAGCCCTTGTGGATAAGCAGGAAACACATTTACCTGCCAGAATGCAAAACCCTCTTTATCGGTAACAGAGCAAAACATGCAAGACCCACACGTGTTTCTAAACAGGACTCTGTCTGGCTGCGTGTGAACCCAGATCGAAGGCCTGCTCTCCACCGAGGAGGCTGCAAAGGCTGCTTCTCTCTCGAATGAACGCAACCTGGAGAGGTTTAAAGGGAAAAGGAGACAACAATAAAACAAAACAGCAACAAGCTCTGAAGCCGCTGCCGCTGCCGTCAAATCCTCTGCGCGGTGGTGACGTCAGAGCCTGTCTCCCCGCGCCTGGGGCTCCGAAGGCCAAGCCGCTGACACCTGCCAGGTTGCCTGGCACCGGCCTCATCTACCCACCGCCGATTTCAACCTCCCGCCACCTCCTGGAGCAGGTGGGCTTGTGGATGGAGGCTTCGGTGTTAAAGCAACCCTGTTGGTGTCACACAGACACGTGGGCTTTTTGATGAGAACCCGTAACATCCCTTCATGAACATGTTTTTAACTCTCCTGAGATCACGCTCCCAGCCTTGGCGACTCTCAAATAGGCCTCAGCGATTCCACTTGCCCGATGCAAAGACTGACCCAGGTTTCAAGGAGACCGAACCCTCTGCCCGGAGCAGACATGTCCCTTCAAAAGAAAGGTCATCCTGGCTGCAGGTCCTTGCTCTTGAATATTTCTTGCCATGCCCTTCTCTACCCAGCAAAGCTCATTTGGAATTGAAAGTCAGATAAAGAGCTTCACAGACAAGAAAAAGCTAAAGGAGTTCATCATCCTGATTGGGGGGCCAGCCAGTGGCCAACCGCCTGCAGCCCCTCCTCTGGCTGATGGGCGCCTCCGTCCAGACCCCACCTGTGCACAAATTCGTGTACCAGGCCTCTAGTTAATTCTATAACAATAATGATCAGAATCAAATATCAGCCCTGAGAGTTCCTGGTTGTAAAGAACAAATGATCACTTTTGGTTACTATTAGTTACTTCACCCACAAGTGACAATATTAATAGTATCTGCTTCATAGTTACATGAGAAATAACTCAGGTAAAGTCTAAGAATACTGATATATTAAGCATCTTAAGCATTTACATTAGGAATTGTGTCATTAATCACCATTTTATATCTTCTAGATTTACTAAAATTAGAAAACCAATCCTAGAGTTCACTTTGGTGTGAACAGACAATTTCGAATACAGTTGATTAGAATACAAATTGCACAGTATTTTTGGACATCATTACTCAACATTTTTTGGTGACATAAAATTAGCAAATTTGGGGCATTCCAATTCTAAGAGTATTTACTAGTATACTTGTAAAAATAAGAAACTTGCCAAGTATTGTATGAACAATATTTTTTCTTAGGCACTATTTACATTACAAAATTGAGAAAATGTAACTTCTTATAACTATGAATATCAAAGTAGAGATGAATGATAAAGAGTTATACAGCCATTCAAAACCATATTTTAGAAAATTAATTATAGACATGAGAGAATACTTGCAATATAGTAATGTGTTCCTGCTCCCCCAATCCTACCCCAAGCTGCTTTCAAGATTTTCTCTATTTGTCTTTGGTTTTCTTCAGTTTGAATATGATTTACCTGAGTGCAGATTCTATCTTGTTTGTGCTCTCTGATCTTCTTGGATTTGTTGGTTGGAGTCTATAATCATTTTGGTAGAATTCTCAACCAATATTTCTTCAAATATTTTGACTACTCTATTCTTTCTTCTTTTTCTGCTATTCCAATTACATACATGGCATACCTTTAAAAATTGTCCAATTCTTGAATATATTATTTTATTTTTTTCTCCTCTTTTTTCTTTGCATTTCAGTTTAGGGCATTTCTATTAATATATCCTCAAGCTTGCTAATTATTCACTATGTTGGTTCTACTGATGCATCAAAAATATTCTTAATTTCTGTTAGTGTTTTTTATTTCTATCATTTCTTTTTGATTATTTTTTAGAGTTTCTATCTCTCTGCTTGCATTAACTCTTTGTTCATGCATTTTATCAACTTTTACTCATAACAGCAATAATAATAATTTTTAAAATTCTCTGATAATTTTAATTTCTGTATCATATCTGAGCTAGGTTTTGATGCTTGATTTGTCTCTACAGACTGTTATTACTTACATGTATAATGTAATTTTTTTTGGTTAAATACTGCCACATTTTATCATATAGGAATTGATGAAAACAGGTCTTTAGTGTGAGCATTGTTATTAATCTGGCTAAAGTTAGACTTTATTTAGTATTTGTGGTAGCTATAGGTGACAGCAATTTCAAATTTCTTGAATGCCTTCATTTTTGTCTTCCTTTTGTTTTTGTGTGCTTCTAAGGACTTCTTCTTAAATAGAGTCGGAACCTTACAGCTCTATCATCTGTAACCCCTACTTACCATGCTGGAGAACTGTTCATGTGTAGGTTATATGTTAGTGGGGAGCGGAAGCTTTCTATAATTTGTGATTCAATTTTAGGGATCTTGTGTCGCTGTACTATGACTTTCACAGATGTTTCCTAGAGTTCTTTCACCCTCAGGTGAGATAGAAAGGGTAGGAGGCTGGAGTTAGGTAATTGCCCTTTTCCCAGGTGCAATCATGATCTGGTAAAGTTTTTTTTTTTTTTTTTTTTTTTCCCCTCCTGGAGAGCAGGCTTTTGTTATGGAGATTACTCTGGGCATATTTCAAAATGGTTTGTCTCCCCTTCCCCATGCAAGAGATATGAGGACATTTTATTATTTTTTTTATTGGCTCTTCACCATGAGAACCTACTGGAGTTCCTAGAAGTAAAAACCTCAAGACTGTCTTATTCTCAGGTCCGGGTGAGGCCGTGTGCCCCTGGACCCGGGTGAGGCTGGGTCCCGGGCCTGGGTGAGGCCACGCGCCCCCTGGGTCTGGGTGAGGCCACGTGCCCCTGAGTCTGGGTGAAGCCATGCCCCTGGGTCCGGCCGAGACCAAACCAGAGGGAGTCGGACCTCCATTACCACCATTTGTCCACCATCCAGAGCTGAGGGGTCAGTGCCGACATGTACACATAAGGAACTGGTGGACATTGAAATTGGGTCTCAAAAGAACTGTTGGTCCAGAAAGAAACTCACTACAGACTGATTAATTTGCCTGTCAGCATAACTATTATTGCTCGTCTCACATTCAGTTCTTATAAGTATATCTCTAGTGACACATGATCTCGCTCATCTAGGGGAAATGATGAACAACATAGACTGAGGAACAAGAACAGACCCAGAAACAAGGAGGCATCGATCGGACTATCGATGGGGGGTGTGGGGAGGGGGGAGAGATCAACCAAAGGACTTGTGTGCATGCATATGAGCCTAACCAATGGTTGAGTTCAACGGGGCGTTGGGGCATCCGTGGGGAGGGGTGTGGGATGGGAATGGGGGGATGAGGACAAATATGTGACACCTTAATCAATAAAGAAATTAAAAAAAAAACTGTCTTATTCTCATCCTACTCCACACTCAGCCACCAACCATTTGTCCAAATTGCCCATAATATTCCTATCAGTTTATGGCTTTAACAGATTCTGTTCCAGGTAAGTGGATCTCAACTGTGATTCTCTGCATTCACCTATGTATCCAGATTTCAGAGTAGACTTTTGCCCTGTGACTTCAATTCTCTGGTGGATCCAAGAAAAGTCATTGATGTTTATCTTATTCTTGGTTTTTCTTGTAAAAACAGGGGTTAAGCCACCAAGTTGTTTTTGATTGAAGCTAAAGCCAGAAGTCTAATGCTTACAATACATACTAAAAGAAAACTAGATGTTTAAAGGAAGAAAACAGATTAAAATGCAGACCATGTGGAAATGATTAAAATTCTGTCAAATCTACCAAAAGTTTTAAATACTTCCTTTGGATTGGAGGATAGCACCTGATGGATTGCCTGTGTTGTTGTTGTTGTCTTTAATATATTTTTATTGATTTCAGAGAGGAAAGGAGGAGAGAGATAGAAACATCAACAATGAGAGAGAATCATTTATCGGCTGCCTCCTGCATGCCCCCTACTGAAGATTGAGCCTGCAACCCAGGCATATGCCTTGACCAGGATTGAACGGTGACCTCCTGGTACATAGGTCAAAGCTCAACCACTAAGCCACACGGGCTGGGCTGTGTTGTTTTTTTACTTTTCAATATTTTTCAAATTGTGTTCAGTGACCACATTTTACTTGTATAATTATAAATGTATTCTGAAGTATCCTAGGATTCCAAGCAGAAATGTAATGCTGTTATTTAAGGACTGTGGAGAAAATTTACCTAGGTTTCATTCTTGGCTCGTCTCATTGTGCTCCTGGGTGAATTTCTTAATTATTCATCCAAATTAATTATTCATCCAAATTTCTTAATCGTCATCAGCACAAGGGGTTAATATATGAAAATATTAAATAAATACTGTACTTATATTGTTTGACGTTAGCAATTAAGAAAGCATTTCATTTTTGAATTCATTAAAACAGATGTAATTTATTTATATCCCTTGATGAATCCATAATCTGTGTTACTCATCATCTTCTCAAGTGGGTCAATTAAATGTTCCTAACCATCTGGTTGGCCAGTGATCTAGTCTCTTGCTTCCTGTAATATGCATTGGACTTTAAGTGGGGGGATGTGAGAATGCTGGAAGGGCACTAGATTGGAGAGTATATGGCCAGGAGAAAACAATGCAGGAAAAAAAACACAACTATACATATAGATATTTAGAGAAAACAAAATATGCAACTTTTAAAAATTGTGTTTGCAAATCTTATCTCTGGCTTGTAACTCAGACATCAGTACAATAAATATAAATATGTTTATCCGTCTGACAGTCACTCCTCTGTGAAATCAATGTGTGATTTGTATGAGGGATTTTAGTGGAGTTGGCAGGAATCATATTGGACATTCCTTTTTTATTATACTTTTTACTAATATTTGTTTGATCCTTATTTAAAAGAACAAATGTTTTTATTTCAAACTATTTTCTTTTTTTTTAAACAGATGCGATGAATTTTGGCAGACTTGAATATATCAGCAGCTTGACTTGATGTTTTTGATTAACCCATTCTTAGAAAACTATGTGAATTTTGTCAATAATAAAAATAAAATAATAATACTTACTGCAAAAAGGTTCTTAAAGTATGCTGATCATCGTACTCTAACATTTTCCATTGTCTTTACTCCACGTACAGCTTTAATTGATACTTCAATTTTTTAGCTGAATGACAGTGGAATTTTTATTTAAAAGCTGCATTTTTAAATATCATATTTTTAAATGGATTCTAGGACATTGCATGGAGTTTGAAAATTCTATGCATTATTTAAAAGAGGTTTGGTTCAAAGTCTTTATTCAGATTATTTATTTTGTATTCAGCAAAGAAAAGATATAGAATACAGAGAGATACAGTGATTTAAACTCTAATGTTGAAGTGTATGACAACCACATTTTTCTCTAATAAAATGTCTATTAGATTTAAAGAGAGACAAATTTAAAATATAATGAGAAATGCTGATAAAAATAATGATTTTTAGCCGTTACACACAGTTTCATATGCTTTATATATAAAATCCTTTTTCATCTTCCCAATAGCCAATAAACTAGATGTTATTGTCATCATCACTTTACATACCTGAGTGATAAAGTGAAGTCCTTGGAAAATCTAGAAGAAGTATTTTGTTATTAGAAAGATACGTGATGATTTATAACATTTTCTAACATTTGTGCACAAAGTCACAGACTCCTTAGATTTTTTACACAAGACCACAATCCATTCATGCATGATTAATAAAACCTCAAGTACCAAAAACAAATTTCTCTAAAGAAAGTTTGAGAAGTGTATTTTGCAATATTAACAAGTGTTCCATTTTATTTCATGCCATCCTCTAAGCTATAATGGCATTCAAAGCAGAAACATAGTTGTAAATAAACGTAGTTAAAAATTTATAAGCTCAAATGAATTCTATCCATCTAGTACTTGGAGATTGACTGTTAATAATATTTAAAATAATAGGGGGAAACCTGTGCAACAAAGCTGGTTCTGGAATAAATTTTCAAATGAGCAAGAAGAATCTGGTGGTCGAAGGTGACAAGTGACCATTCATTATAGTAGTAGTAACAATTAACCAAATATAGAGACTTGTTCTTTTAAAAACATGGCAAGTTACAGTAGGACTTTTTCCCCTCCTTCTGAAAACAAAGCATAGACAAAGATTTTTGAGGTTGGAAGTCTGAGATCATCATGTTCAGGTTCTGTTGAGGACGCTCTTCCTGGCTTGTGGATGGCTGGCTGCCTTCTTGTGCCCTCACATGGTAGAGAGAAGGGGAGAGTTAGCTCTATGGTGTCTCTTCGTATAAAGGCACTAAACCCATTACAAGGCCCTTGCCTCATGACCTCATCTAAATATAATTATCTTCTAAAGGCTCCATCTCCAAATAGTAACATCAATGCTATTCTTTAGGATTTCCTACACAAATAAGTATCTAATCTGTGAACAAAGACAGTTTTCTTTCTTCTTTTCTAATCTTTATACATTTTACTTCCTTTCCTTGTGTTATTGCATATGACTTCCAGTATGATGTTAACTGGTAGTAGTGACATAATGTCCTTGCATTGTTCCTGATCTTAGGTAAAAAACATCTAGTTTGGTACCATTAAGTATAAAAGAGGATATAGAACTAAATGTTATGTTAAGAATAAAGAAAGTTACTAAATTATCACCTTCAATGTCAACAAACTCGAGAAACAAGAGCAAAGTAAAACCAAAACAAAGAGAAGGCATAAATTAGTAAAGATACTGACTAAAATTAATAAAATTGACAGTAGTGTGATGAATGAAGGGCTGGGAGGGGCTGGTGCAGGGTGGAGGGAGGAAAAAGGGACATCTGTAACACTTTCAACAATAAAGATAAATTTTAAAAAATTGAAAAAGAGAAGGAAAATGACAAAATACATGAAAAAGTGGTAACTTGAAAAAATCAATAAAATTAAAACATCTCTATAAAGATTGACAAAAACAAATGTAAGAAGACACAAATCACCTATATGAATAATAAATTTGAAATATTACTACAAATCCTATAACATTAAAAGACTATTAAGGTAATACTATAAACACTTTATAGTCATAAATTTGAAAACTCTGATTAAATGTGTCAGTTTAAAAATAGATATTACCAAAACTTAACCATGATGAAATAGATAATTTGAATAGCCCATACCCATTATATAAATTGAATTTTTAATTAAAATCTTCTAAGCATTAATCCCCAGCTCCAGATCTTTTTCTTGTGATCTTTTGCTAAGCCCTCTGACAGGTAAATGTTTGTAAAGCCATCCTTTGGCAGATTGGCACTGTCAATCTGAGGATATAAAAATAGGACTTTAAGTAGAGCAGCTCCCAGGAGCAGATGGGAGAGCAGAGAAACTTGAAAATCACAGGTAATTTTTTATGGGATTTTTTGAGTCCTACAGGATAGAATATAGCTGGACAAATCACACAGACTATATTAACAACGACTCCTGAACTGAATGTTTCCAGTCATGAGTGGGTTGGTTATTGTACAAAAGTAGGAAAGACAGAGTTCCACATCTGGAGGTACAGAAAAGGTTGGCTATCATGGGCTCATTGACATAGAAATACCTTTGTGACATTTTAATCCCTGTTTCAAAGCAAAGGTGTTTCTAAAATCATCCAAAAATGCATTAAATGGGATTGACATATAAATTATTTTTAATCTTTATTTTTTGCTTCCCTATTTCTGTCCTTCCCTTATTCCAATCTCACCCGTGAAGTGGCCACTTCAGTTGTACAATTCATTCTCTAAATTATTAGGTTTTATAACCAGCTCCCATGAGAAATGTAGAGCTATGAAGCAAAGATGAGATGAACAAAGCCCTAGCTCTCCACAGGTTGGCTGCATATTAAGACAGACAGATTATTACAGGTAAAAGAGTATTTAAATACTACTATGCTATATTAGACGTTTTACAATTCTATAGAGATATCTCATTTTAGGTAAACATGTTTCCTTTCTTTATCCTTCTTGATTAATTTATCTTTCTACCTTATTTGTCAAACTTTGAAGGAGATCCCCTACATTGTTCCACTATGAATAGATATTTTCTCAAGCTATCTCCATACTTATAACCAATTTTGTAATTTTATGTTCTTAATTAAATAATACACTACTAAGGAAATCCAGAGTATTAAAGCAAGAGCTCCCAGACGAGGGTTAAAGAGCAGTTCAGGAAAGTAGCAGATAAGAATATCCAAGGGCATTAAAGAGACATGCTTCCTACTGACTTCATTCAAGGCTCCAGCAAAGCCTGCTCACAGGCAAGAAGGAAATATAAAACAACATCTGAGGATAACCCCAACTAGCCCATGGAACAATGAATGTCCCAGTGACAAACCACACCTCCCCCACTCTAGGGATAGTTGCTGTGCACACTCCAATAGGCAGTGGCAAAAGCAAACCCAGGTACACAGTGATTGTGTACATAAAACAAAACAGAATCTGTGTGCCTGGGAAACCACAATCTTGAACTATAGTGCCACCTTTGGGAAAATAAAAGATGTGACTAATAGCTGACCAGAGACATTGTAAGAATGAGAGAAGTCATACAAGAGGAAGAACCCTGTCACAAGAGGGAACAAGAAGTGTTGATCAGGTGTATCCATAAAAAATCAGACAAAGCTCTAAATATAAACAGGAGCAATGAAAAGAATCTCACACCTGAAGACAGCTAATAAAGTTTACAGAAAATTAGTGCTGCTTCAAAAGTAAAAACAGAAATGCAAAACTCCAAGGAATATAAAAAGTCAAGGAAACATTACATCACTAAAAGAAATTAAAATTACGGGACAGGATGGAGATGTTGGCTAATGATATGATGGTAATCATAAGAAAAGTGCCATTGAAAGGACCTGGGAATCAACAAACTTCACTTAACATCCTAGCTCCAGCCCTCAGTAAACAGCTTTTATACCCTCAGTAAGTTATTTAAGCTTGTTGAACTTCAGTTTCTTCTTTGTAAAATTAAAATAATAATATCGGTACATATTATACATACTGATCAGCATTTCTATTTCATAATAAGCACAAATAAAAATAGCTATTATACTTTATTATTTGAGAGTGGTATAAAATGAAAATCATAGGAGAAGCTCTTGGAATAGTTTGCCTGACATGGAATAAGTACTCAATAATACCAGTAATTATTTCATTTTTATTCTCATAATTAATAAAGGGTAACAGAAAAGAAATTGCCAAACATTGTATAAAATTAAATCTTTTTTCTGTAAAACCACAATACATTAACTTTTTATAAAATAAATGCATAATATGCCAAATAATAAGTTTAGGAGGAGAGAGCAAACTGCGAGGATGGGAAATACATAACTTTATTCATATACAAAATGAGTAAATAAAGGCACATAATGTTCACAGTTGATAAAGTGCGTGTTCTGCTCCAGTCTTTTTAGCCCCTGAGAATTGCTTTCAATCAGAACTAAAGATGCTCGTGTGTCATTCAGATGCCTTTCTACTGAAATGGCCATAAATAGAATGTAAAATACCCTCTGTGCTTGCTTGTCTGTTCCCCAAATCCCCAGGCTCCAAGGATGGAGAAGGAAAAATATAAAATAAGCTGGATACCTGGTGCTTTGAACAAGTGTAGCTAAGTGTAGAAGCAGAGCAGACCTTGTAGGAAAGGCATTTGATTTAAAAGCTGATGCAGCACTAGCTGGTTTATTTCAGTGGATAGACCATTGGCCAGCAGACCAAAGGGTCTCGGGTTCAATTTCGGTCAAGGGCATGTACCTCTGTTGCAAGCTTGAACCCCTGCCTGGTCGGGGTGTGTGTAGGAGGCAACCAATCAATGTGTCTCTCTCACATTGATGTCTCTCTCTCTCCCCCTCCCTTCCTTCCACTCTCTCTAAAGATCAATGAAAACATATCCTCAGGTGAGAATTAACAAAACAAACAAAACAAAAGCTGATGCAACTATGCTCCAGAGTAGAGAATGGAAGATGGCAGAGGGGAGTGTCTCCAAGGTCCTAGTAGACCCCTTATACCTGGATAAGTATTTCTAGGAGAAAGAAAAGGATTTATTGTGTACTACATTTGACCTCTGTGTGTCTAAAGGTAAGGTAACTGGTAATTGGTAATGGACTTTGACTAATATTAATTGTGCTTTACTAATATTAATATATAATAGATAGATAGATAGATAATAGATAGATAGATAGATGATAGATGCCATTGTCATGCGATTTTTCCCCATTGTGTATAAGGAATCAGACTCTTTTTTATAAAATATATTTTATTGATTTTTTATAGAAGGAAGGGTGAGGGATAGAGAGCTAGAAACATCGATGAGAGAGAAACATCGATCAGCTGCCTCCTGCACACCTCCCACTGGGGATGTGCCCGCAACAAATGTACGTGTCCGCAACAAATGTACGTGCCCTTGACCGGAATCGAACCTGGGACCTTTCAGTCTGCAAGCTGACACTCTATCCACTGAGCCAAACCAGTTTCGGCAGGAACCAGACTCTTAATGTGAAAAATGTCAAGGTCTCTGCACTTACTCCAATAATACTTTGGCCATATTTACTAAAGAAGGAAAATGAAGGCTATGACTAAAGTACATTTTAAAGATTACTTTTGTAGAGGCTACCTTTTGTATGAGACTAACACTTGCTAGCTAGTGTGCTAGATGATACAACTTCAAAAAATTTTAGAGTGAAGGTTAAATTATAGTGTCCTATTATGGTGTAATCATAGAGTCAAGTAAATGTGTTATATTGTAAATCAGCGAGCTAAACAGAAGATGCCTTAATCAATAAGCCAAATTAATTTGGAGCCTTTATTACGCTAACGGTCTCAGAGGAGTTGTCTCTCAAAGTCTGAGCAAAGCAACATGGAGGAAGTTTCCCCTTTATACACCCCAGTCCCTTTGTCTCCTAAATATGGAGTTTCCGGACCTTTTGCAGGCTTTTCAAAGAGCCCTATGTAGATATTTGTTGCAAGAAGCTTGTAACCTTGAGCACAGCACAACTCAGTAGCCTTGAGCATAGTATATTTCAGATAACTGGTGGGCACCTGGGATGGGAGTAACCAGGGACAGCAGCAGAGCAAGGTCAGATAGTTGAGCTTTTTTCCCCTATCATTCAAGCAAGCAAGCGTGTTTACAGAAGCCAAGAATAGCAGGATTAAAATTTCAAACAGCAGTTTCTACAAAATAGAAATTATGGTAACAAGATGGAGTGCCTATGTGTCAAGGGAAATGCTTTCTTTAGATGTTTCCATGGGCTTGGGGTTTTACTTTTAATGAAAATAAATAAATAAATAAATAGATAAATAAATAAATAAATACATAAGTGAGGTTCACTCTTTTTCTTTGGCCCTGCTTACTTATACAAGTGCAGATGCAAATCATGGGAAAGCTATTTTTTGTTTTTATTTTTGTTTATTTGTTTTGTCCATTTCTCTTGGAGAATGAGCTTTTCTATGACCTAATGGCTATTCCTATGGTTGCAGAAGCCCAACTACAAGCTGCATAGGAAATACCTGCATAAAAGTTAGTCTTGTGATTCATTAGAAGTTGGGGGAGAATACATATTTTGACTCTTTTATGTCTTTTGGTACTCTGCAGTTTCTATTTTGTGCTGTTCAAAATATCAAAGTAGAGGCTTTCCCAGAAAGTGTACCTAAATGTTTATTTTATATTTTCCCTTTAGGAGTATATCTCGTATTTTATGTTAGTATTTTCATCATATTTACACAACTTTGTAAGATTTTTAGTTTAAAAAACAACTTATTTTAATAAGCCTCTTTAAAGAGTTTTATTTTTCAGCCCCCAGTAAGTTGTTTGGTTTTTTTTAACCAATTCCATTATATCTTAAATGGAAAAAAAAAATGTTTTTAAGGACTTAATTCTATGGTCAGCATACTGTGGCTTGCGAGCCACATGCAGCTCTTTGGCTCCTTGAGTGTGGCTCTTCCACAAAATACCACGGCCTGG
This sequence comes from Eptesicus fuscus, assembly GCF_027574615.1. Classification (NCBI taxonomy): domain Eukaryota; kingdom Metazoa; phylum Chordata; class Mammalia; order Chiroptera; family Vespertilionidae; genus Eptesicus; species Eptesicus fuscus. The sequence continues at coordinate 48,171,933 of NC_072488.1, read as the reverse complement.
GCAAGTCTATTTTGAAGAAGTGGCATTAGAAGAAGTTTAAGTTTAAAAAATTTGGCTCTCAAAAAAAATTTCAATTGTTATTCTGTTGATATTTGGCTCTGTTGACTAATGAGTTGCCGACCACTGGCTTAATTTTAAGAAGCGTTTGAGGTTTATGGGAGGGCCTCATTGCTGATAATAATTACGTTTTAATTGAGTTATTGCCTAACATCCTATAGAGTCACAATCTTAATTAATCTGCACATTAAACCAATAATGCATAAATAACTCAGATAAGTAGATTGCCAAAGTCACAAAATTAGAAGATGGGAGGGCTATGATTCAGACCTAAGTGGTGAGCCCTGAAAGCCCAAGTTTTTAACAACAGGGCTATAGTCCGGTGTGGGAATGAATGACTATGGATGTCTCTGTTCTGTTCTCACACAGGAAGGCAACTTGGCCAGATAGATGAGTACAAGTGTTGGGGCAGAGCTGAAGGACATTGTTTTCTTATTGTTTATGTTGACATGTGGAAATGTTCCCATTGATATAACACTTTTATCTTGTCTCCACTTCACATTTCCTGATGTTTCTTCGTGGCTGGTGGAGTGATGAAGCTGATTGATGTTTGGGGTTAAGACAAATTTCGCTTGCTTAGTTCAACCAGATTCCTTTCATTTTCTCCTTGGAGTCAGTCAGCTATTAATAGCAGGCATTCTGGTCTGCTCCTCCTTGTTTCAGTGGAGAGTCAGGCACCCACTGAAAAGGCAGGCAATTGTGCAGCCCTGAAAGAGGCTGGATTGGTAGTACAATTCTTAGGTTCACTTTCCAGAAAGCCATTGTTTCTACATATCTAAACGATGTCCCCCAATCCAAGGTTGTTACAGTAGTACAGCTAAATGTTTTCATATGTTTGCCTGAATATGCTGTCCCTGTTTATCTCCCTATTGTTTTCCAACTTAAATATGAAAGAAGGGTTTAATTTATTGACATTTTCTTTAAATGTCCCAAAAAGTGATACAATCTTATTTCCCTTAAAAGTTGATAGATACTTGAAAACCAAGATGGCGGCATAGGTAAACACCTAAACTGCTGCCTCGCACAACAATTTCAAAACTACAACTAAAAGAAAAAAAATGGACATCATCCAGAACAACAGGAAGGCTAGCTGAGTGGAAATTCTACAACTAGAAGGAAGGAGAAAAGCACACTGAGACTCAGAGGAGCTGCAGGAGGCAGAGGTACTGAGATGCGTGTGTGGAGAGGGCGGGCAACTGAGTGCGCGGCTGGCTTTCTCAAGCAAGAGGGAGACAAAAGCTTCCGACTGCACTGAACTCCAGTTCCGGGCGAGACTCTGGAGACCCAGACTCATTCGGGGAGAAACTGGACTGTCTGGCAGCAGGCGGAACTCAAGGCCAGCTTTCTCTCAGAGGTGCTTGCAGCGATTACCACGGGACACTGAGACACAAGGGCCTATTAGGGCAGGGATGATGGGAAACCAATGCTGTCTGCTCCTTCCTGAGACTACGCCTCATCCAAGCTGAGCACAGAGGCTTTTGCAAGTCTTGTCTCATAAGGGTGTCTCCAGCACAGAAGTTCTCCCACCGTAGACACAGCTGATCCTCTAAGCTAATTGGCCTGGAGGTCAATTCCTCCCAGTGATACAACAACAATCAAGGCTTAACTACAACAAGACTGTGCACACAGCCCACAAAGGGGTGCACCAAGAGTGTCCACCTCAGGTAATGGAGAGGCTGAGCCACTGGGCCCTATAGAACACCTCGCACACAAAGCCACTCTATCAACTCAGGGAAGCAGCCAAAATGCAGAGACAAAGAAAGAGATCACAAATGAAAGAAATGGAGGAAAGCAAACAACTAGATAGAGAGTTCAAAACCACGGTTATAAGGTTTTTCAAGAATTTTCTAGAAAAGGCCAATAAATTTAGCAAGACCCTCAAGGTTATGAAAGGGACCAACTAGAAATTAAGCGTACACTGACTGAAATAAAAAATATTACACAGAGATCTAACAGCAGACTAGAGAATCACAAGAATCAAGTCAAAGATTTGAAATACAAAGAAGCAAAAAAACACTCAACTGGAAAAGCAAAAAGAAAAAAGTATCCAAAAATATGAAAATAGTGTCAAGAACCTCTGGACAACTTCAAGCATACCAACATCCGAATTACGGGGGTGCCAGAAAAAGAGAGAGAGCAAGATACTGAAAACCTATTTGAAGAAATAATGACTGAAAACTTTCCCCACCTGGTGAAAGAAATAGACTTACAAGTCCAGGAAGTGCACAGAACCCCAAACAAAAGGAATCCAAAGAGGACCACACCAAGACACATCATAATTAAAATGCCAAGAGCAAAAGACAAAGAGAATATTAAAAGCAGCAAGAGAAAAACAGTTAGTTACCTACAAGGGAGCACCCATATGACTGTCATCTGGTAGTTTCTCAACAGAAACTATGCAGGCCAGATGGGAGTAGCAAGAAATATTCAAAGTGATGAATAGCAAGAACCTACAACCAAGATTACTCTACCCAGCAAAGCTATCATTCAGAATTGAAGGTCAGATAAAGAACTTCACAGATAAGAAAAAGCTAAAGGAGTTTATCACCACCACACCAGTATTATATGAAATGCTGAAAGGTATCCTTTAAGAAGAGGAAGAAGAAGAAAAAGGTAAAGGTAAAAATTATGAACAACAAATACATATCTATCAACAAGTGAATCTAAAAATCAAGTGAATAAAAAAATCTGATGTACAGAATAAACTGGTGAATATAATAGAATCAGGGGCATAGAAAGGGAGTGGACTGACAATTCTCGGCGGGGAAAGGTGTGTGGGGGGTGTGGGAAGAGACAGGACAAAAATCATACACCTATGGATCAGGACAGTGGAGGGAGGTAAGGGCAGAGGGTGGGGTGGGAACTGGGTGGAGGGGAGCTATGGGGGAATAAAGAGGAACAGTTATAATAATCTGAACAATAAAAATTTATTAATTAAAAAAAAAAAGTTGATGGATACCTTATTTTGATTATTGTAGTCAGTTACTATGTTCTGTTTTGATTATTGTAGTTAGTGACTCTATGTTCTGTTACCTTTGTAGGTAGCCTGTACTGTGGATCAGGCTACCTACAAAGGTATAACTTTTATTTTAAGGTTTCAGAAAAATTGCTAGTATGTTTTTAGGGGTAATCTAACTTTTATTGATTTGACCTTGCACCATATGGATACTACCAGAATGCTCACTAGAGTCTTCAACTGAAAAACATTATATTTATCACTAGAGGCCCGGTGCATGAAATTCATGCATGAGGGTGTGTGTCCCTCAGCCCAGCCTGCACCTTCTCCAATCTGGGACCCCTCGAAGGATGTCCAACTGCCCATTTAGGCCTGATCCCTGTAGGATCTGACCTAAACGGGCAGTCGGACATCCCTCTCACAATCCAGAACTGCTCTCTTTCAACTGCTTGCCTGCCTCTGCCTGATTGCCCCTAACCGCTTTTGCCTGCCAGCCTGGTCATCCCCTAATCACTCCCCTGCCAGCCTGATTGATGCCTAACTGCTCCCCTGCCAGCCTTTTTGCCCCTAATTGCTCTCCCCTGCAGGCCTGGTCACCCCTAACTGCCCTCCCTTGCAGGCCTGGTAACCCCTAGCTACCCTCCCCTGCAGGCCTGGGTCCCCCACCAACTGCCCTTCCCTGCAGGCCCAGTTGCCCCCAACTTCCATCCTCTGCCAGCCTGGTCACCCCTAACTGTCCTCCCTTGCAGGCCTGATAACCCCTAGCTACCCTCCCCTGCAGGCCTGGGTCCCCCACCAACTGCCCTTCCCTGCAGGCTCAGTCGCCCCCAACTTCCATCCTCTGCCAGCCTGGTCACCCCAAATTGCCCTCCCTTGCAGGCTTGATCGCCCCCAACTGCCCTCCCTTGCAGGCCTGGTCCCTCCCAACTACCCTCCCCTGCTGGCCATCTTGTGGCAGCCATCTTGTGTCCACATTGGGGCAGCCATCTTGTGTGTTGGAATGATGGTCAATCTGCATATTACTTTCTTATTAGATAGGATTATTAGACAGGATAGAGGCCTGGTGCACGGGTGGGGGCCAGCTGGTTTGCCCTGAAGGGTGTTCTGGATCAGGGTGGGGGTTCTCTTGGGGTGTGGGGTGGCCTGGGTGAGGAGCCTGTGGTGGTTTGCAAGCCGGCCATGCCCTCCAGTGACCCAAGCAGAAGCCCTGGTATCTGAGATTTATTTATCTTCTATAATTGAAACTTTGTAGCCTGATCAGAGCCAAGCATCCTGCTCGCTCTGTGGCCACAGCCATTTTTTTTGGGATTTATTTATCTTCTATTATTGAAACTTTGTAGCCTTGAGCAGAGCCAAGCCTCCTGCTCACTCTGTGGCCACAGACATTTTTGTTTGGATTTATTTATCTTCTATAATTGAAACTTTGTAGCCTTGAGTGGAGGCCTGGGCCTGCCAGGATGTGCGAAAAGCTTGGCTTCCTCCATTGCCTGGGAAACCCAAGCCTCCTGCTCGCTCATTGGCCGCAGCCATCTTGGTTGGGTTAATTTGCATACTTGCTCCTGATTGGTTGGTGGGCGTGGTTTGTGGGTGTAGCAGGGTGATGGTTAATTTGCATATTACTCTTTTATTAGATAGGATTATTATTTCTACTTATAGTTATTAATTTGCCAGTATATCAATTATACATGTCTTGAAACTCTCATATTCTATCTTTTCTATTCTCTTGTCATATTGTTTTCCATGTATAGATTTCCTTATTTCAAAATATTCTTAGATTTTGAAATGGAATTTTTGGACTGGAACCCAGATTCTTTGTCCACAGAAGTCAAAGAATAAATCCATGGACAGAAGATGGTATAGTAAAGGTGGAGATTTATTGAAGAACAAGTACAGACTCCCACGTGGGAAGGGGAAAAGAGTCCCATTGAGTTTCTTTTCCCTGCGGCTTATAAAGGCTACAGATCCTGGTGCCTTGATATCCCCTCTGATTGGTCACTATTCCCTTAGACTGGTTACTATAGTAACTCCTGGGATCAAAGGTTGGAACCTCACATAGGACATGTGAGGTTCTTCCCCGCCCCCCCCCCCCCCTTCCTTGTTTTCCTATTTCCCTTGGGCTTTCTTCTTCTCCTTCTGGATGAAGGACTTCCTTCTCTTTATTTTGTAAATATAGACGTTTTGCTGCTCCCAGCTCCCTCATTCTATGGAAATGTACCTGTTGCTGCTTTTCAGCTCCCCTATTCTATGGAGATATACCTCCTCTTTCTCTGTAGCCCTGTGTTTCTTCCATGCTCCCCTTATTTTCTACAATTTCCTAAAACATGTCTTTTTCACCCCTAAAAATTCCTGTTTCAATTTATAGAAAAAAACCATTGTTTCTATTTTCTCTTTAACACCAATTCTAATTTACTTCAATGTGAATTTCATTTTTTAGTTTCTTTAGAATACTCATGTTTAAATTTTTAAAATTTATTTTCTGCATTTTTTAGATTATTCTGTGGTTTTTATCTGTTTTTATTGCTTTTCACATAAATACCATTTTCTCTCTTTTCTTTCTCTTGTTTTATTTTTATCAAAGAAGAAGAACATACTTTAGAACAATTTATTTTTACAAGGTTTATGCCTAAAATATATCTTACCTAGCCCCCCTCCTACCCACAATTTCATAGTCCTCAGATATAATACATAGTTAATTTTGCTATTTAAGTCCATATCTAAAAACACAAAATTTTTTCTACTTATTATTTTAACTTCAATTTTACTTTTGTGTATTATTATTACCTTTATTATTGTGATTATTGAAAGGAGTTTTTAGGGGTAAAATAGGAGTTTTTAGGGGTGAAATAGGCAGGGTTAGGAAATTTGAGTACTTAAGGGGTCCATGGAAAAAGCACAAGGCTACAGAACTGCAAAGGGTACATTTCCATAGAATAAGGGAGCTGGAAACAGCAGAAGGCACATTTCCATAGGATAAGGGAACTGGAAACAGCAGAAGGCGCATTTCCACAGGATAAGGGAGCTGGAAACAGCAGAAGGCACATTTCCATAGAATAAGGGGACTGGGAGCTGCAGAAGGGTGTACATTTACAGAATGAAGGGAAGGAAGCCCCTCATTCACAGAGAGAAGAAGAAAGCCCAGAGGGAATAGGGAAACAGTGAGGGAGGAGGGAAAGGGAGCCTCACCTGTCCCATGTGAGGTTTGACCTTTGAGCTCTGGAGTTGCTCTAGGGACCAAATCAGAAGGGGATAGTGACCAATCAGAGGGGATATTAAGGTACAAAGATCTGCAGCCTTTATAAACCACAGGAAAAAGGGACTCATGGGACTCTTTCCCCCTCCCCATGTGGGAGTCTGTGCTTGTTTCTCAATAAATTTTCACCTTTTCTTATACCACCTTCTGTCCATGGTTTCATTCTTTGACTTCCCCCGGACAAGAGCCCGGGAACCATCCTGCCCAGGGGAACACCACGCGTTCCAGTCCAAATTTCCCGTTTCATTATTAAATGTTGGGCATTGTGGAAGATGACATTTTTTTCACTCTCTTATCTTCCCTTCCCATTAGTCCTCCTTCCATTTTTTTTTTCTGTCTGCAATTATATGTTACTATAGTTATGTAATAATTTTTACTTAATACTAAAGGTTTACATATTAAGGATTATGTGAAATTCTTATGAATATTTGTCTGCGATCCTCTGAAAGACTGCTTTGAAGATTACTAATCTCACAGAGTATTATTATGTATTTTTAAAATTGTTTCACATCTTAATATGTTTAGCACTGGCTGAGAACTGCAATTCATTTTCTGTTATACTTTTTCCTTAGCTATCCTAAAACCAAAAACTCAGAATAAATTTCTTTAAAGATTGTGATCACTTTATGACAATATCATCAGCAACTTTTCAAAAGAATAAGAAAGTGACAATCTTTTTTTCTGTAAATAATAATGAGCAAACAATATAACAAAGTGTTTAGCTTACATTCTGGCTTTTCTGTAATTTTATTGGCAAAATTTAATTTGATTTTAAAAAACAAATACATATCAATTATTGGCTTATAAGTATACACGATTTTATAAGATAATATTTGGTCTTAACTTACTTATTTGAATTTTAAACTGTTGTTTTATGAAATTATATATTTCTATGTAATGGAATTTGAATTAAAATTATATTTTGTCTTGTTTTTATTTAATCTTGACAACTCACAGTGGTCATAATTCTCTGAATTAAATTTTTCAGGAGTCATAAATTCTATTTTTTTGCATTTAAAAAGATAGTTGATTAACTATTTTAACGCTGATGATTCAGATGGCTTTGACATAACATATAATATCAGATTGAAAATATGCACTCACTGTAATCATACTCTCTTTTCTTAATTCCAACCTGTTTTCAATAGCAAAGTGCCTTATGAAAACTCAGTATCATGAACTTAGGCAAACATTTCTATGACATACATAAAGCATAAAATTATTCTTAATTTTTTAAAAAAATTAACTGAATAAAATTACAAATAAATATCAATATATCATAAAAAAGTTACTTAAGGTTGAGGTACATGTAATTTGCCTTTTTTTATGAAAGAACTAGATCAACATATGGAATGGGATTACCCAACCTATGTATAGGCATATTTTTAGCAAATGAAGCAGATGTTTTATCTTACGGAATCTGTGTGCTTTTGAATGAACTTTGAAGTTTCTACCATGTAATTAAGCAAGAATAGCCCAGAAAACATGTTTTCTATTGCTTAATATTTTAAACATCAATGTCCTGGTATTTAAATGCTGCTAACACTTACAGTTCATGATTTTATTACTTTTAGGTAAATTTTATCAAGAGTATTAATGTGGTCACTCTTCAAACTATTTTTTTTTTAATATGCATTTTTTAATTGATTTCAGAGATAAAGGGAGAGGGGGAGAGAGCTAGAAACATCAATGATGAGATCATTGATCTGCTGCCTCCTGCAGGCCCCCTAGTGGAGATCAAGCCCACAATCTGGGCATGTGCCCTGACCTGGAATCAAACCATGATCACTTGGTTCATAGGTTGATGCTCAACCACTGAGCCACACCGGGTGGGCCATTTTTTTTCATTCTTTCTTTCTTTTTTTTAATAAAGAGGCCCTCAGCTGGGTTCATCTGATGTTTCCTCATGATAAGATTAAGGTGGTGTATTTCCAGCTGGAAAAATACCTAAGTGACATGCCTTTATATGTATCCAATGTCCTCTTCACTGATGACATTAATTTGATTATCTGGTTGAGGTGTTGTCTGAGTTTTCCACTATATATATAGCTATCGTATTTTTTCTTACAACTGATAAGCAATTTTGGGAACCACTTTAAGACCAAGCAAATATCTGTTCTTCTTTGAAAATGTATCCTTTGGTTTAACTTCTATTGATAATTCTTGCTTGAAATAGTCTTTCCTTCAATCTTTTTTTTTTTTTTGTAGTTGTTAGAATTGTCATATCTTATGTAGATTAATTTTAAAGAACCTATATTCAAATACACTTTAAATTATTTTAATCGATCTTTAACACACATGGTTGTCTGATGATTCTTTTTTCTATGTGGGCAAACTACGGTCTTTATGAAGCTAAGGGGTTTTAAGTCAGAATTGATAGTGGAGGGAAGGGAGAAGATGTCAGCCTAACTGATGAGTGCTGCCAGTCAAGACTGAAATAATAATGGCCAGATGTTTGCCCCCATATAAACTTTCCACTTTGCTGACATAAGTTCATATTTTTAATTTACCAAACAAGTAATGAACTCTATAATATTGATAGAATGTTCTTTACATAGAAGGTATGAGGTTTCATAATATACCAAATAGTATTATTAAACCTCATAGATGGTATGAGGTTTAATAATATACCAAATGGTTTTGAAATATTCAGTAGAAATATCAAATTGAATGTAGTATGTTAACATTTTACTATTTCCTCACTTCAGGTGTACAAACTATCACATATTTAATATAATCATTATTCTCACGTTATGTTCTATCTTTTTTATTTGTGTTTGAAATTCACTCACTTCTATGTTCTCTCCATATTGTTAAATTCACTAAAATTCATTAATAGATATCACATTGAACATTTTTTTCTCTTTTGATATGTGAAAATGAATCTGTTTCCTTAAGATTCTCCAGTATTCCCATTTGAAAAAGAATGACTCAACCAAGACTTTTTCATCTTTTTATATTTTTTTATAGAATCAAAGTCAACAAGTCTTGGTCTAGAAGATAAATAGAACAGCAGACTATTGTCATCTCTTCAAACAGTGATAAAATTGCCCATTTATGAACTCGCAGGAAAAGTTTTCAAGTGACTGTTCTCTGGGAAAATCTTCCATTAGTTTTTCTTACCAAATTGTGATGAAAACCAGTTTAAAAAATTAAAATAAACGTGTAAGTACGATTTTAGTTTTTCTCTTCAAAAGTAACTTTTGGTTCAGTGGCAAGCAGCTAGACAGACACAAGTAGACCCGGAACAATGAGCCTCTTACATAAGGTCGTCAGGGCACAAAGCCTTGGGTGCCTAGCTATGGAGCAAAATTGGAAAATAAGGACCTCACCTCCGGGGTAATCTTTCTCTCCTAGTTTATCACTGGTCATGCGGTTTAGATCCCCTGACCTTTCATATCTCTAGTCATGTAATTTGGACTCTCCCTTGACCCAGCAATCATGTGGTAGAATCCCGTAAAGGAGGAACAAGAGGCAGAAGAGTGGCCTTATGTGACTCCCATGGGGGCTCTTGCACAACAACTCCCTTAAGCATTATTCACAGGGATTATATATAGGCCTCAATTGTGTTTCAACTCCAGGCACAGAAAAACAGCAAAAAACAGCCTGGTGGAGCCAGGACCAGCTTCAATCATTAATGACTCCTTGCCTTGGCACTGATAATCAAAGGAGACCAGGACCATGAAAAGATACACCTGGAAAGCTAATGAATATTCTATTGAGACCCTCCCCTGGGACCTCCCTTAAAACCCCCACCCTTAAAAGTCCTTAGGACTGAGAACTCAGCATTTTGTTCTCACTCAGGAGCATTATTTCACCTTTCCACCCCCACCCCCACCCCCGTTTTTTTCCCCCAGACCCTTTACCTGTGCCTTTCTCCCTCCTAAACTCCAAGGACCCCTTCTTTTGCCTTTGTAACTGGTTTCTTGAGCCCATTTCTTCTACGACTTGCTTCTTCTACCTCTGTGACTTTCTAAATAAACTCTCTTATAGTGTGAGCCTTGAATCTGAATTATTTCTTAGCCAGAACTCAAGTACCCAGGTTGCTGAACTGAGGTCCAATTGCTGGTAACATTCTGGTGCTGTTTAGCCACCAACAGCTCAAATATTCTTACACTATTTTTAAAAGCATAAGATTTGTATTGTTGGCTTCTGAATCTTAGTAATAAAAGGTAAGGAACACAATGAATTACAATTCTAATCATCTGTAGTTATTAAGTGGGATTTATAATTTAATATTTAATGTATCAACTTCAGCAAAATCTTTAACTCAAGTTATACATAAAGCATTTGTTTGCCTAATATTTGTGATATGACAACAAAATAAATTGATAATAGAATGTCTGAAGTCAGAAATGAATCTGACTTCTTCAATTTTTCAGTTGGTAATGGGGCCCTGGAGGGTTTACATCATAGAGTTATTATCATTACTTGTGGTATCTATCTCTTATATCTTTTTCTCTTAGCTTCACAGTAAGGATTTTTGACAGGAGCCCTGAGGACAAACACCTAGAAAAAGAAAATAAAGCTAGCTTTTGGGGTCAAATTAAAATGATCTGGGCTTTATTCAGTTAAGCTATCTTATAGGGAATTGAATTATAATATGAAAGAAATTTTCATTTTGGTTTGAAGGAATTTTAAATTAACTAAGGTTACTCATCCTCTCTATCATTTTGCTGTTGTTTCTCTCCAGAGAATATTTGTGTACTTTCTCTCAATAGTTTGCTGAAAGTCTACCATGTCTTATAACCTAAAAGCCATATTCATGAATTTGTTGTGGTTTAGAATATGTTCACAGAATCAGAAAGCCTCTGAGTATTATATATAAGGACATAGAACCCTGTAGTCAAGAACTATATGTCTAACAATGAGCTTAATCCTTCACACCACTAAGAATGACTAAAATTAAAAACACAAAACACCAACAGCTCAGTTGATATGAAGCAATCAAAACTTATATTGATTGCTGATGGAAATGTTAATGTGAGAAGTACTTAATAAGACTGTTTGGCAGAACTTGAAAGCCATCATTTACCTTCTAATTCAACCATTCTATTCCAAGTTATTTATCTGAGAGAAAGGAAAAAAATAAGTCTTCAAATATTTCTGTATAAGAATGTCCAGAGGAACTAGGGCCCTTTCTGTACTCTCTTCCTGTCCACCCCCACTCCTAAAAAGCCCTGAAAATCACCCACAGGTCCATCAATACAATCATGAATAAAGAATCTGTGGTATATTATACATTGGGATACTTCTTAGAAACTTTTTAAAAAATGGATAATTGGATAGGCAGAAATACAAATGAAACTTAAATATTTTACTTGAGTGAAAGACTTCAAGATAAAATATAAATACTATATTTAAATAAAAATAGCAGTTCCTTTGTTAAAAATTGTGGTTTACTATAGAAAAAGGCAGGAGGGAGCCTCTAAGATGTTGGAGATGTTCTGTAATGTGGTGATTACACTAGTGCATACAAATGTCAAAGTTTATTGGACACTTAAAATCTGTGCATTTTAAAGTATGTAAATTACATACCTACTCGAGGCCCAGTGCATGAAAATTCATGCACTGGACGGGGGGGCGTCCCTCAGCCCATCCTGCCCCCTCTCACAGTCCGGGAGCCCTCAGGGGCAGGAGGCAACCTGGTGTCCAGGGGAATGTGATGCCCCATCAGACCTCTGCTGTTGCCACTGCCAGCAACGCAAGCCTTGGCTGGCCCTGGTTACCTGAGCCTCGGGCAGCCCTGGGCAGCTGGGCAGCCGCCATTCAAGGCTTGCCTGCACCTGGGGCTGGCTCTGGGCAGCTGGGGGGCTGAGGGAACTGGGTGCTGCCATCTTGTGGCTGTGGGAGCCACCATCTTTGAGGGCATCACAGTCAATTAGCATATTCCCTCCTTATTGGCTGTGGGTGCTGCCATCTTTGGGATGGTGTGAGGGTCAATTAGCATATTCCCTCTTTATTGGATAGGATTTTAAAATATTAGGGAAAAAACTAGTATTCTCAAGTCCATCTGTGTGGAATAGAACTCATGTCCCACATCCTACCAGATGTATGCCTCTATGTGCCTCTATAAGACATAGTGAAAGGAGTTTTTAGAGGTAAAATAGGCAGGTTTAGGAAGTTTTAGAAATAGGGGGCCCATAGGGAAGAACCACAGGGCTGCAAAGCTGGGAGCTGCAAAAGGGATACTAGTACAGTCACAGGATAAGGGAGCTGCCAGAAGGCATACATTTACAGAATAAAGGAAATGAATCCACTCATTCAGAGAGGGACAAGGAAGGCCAAAGAGAATAGAAAAACAAAAGGAGAAGAAGAGGGGAACCTCAAGTGGGGTTTGAGCTCTGAAGCCACCATATAGACCAATCAGAGGGGATAACAGGACACAAAGAACTGCAGCCTTTATAAACCTAAGAAAGAGGGACTTGGTGGTTCTCTTTCCCCCTCCCCATGTGGGAGTCTGTGCTTGTTTCCCAATAAATTTCCATCTTTTGTCCCTGGCTTCATTCTTAGAATCTATCTGGACAAGAAACCAGGAAGCCACCATTGCATCCTGCCCAGGGGAACACCATGAGCTCCAGTTCAATTTCTGTGTCTCAATAGTACCTATCTTAGAGGGTTACTGGGAAGAATATAATAAATGCAACATGTTAGCTTTTGTCATATTTTTATGAGCTATTCTTGGTGTTTTTCAATTATAACCATGTTAACAATAACCATGTTAATTATAACCACAATAACTATAACATCTTACTAACTCAACTTCAATGTTGCTATATAGAAATTAAGAATTTAATATTTTCAGAATTAATTATACATACCTATGGATAAATAAACTACACTCAAAGAGCTTAGATTACTTGACAACAATCACAAAACTAGATTTGCTTAAGTTATTAACTTTAATCTGCATGATTTAGCCATTCTGAAGAGGAAAATAATGAATAAGGGAGGACTTTAAAGCTGAATTACTAAATAAATGGTTAGTTATTTTATTTTAAAACTTTATACAATCTCTGTATTACTTGGATTATTATTCTTCTGTTCCAAGAAGTTAAAAGAATTTATTCTGTCCACTCTAATTACAATAATTCTGTTGATAAATTATTCATGATTTTAACATGGCCTCACTTTTGTTCTTAATCTGGCCTCTCTACTTTGAGGTAATTATATTTCTTTATATTTAACAATCTTATCTTGTTACAAAGTATTTGATAAATACATTCCATCACCAAGTCTGATCTACATCAATTATTTTATCATTAATAATGAGAACATTATATTAAAAGTTATGCTATATGATTACAATTAATTGGACACAACTTTTTAATTATTCTCTATTTCTGCCCATGGTTCGTTGCTGCTGTTATAATTTGGTTAGTAGGCTATACACATAAATGATTGACTTTTTCTTGGAACCCATATTTCATATACTCTTTTTATAATATGGTATAAAGACCAAATATATATATGGCTAATATACAAATTGTCCCCGCTGGAGTTCGATTTGAAGACCGGAAGTTTGATCACTCGCTATGACCACCAGAGGGAGGTGCAGAATGAAGGAAGGCCCTGGCTGGCAGCTGGCAGCTGGAGGAGAGAGGCCCTGGCCAGCATCTGGAAGGCCCTGATCTGCCCTGATCACCAGCCAGGCCCAGGGACACTACTCGTGCATGAATTTCGTGCACCGGGCCTCTAGTAGTGAATAAAATCAACAGGACAATATTGTACTGCCTTTGCTTAATTTAGAGATAAGCAAGAAGCTTATGTAAAATAAGAGTGAGACAAAAACTTTTTGTGGGATGATTTGTGTATATCTTTTAAAATGGAAAAATTACTTATTTCAATGTTTTTAGCTCACCTGTTACTGTTTCTTGGGCATAGACTTGCCACAACCTTTTGCAGCAAGGATTCAGAATCTGGAGAAGGGGCCATGCACAAGTGGATATACTAGATAAGAAATATAAATTTGGAAGGCATTGGGGGAACCAGGTGGAGGCCCTTTTCTAGTGGAATGGCTCTCTGAATCTCTGTACCCATAGCCTTTTATTTACTGGAATATACATTTTCCCTTTAGCAATGCAAACACGCATATCAAAGGTAAGGTTTGATAAACAGTAAAATATTATCAGGTTAGGGGATTTCCCTGAGCCACCATTGTCTTAACAGAATAATTGGTGAATAGCTTTTAGCTCTTTCTAAAGCCCAAGGTCCATCAGCCTTCTGACAGGCCTCTCACATTTATTATGCTAACTACTTGTTGGTCTTTGCATCCAGCAAGATTTAAAGAAAAGGGTAATAACATAATTTGTAATCTTCCAAATCTTGTAACCTGAGCCCAATATTAAAAACAAACAAACAAACAAAAAATCCCAAACTTCTGGGTTTTCCTCAGGTTGGATAGGTTTTTTTTGTTTTGCTTTTAAAGATTCTGGTTTAGTCTCAAGGCATAGTCTAAATATTAAAGTCTTGTGTTGCAGCACCAACATCCCACCTGGTACTTCTCTATGGCACTAATAAGTTTGGGATATACAGTGTTGTTTGGGAAGGTGGGTGGGTTATGGTGATGTTGAGGGTTAGAGATAACCACCAGGGAACAGAGGAAATTTGTGTTCATATATTCCAAAGATACAGCCAAAGAAATCAGAGGATATATTTTTAGATAAATTGCATTGCTTTAGAAAGACAATATTTAGCAAAAGTAGTTAAAAAATTTTTTTATCTGTCCAGAGAGTAATGATCAATACACAAGTATTTTTTTTATGCTTGCACATTTAAACCAAAAATATTTTAACTATATAAACCATGAGCATGCTGAGTATAACCTGCATTTCTTTGTATTAATAATAATAAAAAGATTACATGTAGAAACATCAAAATGCCCAGGATAGTGCTTCATTTACCTTTTCATCCTATGATGGAATTTACCTACTATTATACATCACAAACAGATCTATAAAGAGTAATCTCCATGGACCCTTCAATACATTGTGAGTCCTGAAAAAAATTTAAAAATTGAACTACAATTCCTTAATAGCATTCAACTATATCCATTTCTCTGTTATCTCAAATTAGGTTTCTCCAAAATATCCCCAAATCATTTAAGAATATAGGTATAAATAGTATTTGTCTTTCTCTGCCTGATTTATTTCACTTAGTATAATAGCCCCTAGATCTATCCATGTTATTGCAAATGCCAAGATTTCACTCTTTTTTATTGCTGTGTAACTGCACTTAAAAAGAATGTTAGTATATGAAACCAACTGGCACCAGAAATATAAATAATCATAACAAATATTACAATTGAGTAAACGAATAGACATCTTGTACTAGCCCATGTAACCTTGAGATTATTTTCTGATTCTCTTCGATTCCTGCTCAGGGAATATGCCCTGAATGTGGGCTCTATCCCCATGATATTTTTCTCTCAAAACTGTAGCCATTTCCTCAATATTTTTTGTCTAGTCAATCTTTTAAGGAAGAAGATTACATCATGCTTTGTTTTATTGCCTATAGATGTATCACTTACATTTCTTCTTGTCAGGTTGCTTATCAGCTTTTATTAAACTTAATATTTTGAGATAGAAATAGACACAGATATGTAGTTACATATTAATTTTACATATAATGAGAATTTAAACATGATGTGTTCTTTTAATCAACTTTTCCTGCTCCTGAACAAATCTGATGTCTGAGAGCTAACCATATCTTCCTGATTGTTCTCCAATGGCTAAGAGTCAGATTATATTCACCCTTTAGCTACTGCACAGTAAAAAAAATTATTTAAATCTTGAGAGTTAATTATTCCTTATTTATGTAATTTATATTGGACATTTAAATACTATCTTAAAAAACAGTAGAATAGAGTAAAAGAAATGATTTTGAGGGTTATTTTTGTTTGTTTTTTAAATGCTTGCTTATATGTGTGGTAGTCTCTTAAACAATTGTCATAAGCAATATCTAAAATCAGTAGTGATTAAGTATTTTTTTTATTTTGTATTTATTCTCTCATCTGAGCATAGAAGTTTAACTCCTTTCTTGCATTTTTAATTAAACGTTGGTATTATTTTCATCATCAAGCAACTAAAAGAAAATTTTAGCAATTTAAGAGTTAGAATTTAGGGAGCTGTTAACATGTAAAACAGAGATTATTATTTTTATTAAATTTGTGGTAGTTGCAAATCAAATGACTTAAATCTGTGAAAGTCCTTAATTGCCTCAGAGAGGTTTAACAATAATAAAGACTAAGCTGAGTCTATACTAGAATTGCCAGGTATTTTATTTGAATCCAGAATGGGGGAATAATGAAACTCAACTGGAAATGTTAGTTATTCTAACACTATAACTAAAGCATACCTATTTCATTTTGCAAAATTCAAACTTTTTAAACATTTTGTTTTATTATTTTAGTTAAATTTGTTTCAAAAATCCCTTCTGGTTATTCTTTATTTACTAGACCAGCTATTTCAAACCTTTTCACTCATGTCACACATAAACTGATCACTAAAATTCTGCGACACACCAAAAATATATTTTTGCCATCTCAAAAAAAAAAAGTGTAATTTTGTTTCATCCACACTGGACAACTATTGTTGTATTGCTGTTATCATCATTATTATTATTATTATTTTTTTTTACAATCTAAGGAAAAAGAGTTCAGTGCCCCTGACTAAATAGTCAGGTATTGCACATTTTAAAAATTGTTATAGCACACTGGGTGAATATTGCTATACTAGACCATTCCTGGTCTTCTTGATAAATCACTGCAGAACAAAATTCCAGAGTTGTTTTATTCAGAGTTTTATTTTTTTTTATTTTAAACACAGTGATTAAGATTTAGTTTTAAAATCCCTTGCTTTTATTTTCAATGCCACTGTCAGTATTTGAACAATCACTTGACCTTTCTTCTCAATTGTAGTAGCGGTGGAAGTAATGACTTTCTTCTACAATAATGATCATCAGAGAAGAAATACTTTTTGTAAAGACAGTCTGCACGTAGTGAAGAAACATTTTTAAAGTGATTTATTATCATTATTATGTAATTTTCTTGGATGCAAGGCAGTGCAATCATGAGACCTTCCTTTAATTTCTGGTACTTTCTGAGGAACGCTGAGTGACCTTAAATATGTTTCTTGTCTTTTTACAGTTGTCATCTGACTCAGTCTCTAACCAGTTATGATTCCCAAAGTATTCTGATTTTTAACTCATGATAAAAATAATCCATAACATCTTTACTCCACTTCTAAATGTTTTCTTTCCCCATACTTTTTCCCAAGAAAATAAGTACTTTTTCACTTACACCCCAAATATAACAAAGTCTAGAAGTGGGGCAGTTGGCCCTCCTTGTTTCAGATGGCATCTGCCTGCCTCTTCCTAAAAACCTTCTACCTCTTTGAAACAATTATGAACAAGCTCATTCTCCCTTATCAGTGGATGATCATTAGTACCAGAGCATTATCTTTCTCTCCTTTACTTCTCCTTTTTGCATAGTCCATAATCAGTCCCATGCCTAAGTTTCCTGAATTACTCATCTTCCATGATCTCCTCCATCCACCTGCCTCTCTCCTCTTGACCTACACATTTTTAATGTGGGAGCACATCTAATATCTCATTTGCTCCTTGATCACTACCTTTTACCTTCCTTAGTGACTCCATTACATGAGCATGGCATTCCCATTATAGCTTCCAATCGATCCATCTACCATTTTCTCAAAGTCCATTACTTTTGTTTATTTCCTCACTTTCCTCCTTGTCTTTGTCATCCTCTACAAAATCTTGTAAACTTATACCACAGTTTTCCTTCCTCTTACAATGACATCTTCTGAATCCCCTCTAAAGCTAACTTCTCCATAAACTCACTAAATTGCATTTTCTCTGAAGTTAGCACATCTCTCTGCAGTAAAATCTATTTTTTCTTTCTGCTTTCTCATTTCAATCAGGATAGCAATAGCTGTAATATTTAAAATTTAATGAAAAGAAAAAACTTTAGAACCTGGATTGCTTATCAGTTGGTTTCTTATTCTCATGTCATCTTTCACAGTAAAATTATTTAAAATGTTAAATATTTTTGTTTTCTCCACTTCTCTCAAAGTGGAAAATTTCAAAGTCGCATCCATCTAGCTTTGTCTCCACTATGTCTTCAGGATCTTCTTTTCAAGATTACCAAGAAATTTCCAGCTGCAAATCTAATCTTTAATTCTCATTTTAGCTGTCTCTGTGCAACAATTGAAAAAGATGGTCTCTCTTTCTCTCTCTCTCTCTCTCTCTCTCTCTCTCTCTCTCTCTCTCTCTCTCTCTCTCCCATCTCTCTCTCTCTCTCATCTCTCTCTCTCTCTCTGTGTCTCTCTCTCTCTCTCTCTCTCTCCCCTCCCTCATCTTTGTAACATGTGAAACAATTTGGGATAGAGGAAGAGTAAGTGAGCCAGAATAATGGTAAGTTTATTTTAGGTTATTTTGAGTTTAGTTAGTAAATATATGTGTATAAATATTTCTCTCTGTATAATAGGCTCTATCATAAAGCCCATTTTACGTATTTCTAGAGTACCCTTGATGATTGAGGTTGTCAGCTCAATAAAGAGTATGTGAGGTCTGCACACTTTTTGGTGCCTCTGGATCACCCAAGAGAAGTCATACAGCAGAAAAGCTGTCTGGTTATGTGGTGTTAGCATTGCACACTTAGTGGGAGTTCCATGGGACTTAAGACAAAGCCTGATAAAATCAAAAGCATGAAAAACCAACAACAACAAAAAAGAGGCCTGAGAACCAGTAGGATGAAAAAGGTGTGCACTGCAGAAGAATCAATATTATGTTGTAAAAAATGCTCAAAATATTTAATGCACACAATTACACAAAAGTTAGTAAATTATAAAAACAAATAGTGGACCATTTCTACTGAAGCATAATTGAATTTGCAATCAAATTAAGTTATAGGCTCTGGTAACATGCTAATCACATGTACATTATTATTTTTACTATATGTCACTATTCAAAATGATCAGAGATCATATTTATTTACAAATGTAAGTAGGTATCACTATATAAGAATTATGACATGCATCTAAAAATAACTTGTTTCTGATTTTATCACCACATTACACCTAAATTGAAGACAAAAGCAGATTAAAGAGCATGTTTCTTATTATTTCCATAATGATAGGACTGCCGTGGCAGCCTAATGATAGTAGTCCCAGTGACTCCATTCAGGAATAGAAGTGAGAATTACACATTTATTTTAGCAAATCAGCATGCAGTTAATTATAACTCTTGGCTTTAGTCCGCCTTTCTCTTGCAATTTTGGAAGCTGGGTTCACATAGCTCATTAAAATAGCAGTTTTTCTAAGAGTTACAGTCTTTCTTTCTTTCTTTCTTTCTTTCTTTCTTTCTTTCTTTCTTTCTTTCTTTCTTTCTTTCTTTCTTTCTTTCTTTCTTTTTTTTTGTGTATAAAAACTCACCCAAAACCTAAGGAGAAAATCTTCTCTTTTATTGTGAGGACCCAATAGCTATTTTGTGTCTAAGCAATTGGAATTAAATACCAAAGTATTTATTACCAGTATCAATGTTTGTGTAGCTTTCAAATAGTTTTATACTAACTACCATAATTGCTTTCCATAGAAG
Source organism: Eptesicus fuscus (assembly GCF_027574615.1). Taxonomy (NCBI): domain Eukaryota; kingdom Metazoa; phylum Chordata; class Mammalia; order Chiroptera; family Vespertilionidae; genus Eptesicus; species Eptesicus fuscus. The sequence goes on along the minus strand of NC_072488.1, from coordinate 48,152,056 downwards.
TCTTAACTAACTGCTTCCTGTATGTATCCCTGCATTTGTATGTACCTCACACACACTTTTAATCCTATATAATAAAAGGGTAATATGCAAATTGACCTAACTGCAGAACGACTGGTCGCTATGACGCACAGTGATAACCAAGGGGCAGATGCTCAATGCAGGGGGAGCACCGCTCAGCCAGAAGCCGGGCTGAGGGCTGGTGAGCCCAGCGGCAGTGGCAGGAGCCTCTCCCACCTTCAAGGCAGAGTTAAGGATATCCGGAGGGAGCAGGCCTAAGCCGTCAGTCAGACATCCCTTGAGGGCTCCTGGACTGAAAGGGCTCAGGCCAGGCTGAGGGACCTCTCCCCTCCAGTGCACGAATGTTGTGCACCAGGCCTCTAGTAGATTATAATAGATTTAAAAATGTTAAATGTGATCCCAGAATGGAATTATAAAGGTTATAGATTATAGTAGATGGAAGTTATAGTTTTTACATTTTTAAAATCTTTTTTGTTGAAAGTATTAGATGTGTCCCCACCCCCTTAATTGACCCATTCTAGCCCTCCCCCACTAAATTATTTTAAATGCAATTGAAGAATGAGGTTAGAGAATTACTAGGTGCTTAAAAGATGATGTGATGACAGGACACAATGGAGGTTGAGGAAACTGATGAGCTTAGTCTGAAGGAGTAGAAACAAAGGAACAGCCATGATCTTTGGCTAAGATAATTTAGTATACTAGAACTAATTTCACTTAGTGGGAAAGAAATCATTTCCTGTATAATTTAAATTTGAGATTTTGTGGATGAGTAGGAGTTAATTTGATAACATCCATGTGAATATTAGATTCACCTTAGATTATGTAGTAATTGTTAAAAATGGGGTAGTTTTGAGTAAGCTTTACTTTTCCTGAAAATTTTTTAAAAGAGAAACAAATAACTGAGCATACACTTCCTCAACCTCCTTCATTTCAACAGTGGATGGCTGGAGGCACAGCAGGCAGGCTATAGTCGCCAAAGGAAGACCTTGGGCACTCTGACATCACTCAGCAGCCTTGCCAAATCCAGCAACAGCTCTTTTCCAGACTTCCTGTCATGAGAGAAAATCAAGTCTGATTTTGTTATGTCCCTGGGAGTAAGATTCTGTAACTTGTTGCCCAAAACATTCATGGTTTGTTATTCCTAAGAAATAGACACAGTTAGATGGTATTGTCACATCAAGATGCAGAGTCTACGCTATAAAAAGCCACCAGAATAATGGCAACAATAATTCATCTAAGCAGGAAGTTCAGCAATTTACCTGTATCACCCACCCATCTATTTGAATAACTCATTCTAAATATATAATGTGTTTGGGCCTCAAGGGATATGATGGTAGTATTTGCTGGCATGGATATTTCTGCCTCATTTATCTTCAGAGACTTAATCCCATAAATTCTTTGTATAGTCCAAATGCAGAAACTGGGCTTTTGACCTGAGCTAGAGTTCTGATGACACTCTATTTTAAAATGTAGCATTATATATATATATATATATATATATATATATATATATATATATATATGAATTTCATCTCTCACTCCCTTCATCACTTTCTTACCTCTACAAAGATGAAAACATAACCACAGAAACCAATAATTTAAGTTATTCTAAAGTAAGAAAATATTTTCTTCACACCAGCAAGTCAATAAAGAGAAGTCTTCATCTGAAAATTGTTTTGCTTTCTCAATATCATTTTTAGAACTTAATTATTTACAGATGTTGTAACATAGAAAGAAGTATACACCTGAAACCTATATGTCATGTTGACCAAAGTTACTCCAATAAATGTCATAAATAAAACATAATTCTTGAAAAGAACAAATAATATTTTATATGGTATCTACTAATCTATGTCAAATAAAGTATAATTAACACTAGAAATCCATGCTATCTATTATTTGTGTCTTGCAGATCTAGACAATGTTATATGGTTTCTTACTTCCTCGGTAAAAACAAACAAACATGCCTGCTGTTTTGAAGTTGAATACAACAATGATTTGGGTTTCTGCAATGCTGATGTTTAATTTTTGTCTATTTTAAAACTCTAAAACTTCCTCAAAATAAAATAATTTCCCCAAATTTTTACTTCTGCCATAATACAAATCTGGCTCTGGGTTATAGTTATTTTTGTTCTGAGACAAAAATGTTAAAAAATGTAAAAAAAACAACAACAACTAAAACTAAAACCTTAACTGTCTTGTCACCCTGATTACAGTCTTTTTTTTTTATTATATTTTATTGATTTTTTACAGAGAGGAAGGGAGAGAGATAGAGAGCTAGAAACATCGATGAGAGAGAAACATCGATCAGCTGCCTCCTGCACACCCCCGACTGGGGATGTGCCCGCAACCAAGGTACATGCCCTTGACCGGAATCGAACCCAGGACCCTTCAGTCCGCAGGCCAATGCTCTATCCACTGAGCCAAACCGGCTTCGGCTGATTACAGTCTTTTAAGATGATTATTGCCTCTACTGCTTTTCCAATCAACTTAGAAATTTACATATTATAATGGAACAAACTATCTAGTTGTTTCCTTAATTTCTCTAGCTTACCTTAGTATATACATTTTAAATATAAAAAATAATTTAAAAAGGCAATTGGATATTTATCATGTGATTAAATATTTCAATTATTGATTTTTTTGTTGGCTCTGCATAGACACCAAAATATATAAAGCATATCAATAAATATAACATTTAAACTACAATTACTCTAGGGTGCATAAGAATATGATTCTATAATCTTTGTAAGTGAAGAAAGGATGATTACTACTTTATTATACCCCCAAGATAAGACTAAAGAAAAGAAATACTTTAATTTGATGTATATGTATTTATAAAGCAAGGGTGGTTCCAAAATATTAATTCATGTGTTTCTGTAAAGCTTAATCTGCTTAATCTATTTTACTGTTAGGTAACATCATCTTAATAGTGATATCCAAAAATATACACATATTTAACTGTACAAAAGATAAATAAAATGAACACGATTCTTTATAAAAGTGTCTGATACTAAGACCAGGGTAGAAAAATATATAAGATAAGCCTGGAGCACCTTTTAGTGCCAGAAATTAATGAAGTGCTCAAAAGCTTGTCTGCATGCACACACACACACACACACATGCACACACACCATACATAAACACGCACACACAAAGTTCAGGGGGTAGGTCAAGCAGACACAGGAGCCAACTGAATGAAAGATCTGTGATTAGCTAAAGCTAGGACAATTCGTGCAACAAAAAAAAATAAAGTATTATTTGATCATCACCAAAGAATAAACTAAATAGCCATGAATCATTAATGATACAGATAAAAACAAGGGGAGTCAGAGTTACTGTAACAACCAAGAGTTGCGAGGAGCCGTACACTACCTTGATAAAAGGAAACATTGAAGTCCAGGTGCATTTATTAGTTTTATGATTACTTTTGCCATGGTTATTTAAACACAATTTTGGATTCTGAGCTGCAGCCTCTGAGGGTAGCACCGTGTAAATCAAATAATCAATCCAGGCAAAAAGCAGCCAGGAAAATGAAGTATTCTGGGGATGATGTTGGAGGAAGAATGATATGTCATTACTGTCTGCGCTGGGAACATTAGAAGGCATAGTGTGATATCCTGCTATTCTTCGTCCACATTATTCTCCTAGTTAATAAAAATGCATTATGTACTTTTTGTCCCAAAGAGAAGACTCTCTTTCACTGTATTCACCTTCTTGAAGTAAGCTTGGTAAACTATTTAGTTCCATTAAAAGGGCAAGTTGATTTATGGTCAGATATTTTGGTAAATAATTATTTTTATTCATATGTGTTCTACAGGGCATTTTATCTCACACCATGATTCATTAATTTGTGGAAGAACGAGAGGAATTCTCTTCTGTTTCCTACATCGACCTGTCCCTTGGTTTTGAACAGTCAATAAGTTATTAGCCCAGGCGTAATGTATTATTTACTTTTCCCTTTATATGGGCGTGTGTGTGTGTGTTGTGTGTGTGTGTATGCTCAACATTGTTATTAGCTAACTGTATGTAGATAGCAAACTATGTACCCTAATAACATTTCTCAGATTTTATGATGGTTTCCCCCTAAGACATTTCAGGATTGATTAATAGACACATCTCATTAAGTACATAATTATTGTGCTTTCTTGTCCCTACAGAATTGCCTTTGTTGGTATTTTAAAGAAGTACTAATCAGAAATGTTTAAAGGCTTTTGTAGCATTGCTTAAAACCCCCACATCTGCCAAAACCGGTTTGGCTCACTGGATAGAGCGTTGGCCTGCAGACTCAAGGGTCCCAGGTTCGATTCCGGTCAAGGGCATGTACCTTCACATCCCCAGTAGGGGGTGTGCAAAAGGCAGCTGATCGATGATTCTCTCTCATCCATGTTTCTCTCTATCCCTATCTCTTCCTCTCTGTAAAAAATCAATAAAATATATTTTAAAAAAACCCACATCCCATGCAGAAATTCTTTTCATCATTATTGAGATATAATGCACAAATAAAATAATAAGGTATTTAAAAGTGTACATCATGGTGATTTGATATACCGTATGTATAAATTGTGAAAAGATTCCCACCATCTAGTTAATTATCATACCCATCAGCTCACATATTTATTTCTTTTTCTGGGGAAAATATTTTAATTCTGCTCTCTTTGCAAATTTCAATTTTATTATGCAGTGTTATCAAGTATAATTACCATGTTGTACATTAGGACCTCAGAAATTTTCTTTCTAGTCATGTTTCCCCATTGCCTATTAAAATCCTTCATCTAATGAATTCAGTGAGGATAGAATTCAGATAGTGCTGTGTTATTTACCACAAGTGTTTCAGAGCAAAACCTGAGATATAACACCAATGTAGTTATAAAGAAAGAGAGAAAAAAAGGAATCTACTTTTTCTCCTCTTTCCCAAGGGCCTACTCAATATCAGCAATCAAGATAATTTTTCCCTTTTAATTTGCTGGATGATGAATGTGTTTTAAGATGTTTCTCTGTCAGATACATTTCCAGATGAATATCTGATTAGTTGAATTGGGCTGAGGCATATATCGAGCAGATCCATATTCAGTTCTTGTAATACTACCTCCTTTTCCCCTCCGCTCTGGCATCATAAAGCCAGTTGTCACAACATCTTCAAATAACCACCTGGAAGAAGGTGAAAGTTGTCAAAACTGCTCTCAGGTTCTATGTGACAAAGTTGGTTCCTACTCCCTAATGCTTCCCAACCAGACTGGAGGTTGGAGAAGAATATCTGCCTTGTCCCACCATCAACCATTGCCAGGACTTTGCCTCCTGGAACTGTAGATGTTAGTGAATCTTTATCGAATGAAGAAGGGAAGACATTGTTTCATATCCTCTCTTAGCATGTCGGTGGAAGCAGCAAGAAGTAGCTAACTCCATTTTGGTCTCACTGCGTTCTCTTTGTTGAACCACTTTACTATTTCAGGAAGCTTAGCAGAGCTCTCCCCTATTGTCAGCCATGAGATTGAATGCACACATTTTTAATTTGACACAATATAATGATCTATTCATAACATTGAATGAACTTTTATGCATAGCATGTCATTCTCCATTTTCAGACTATAATCCACTCTAGTCAACACAAATACCAACAGTAGAAGCAGTAAATGGTTTGTGCATATTCATACAATACTATTCACTAGTAAAAATATACACATTATGTTGTACTCCAGAATGGACGATTTCACAGATGTATGCTGAACCAAAATAACAGACAGAGAAGAGAACATACTGTACATATGCATGCTTATATACAACGTATGAAAACAGGTAAAATTAATGTGTTACAATCAACATTAGTTAATTTTGAGGTGAAAAAGTCTAGAAGAGGACATGAGTACTTGAGTATAGTTATTTTCTATTTCTCAGTCTGGGGGGGGTGGTTACAGTGTGTCTTTATTTGTAAAAAATTGTTGAGCTTTAAATATGCATTTATTCAAATTTTAAATGTATGCTGTGCTTTACTTAAAATAGTTTAAGTCAAATAAAATATAGGGGACTACAATAGTTGGATTCATAGCCAGATCAGTGCCAATGTATTATAAAAACAAAAACAAAAAAAAACATGGAAGAAAGAGTTTCAGGGAAAAAAAAGCATTTCAATATTCTCAAATAGTTCATAGCAGCAAATGGTGATACTGACTTAGAATCCTAACTATGGTTAAGGAAATATTCTCTGCTCTACCCACGTAATCATATGACCAAATCTTCTTTGTCTTCTTTTATTCAAGAGCAATGTTGTTCTTCCTACCCCACCCCCACTTCCACAGTGAAAATGTCTTGTTAGGATAGGCATGGCAACACCATTACTGGTGAAGCAATATGTAAAGTAATATTGTATGTTTTTAAAGAAATTCCAGTTATAAAAATAAATGTTTGTCCATATATGCAAAGCTTTGATTTTTCTAAAATAAGAAAATGGGCAAAACAGGGAATAATAAACATCCAATAGAATAAAAATAAATTATGGATGACAATGTAGATGTACTATATGCAGACTTAATTAACTTCTCTTGCTTAAATATGGAAAGCAATGAGGTGATTATTTTACTACTAGAGGCTCAGTGCACCAATTCATGCACAGGTGGGGGCTTGGCCTGGACAGCAATCCGGGCCCTTTGGGGCCGGCCGGATGAGGGGAGGGACTGTGGGAGATTGACTGGTTGCTAGCAGGTGCCCTCAGTGGGTGCGAGCAGGGCAGGTGCTGTCAGTGCATGGAAACGGCGGTGGCAAGAGCCTGGCTGCCCACAGAGAGGGGACCGGGGGCCACAGTGGGAGGGGCCAGGCAGGGGTGCAGAGCACAGGGCCAAGACCTACCCCTGTGCCCACCACAGCCTTGTGGCACACAGTTCCTTTCAAGGTGCACGAATTCATGCACTGGCCCCTAATATATATATTACCTAGAATCAAATACACAGTGGTATTTTTCATGTGCTCCCTCTCACTAATTTATCAGGCATTTTGTTTTGGGATACCCTGGTTCAGAAATACTTTCCTCCTCCTCACCTTTTCTATTTCAATAACTGATTGTTGCCCTCTCACCACTGGAAGACTTTAGGGGGTGTACAGCAGGGGTTAGTGACTACATACCTTCACACAGTGTGATTGTGTACATATTTCCCTGAAATTATACTATTTTGCTTTTTTTTTTTTTTTAAATCCTCATCTGAGGATATTTTTCCATTGATTTTTTTTTAAGAGACAAATGGAAGAGAGAGGGAGAGACAGGGAGAAACATCAATGTGAGAGAAACGCGTCAATTGGTTGCCTCCTGCTTGAGCCCTGACCATGGCCTGGACCGGGGAGAAGCCCGCAACTGAGGTAGGTGCCTTTGACCAGAATCAAACCCGGGACCCTTCAATCAGCAGGCTGATGCTCTATCCACTGAGCCAAACCCACCCGGGCTATTTTGCTATTTTTATAATGTTACTATGTCTGTTAATCTAGATGTGTGCGGAATTGAAAATAATCAAGTCAGTACAAATATAACGTGATATATTTCCTTGTACTGATTATATTTTAAATATACAGAGAACCCTAAAAATGGGAAATTAATATTGTCAAGGTATGTTTCAGCTCTGATTAGACCAAACACTTCGCCTATGGCTGCTGCCTTCATCCTTCACCTTCTCAGAGAGAGTCTTTTCAGCAGAGGCCTGGACCAGAAGGCACAATCACTATAGCCAACTTCCATAGGTGTTAGCTAACAGGTATTCATACAGGCAAAACCCAACTCCTGAGAATCAGCAGAATACCTTGGATCTTCTCCCAGAAGGAGCTGTCCCACGTGCCCTGAGGCTCTCTGATAAACCGCCAAGTGCTTCACCCAGATGTGCTCGCACCTGCAGTCAATGTGTTCCCCTCCATCCTCTTTTGTGAAATTGTAGATGTCATACATCTTCCCAAACTCTAGACTAGGACTTCCCTCTGCTACTTTCTAGAATGTCTAAATAGTGAAGTTACTTATCTAATATTCATGTATGGGTCTTCCATGATCTCTCTGCCTTGGAAAAGGTCTGATTGTGTGGCTCAGTGGTTGAGCGTCATCAACTTATAAACCAGGAAGTCATGGTTCAGGTCCCCACCAGGGCACTGTTAAATTTGATCAAATAATTGAATCTATACCCTCCCCCTGTGAACTGACCTTTAGGCCACTTCACAGCAAACATTCCCTTTCCCTTAGACCACATGCCACTTGCTAAGACCATTATCTCTCCCCTCTGGACACACCCAGAGAATTCTCCACCAGAAAAAGCCTGTCTAGAGTCCTTTAAAATCTCTAACTCCCCATCCTGGGGGGCTGGCACCATTTTAGGGCTCAGCCCATCTGGTATCCAGATGCCCTAAGAAATTTATAATCCCTTACCACTTTGGCCTTGTGCATTCCTCCTTTGGCGATCTTAACAGGCACATGCCCAGATTTCAGCCTTGATCCCCAGTAGGGGGTGTGCAGGAAACAGCCAATCAAGGATTCTTCCTCATCATTGCTATTTCTCTCTCTCTTCCTCTGAAATCCATAAAATATATTTTTTAAAAATATTTTTAAAAAGAAAGTTCTGATTGTTAAATTTAAATAAAAAACTTATTTATTTCTACTTATATTTATAAATTTCCTATTTATTACTCAATATATTCAACTGCTTAATCCCAGAGGTTGTCTTTATGATCATTATAGCCCATCAATGTATACCCTGGAATTTGTATGAATAACCTTTACACAGTGTTATATATTTCTACATATTATCCCTATATTATGGCTTGCTCCTGACCCTGTATTCTTTTTCCACAGTCTGACATTTACCTTCAAATGTGAATTAATATAATATGTTTTGTTACCAGACATTAAATAACTGGTGATAACTTTTGACTTTTCTATAAACTTCCCAATGTAAAATCCAATACAGTGATAAAATCACAGTGGCTTGAGATGAAATCTTAATTAGAGTTTTATAAAGTTGATATTTAAATTTTCACTCACCTAAAAGCCATTTTCTCCTATGTTAATCCACTGAGGTATTACAGGAAAGCATTTTTAGAAACAGAACTCACACATAACACTAGTGTGAGATAATAAACAACTTGGTATATGCACTGAATTTTCATGAAAAATGTCATTTTAAAAGAAAGACATTAAATATGATACAAACCTTTTATTATTTAATAAGTATTTTTAAATTTTATTATTTGAGATCTTTCAAGCATTGCAACAAAACTTAATGAACTTTTATTATTTTGCCATGACAATTATTTTTGTTCATTGCAATTGTAAAATTTTATAGTAGCTTATCAACACTTACCTTCTTTTAGGAAAATGTACTGTGGTTCTTCAGTGTAATCATTGTGCCTCATAAAAACTGTGTTATTATGCTGGTTTAGTATAATATTCTTTTTGCATAAAAATAACTTATTCTCTCCTCCATTGGTAATTATAACCTAAGTCCATTGCAGTAATAAACTTGGCTTGAGTACTTGATGGACCACTTTATTTTATGCTAACTACCCTATTTCTATTATGACTATTTATTATGTCTTCATAGATGTGAGGCAAAGCAATAGTGAAGTGGAAGACACTGGCACATCTGTTTTCCTAAGGTGCATTTTTTCTCCTTAGGCAGAAGCCCCAAGTACTATTTATTTGGAACATTGGAAAGTATTCTAAATCCATGTTGGCCTAGGTGTTTTCACCATGAAAAAGAGCTGTGTGAACACTTATTAATGAACTGTAACAACAGTCCCAATGACACACGGCATTGCTGCCTATCGTAGCTTCACTGAAACGAAGAATAAAGAAGCAGTCGGATTGAATACATAGAAAGTATTTGAGTAGGTGGAAATGTGCCCAGTGGTGTTTGTTATTGGGGTTGCAAAAAATTGGAAACTAGTCCAATAAATTTTCTTTCTTATGTTGGCAATAGAACAGATGAAACCATATATTATATCTTACATATGCCCCTTTCTTTGCATTCCAAGAAGCATTATTTTGTGTTTTGCTTCTTTGCTATTTTTTTGTAATTGTAGGTAATAAGAAAATTTATTGGCAGGGATAAAACATTTCTTGAAACTGAACTGGCACATAACATATTATGTAATAAAGTGTTATAAAAGCATATGATAACCTCTCTGCCATGACAACAAGTCGTAATTTTCCATATAAAATTTTAAAATTCTATTCAACTACATTGTGTTGCTATCTCCTGTTTATACCCTACTGTGTGGCAAAGTAGTGTTTGCTATGCTTTCCACATAGGTCTTATGCTCTCTGCAGCCCTATAATTCCAGGGGAAACCAAAACAAACAAACAAAAAACAGAACCACACACACACAAAATAACTAATTTAACTTGTGTAAATTTGTTCAGCTGGATCCATAATCAACCCTTTGACATTCATTGCAAGAGGTATGTTATCTTTCTTTCAATACTCAATATAGTATTCTTTCTCTCAGCTTAGCCATCCATTTTGAGACAACTGAAATTTTGTATATATATGTATATATATATAATATGTGTGTGTGTGTGTGTGTGTGTGTGTGTGTGTGTAAATTAGCTGACAGAGATATAAAAATTACATCAGTTGGGATTTAATGATATGAGTCCATTAAGCAAAAAAATAAAAAAATAAAAATAAATTGGATTCAGTGTTTTAGATGGAGGAATATTCTTACAGTACCAAATTCTGGACAAACAGTATTTTCTTCACCACTTTGCAGATGCCATTATATCAATTCTATCATCTTCTAACTTATAGAATTTCTGGTAAAATAAGCTGTTACTTATTGAAAAAAAAAAGTATATTTTTTTAAAAATTGGCTGTTTATAAGTTTTCCTCTTTGTCTATATTTTTCAATACTTTTTTGTTGTTGTTAATCCTCATTGTGAGGATATTTTTTCCATTGATCTTTAGAGAATGGAAGTAAGGGAGGGGGAATGAGAAAGAGAGAGAAAGAGAAATATCATTGTGAGAGAGATACATTGATTGGTGGCTTCCCACATGCACCCCCACCAGGGCCTGGGATCAAACCTGCAACCCTTGACAATGAATTGGACTCAAGACCCTTCCATGTGTGGCCAATGCTGTTACCATCTAGTGACACTGGCCAGAGTTTCAATACTTTCTTTTATTTAATGTATTGTGTGTGTGTGTGTGTGTGTGTGTGTGTGTGTGTGTTATTGTGTTTGGGGTTTGTATGATCTCTTAAAGAGATTTTCCATTAATTTTGGTGAATTCTCTTTCAGTATCTCTTCAAAATTACTTGTGACACTTTCCTACATCTATGTTTAGGATTTCAGTTACCTTTATATTAGGACTTTTGAAGATATTTAAAAATCACTTCATATTATTTTCTGTATTTCTCAACTGTTTTCCCTTTTCTTCTTCATTATGAATATTTTCTACTGATCTAGAAATATTCTGGTGATCTGCTGTTTGTTCTCTAATATGGTCTATTCCATTTTTAAATTTAGTTGTTATATTTTTATTTCAGAACTTCAATCTGCTTCATTTTTATAGACTGAGATTCTCTGACGAGATGCTGTATCTTTCCTCTAGTTCTTAAACATACTAACCACCTTTATCTGAAACTCCATGTTTGATTACAAAATCTGAATCTATTTCAAGTATCTTTACATTATCTTTTGTTTTTTGCTCATTAGTATTGTTACATGACATTCCTATCATTTTTACACTTACTTTAGATATCGTGTGTGGGAATTTAACTTCTGAATGATGCCCTATGTCTCCTAGGAAGAGTTAGTGATTGTATGAATAGCAGTGAGAGTAAGAGGAGGGAGAAAGCAATTCATCCCCTGTGCAGTTGTATTGGTTCCGGTCTTTTAGGTGGAGGACAGGGGAGAGGAGACATGTATAATTCTAGTTTGCCCTTACTTCTAAGTAACAACTCATCAAGTATCTCAATAGAAACATTAGCATGTTGACCAAGTACATAGTTCCTTCCTATGTCCATGTATTCATTGTTTTTGCTCCTTAGCGCTGTGAGACAGATTTATGGGTGGTTGACCAACTTCACATAAAGGTCAGGCTTGTGTCTATAGTTTCCTTTTATTTGGTCTTATCACCTGGTTCTCTAATCTTTGTCCCAAGTCTTAGCAACTATTATGTGCCTAGATTCCAATTTTTTTAATCTGGACTTTTGATACTTTGAAAAATCTTTTGATTACTGCTTTCTACTGGTCTGCAAAAATTGACATCAAGAATTAAAAAAAATAACATGAGAGGGAAAAAGATATAGGAAAGGAGGCTTTCTTCTCCTTCTTAAGTCTTGGATTTATTGTGTGCTCTCCTATACCTTCAAACAGTTGGTATTTTTATTTTCATGTTACATTATCTAGTTTTATAGTTATTCTTAGGAGTAGAATTGATCTGATACAAGTGAAGTCACAATAGCAGTAGTAGAAGAAGTCTGGTTCATTTAGTTGTAATTCTTTCTTATTATAAGTACTATAACAATTTGAAAACATATAGTTACCTTACAACTTTTGAATAGTCAAATATCATAACTTCTGATATTTATTTTACTCTCTAGATTATGAAATATTAGTAAAACCGTGATTATTTTTTTAAATATTTTTATTGATTTCAGAGAGGAAGGAAGAGGGAGAGACAGAAACATCAATGATGAGAGAGAATCGATTGGCTGCCCCCTGCAAGCCCCCCACTGGGGATCGAGCCCACAACCTGTGCATGTGCCCTTAACCAGAATCAAACCCGGGACCCTTCAGTTTGCAGGCTGATGCTCTATCCACTGAGCCAAACTGGCTAGAGCTAACCATAATTATTTTAAAGGGAGTTTACAGTTTTCCAGGTATAAGCGTTATTTGTGTGACAGTTTATTATTTATTTATAATTTTATTGGATTTCCATAAGAGAATTCCTTATACTATTTCTACTTTTATAAATTTATTAAAGATTCATTGTCCAATATATTATGACTGTTAAAAGTTTTTATGACATCTGAAATATTATATTTTGTTATGTCTATATCTCTTACAAATGGAGAAATTCTTGAGGGCACAGTATAAGCCTTCATTTCTGTATCTATAATACCTGAAAAAAAGGAAACTGCCCAATGAATTGTGCTGATGGGAATGCTAAATTAAACATAATTTAAATACTGCTTTTTATTTATTACAGAAAAAGACCCATTAGAAAAGACAAAGCTTTATATTTAATTATATTAATAACTCTAAGTAATCCATTTTCTCTCCCAAAGGAGTTGACATTCTTATCATTGTTTTATAGTTGCTTACTGAACCTGTACCAAAAGATAATTAGAAATATTCTGTTAAAGTAATTTTACCATAATATTGTGAATTCTCGCCTCTTTTCCATTTTCTTGATTTTGCGTATTTCCAAATCTGAGCCACATAGTAGAGAGAATTAAAAAAAATACAAAGTAGGCATTAAATTGTACATACAGTTTTTTTTTTATAAAGTGATTTTCTTGTTTAAAGTATTACATCAGTCTCCTTTTCCCCCCATTGACCTCTCAGCCACCCCCACCCTCCAGCACATGCCCTCACTCCCTAATGTCTGTGTCCACTGGTTATGTTCATATTAATGCATACAAGTCCTTTGGTTGATCTCTTACCCCCTCAACCCCTGCCTTCCCTCATAGATTGGATAGTCTGCTTGATGCTTCTATGTCTCTGGTTCTATTTTTGTTCATCAGTTTATATTGTTCATTATATTCCACAAATGAGAGAGGTCATGTGATATTTATCTTTCTCTGACTGGCTTATTTTGCTTAGCATAATACTCTCCAGTTCCATCCATGTTGTTGAAAATGGTAAAATTCCTTCTTTTTTTATAGTAGTGTAGTATTCCATTGTGTAGTTGTACCACAGTTTTCTAATCCACTCATCTGCTGATAGGCACTTAGGCTATTTCCAAATCTTAGCTATTGTAAATTGTGCTGCTATGAACATAGGGGTGCATATATCCTTTCTGATTGGTGTTTCTGTTTTCTTGGGGTATATTCCTAGAAGTGGGATTACTGAGTCGAATGGAAGTTTGATTTTTAATTATTTGAGGAAACTCCATACTGTTTTCCACAGTGACTGCACCAGTCTGCATTCCCACCAGCAGTGCAAGAAGGTTCCTTTTTCATATGGTTTCAAAAATATGATCTTGTCAGTGGACTTAATTAATTCAGAAAACTTGGTCTCTTACTTTTTCTTTCCAAAATAAGAATTAGAAATTCTACTTATTGAAAAGAAAAATCCTGATGATAAACAATAGAGAAATCAATAGTATTGCTAGCAATATTTTCCAACTATCTATCATCTCTCCATCTATTGATCTGTCCAGCTATTTATCTATTTATTTACCATATGGACCTCTGCAAGTAAGTGCACACTTGGGTATTTTCATGTATAGATTTATTTATACATACCTATGGAGTTTCCCTGGTTGTATTATTAATTAGTATAATAAAATATTCACATTATTTCTAAATTTCTTAAATCAGAGTTGGGAAGAAAAGCTATTGAAAAGTTTGTTTCAATGCCCATTCTTTTCATAGAGAAGACTGCTGTTTATCCTCTCATACACAATGGGAAATGTTCTCATTTTCATGTAAAGTTCAGATTTTTAAAATCTTGTTATCTTTCAACATATTAGTAATGAATAATAATAAGAATTATTTTTTACTAGTAGATGACAATGTGACAAATCTTCTTTTATTATGTACATTCAAACATTCTTAGTTGACAACTTTAAAATAAAATTATGCTCTGCCACATAAATTTCATAAGTTATTATAAATTTCACTATTGATTCTTATAAATGTGCTATTCAAGAGTGCTAAAACTGTTTTTTTTTTCTTTCTAAGAGCGAAAAAGATAAAAGCTAAAGCAATAACAATAATAAAAGTACAGAGAGCGAATATTCCATGTTAATATTTAAATATATATGTAGCAGTTTATTCACAGCTGTGGTAAAAAGACAGGATAAAAAATACATATGTTGAATACTCAACAATTATAAAATTAACACACAACTACTAATACAACTGAAAGATGCATTCCTTTTGAAAGCTAGGGTTATTATATCCCAATGATAGGATAACTAATTTCAGAAAGGTATAAAATTACAAAAATATTGGAGATTCCAAAATGGCTGCAGAGTAGGTGGGAGCTATGCTCACCTCTTTCTGGTGCCCAACTGGAATGTCAGCTAAATTATAGAACAATCAACCTGAATAACCAAATGAGGTACAGCTGAACAGGAGTGCTATACCAAGGATTTACAGAAGAAGTCACATAAGACATTGGGATGAAGTGTAAAGATGTGGAGAGGGCCGGCCACTGCACTCAATCGCAGTGGCTGAGAAACCAGAGGGATATCATGGCTGCAAAATCAGCAGCATGGGATCTCAACATGACACTGGGATCCCCAACCCAGAACAGAATTCCTATCAATAAGTCAACAAAAAATAAGTGTAGGTGAGAATGAGTCAAACGGAAACCCATGTACACCATTGGTGGGAATGCAGATTGGTGCAGCCAATATGGAAAACAATATAGCTTCCTAAAAAAAAAAAAATTAAAAAAGGAATTGCTTTATGACCCAGCAATTTCACACCTGGGAATATATCCTAAGAATCTAAAACACTGATTCAAAACAATATATGCAGCCCTATGTTCACTGCAGTGTTATTTGCAATAGCCAAAATTTGGAAGCCACCCAAATGCTCGTCAGTAGATGAGTGGATAGAAAAAGCTGTAACACATTTACCCAATGGAACATGTCTCACCTGTTTAAAAGTAGGAAATCTTACATTTTTCAACAACATTCATGGACCTGGAGAATATTATTCTTAGTGAAATAAGCCAGTCAGAGAAAGACAAATATTATATAATTTCACTCATATATGGAATCTAGTGACCAAAATAAACTAACAAACAAAATAGAAACAGACTCATAGATACACAAAACGGACTGACAACTTTCAGATGGGAGGGATATTGGGGGACTTGGTGAAAAAGGTGAAGGGATTTAAAAAAACCCCACAAATACTAGTATGGTGATTGCTGGAGCAAAAGGGGGAGGGGGAGGTAGAAGAGGGCAAAGAAGCGGATAAATGGTGGCAGTAAGAGACTTGACTTTGCATGATGAGTACACGATGCTAATGATGTGTGCACTTGAATCCTGTATGACTTTATTCATTAATGTCATCCCAATAAATTCAACAAAAATTACAATAAATGCAAAAAATTACAATGTAGTTACTATGTTCATTTTTTTTTAAATACAATTACTCAGTGGGAATTTTAATAATTTCAAAATAACTTTGTTAACCACACAGATGGCAAATGGTGAATTCTGAATTCTAACTCCAGCCTGTGTACCTTCAAAGTACATGCAATTTCCATTATATGTCACTACTTTCAGGCTTGAATCCAACAAGATGTATGATTGATACATCAGGCTGGGAAAACAATAGATCATGTCCTTGCAGGCCAAGTAGGGAGATTGTAGAATATAGTACAGAGTGATATATGGGTACTGTGCTAGGAAAATTGGATTCTATCATTTGTTCATAGGCTACATAGAAGCAGGTAGAGACAAAATAAGCAAGGAGAACTAGTTATCTATTCTAATTGGCTAAGAATAAGCCAGAAGGCTTTAGAAAAGGATGTCTTTGCCCATATTTTTAAAAGTAAAAAATGGGAGAGAATGGAAAATTCTAGAAAGAAAGGAATTAGAATAAATTGCACCCAGGGATAAAAAAATGGGGCATTTAGAGCGATGTAAGATTGCTTGATAGGGAAATTAGAGAGTGTGGATATTAATAATAACTAACTTGAAACTACATCTGGTAAACGTTGGGAGCTATATTCAATCCTTCATTTAGGATCAATATCATTCTTTTAGTAAAAATATATGTGGGGGTGTTTGCGTACTTTTAATGAAGCAATGAATAAAATAGAATATTTGGGGATTTATTGTCAGGAAACCCATGATATAAAACACATTTCCCTATTCTTTAATTTGTCATCTTTAGGAGAAAACTTTATTTTTGTCAGCTTTCTCTACTAACTTGTAAAACAGAAATATAAATGTGTATTTGCTAATATCATTGTGAAAGTTATATAAGATATGTGTAACTTATACACGATAGTGTAAGCAGTACATTTTAAGTTCTTGTGGATTATTACTGTATTATTACTTTGGCAGTGCACATAATTTCTTTTGAAAGTACATTTAAACATTTGGTATTATTTTTATAACCAGATTCAAAGGAATTATTTAGACAACATTTCTCAATATTTATTAAGTTTATATGTCACTAACTTTTATGTTTTCTTCTATAGTTAAGTTTAATAATTTGTGAGAGGAACATTCATTAAAATAAAACATTTTGAATTTTAAGAAGTTGATTTTTTTCAAAAACCAATATATTTTTGCAAATAAAAACAACTTTTTTTGGTAAATGTTTTGAAGGTCACTCAGAAAATAATAGTGTTGCATCAAGAAATCTTGAGACCTATCCAGTTTGGAACAGTGGATAAAGCGTAGGTCTGCAGACTGGAGGGTCTCAGGTTCGATTCCAGTCAAGGGCACATTGCTGGAGTTGCGTTGCGGGCTTGATCCCCACTTGGGGGCATGCAGGAGGCATGATTATCTCTCATCATTGATGTTTCTATCTCTCTCTCCCTCTCCTTTCTTCTCTGAAATCAATAAAAATATATTTTTTAAAAATCTTGAAAAAATAATCCTGGGTCTGTTTTTTTTAATTTATTTTATCTTGCTAGACATGATTTGTCAATATTCATATAAACAATTTCTTTAATATAAAAATACAAAGTATTTTTATATCATTCATTATATTTTTTTACTTTTTCTTGACAGTCACATACAATCTTTGCATTGATCCTTCAATTTTTTCTTTATACCTGCTATCTTCACTTTTTTTTCATTAAAATATTAATACAGTAAAATTACCTTGAGTTTGTTTTCCATGTGACAACTTTTTTGGTAGTATTAAATCAGCCTTGTACTACTGTCTGTGGATTCTATAAATTTGGTTTTATTTATTTATTCATTTCATCTCTCCCCACTTATTTTTATTTTCCTTGGGCTTTATCTCCTTTTGATTTTTTCCTATGAATTTATAAAAGCTATATATTTTACATTTTTGAGAATATAAAATGGTTTATCCTAAATCTTGCTTTGCATACTTTCAAATATATTTTATAATTTTGAATGTTTCCAAAGTGACTAGATCTGTAGTCACAAGAAATATAGAATTGTAATCAGTCTGTTTATTATTTATTTCTTATTAGTGAGATAAAATCATTTCTTAGATCAACAGAGGTTAATATGTAGAAATCCAAGTCAATGTTATAGGTTTTAAAGCTCAACCTTTAGCATATACTACTTCCTGGTTTCTTTCAATGTCTTTCTTTTCCCTAATATTTTACTCAAGTAGATTAAATCAGAAAATATAATATCAACCTGCTTAGCAAAGTTTGAAAAGTTAAGGGATTAATACCAATTTTTCATCTTACAATATTTTGTTCCTTTTATTATGCCTTGAACCAAAGATAATATCTGGATTTTTGTAGGTTAATTTCCATAGGAAACAGACTCTAAGACAGATTTGTATGCATGAGGTAATGATTAGGGAGAGCTTTAGGAAAAACAAGAGACAATGATGTCACAATTGATTAGAAGAGATATTGTATTATGATTCCGTTGCCACTGATTATGGAGTCAATTTGCCTTCAAAATCCCTATTCCAATTGTCACAGATCAGCTGGGAAACACTCTGAAATGGAGATGTACTTGTAGGAAGTTTATTGAGGAGAGATCTCAGTAACAATACTTACATAAAATGGGAGAACCAGGGTTCCACAGAGGGAGAGGTTGAACTGAGGTAAGTTATGGGCAGCTGCAGCCCATAATTGTCTTGAACTGAGGTAAAAAAATAAAAAAAATAAAAAAATCTGGGCTTTTATATTCTGCATCACCCAATTATTGAATAGTAGCCATGTGATACCGTGATTAAATATATAGTCTTTGTTCCTGCTCCTATTTCTGGCACAGAGTTCCTAAGGGATAAGAGTGATGAAGGTGTCTTAGTATTCCTAACAAAAGCCTGCCAATCAACCTGAGTTTATGTTACTGAGGTGATTTTTGGAATCAGCTGAGGATGGGGGCTGATTACCAGGGGACCCAACTATGTGATTGGGGGGTTGGAACTTTGAGCCCAACCCCATGACCTCTACAGAGATAAAAATGGCTGGAGACTGACTTGTCCGCAGCTAATGATTTACTCAATCGTGCCTATGGAATGAAGCCTCCATGAAAACCCAAAAGAACAGGATTCGGAGAGCTCACAGGTTGGTGACACATGGAGATCCTGGGGGAGTGGTGCACTGGGAAAGTAATGGAAGCTCTGTATCTTGTTCCTATACCGTGCCCTGTATGTTTCTCTGAGTTCTGTGGGCCCCTGTAGCAAATTAATTCAACTCAGGGAGTGTGTCCTTGCAACCTCTGGTTAATAACACAACCTTGACTTGCAACTAGCATGTGAAGTGTAAGAGGAGGCAGTTTTGTGAGAACAGAATCTTTAACCTGTGGGATCTGACCATATCTTAACAGGGTTAGTGTCAGAACTCTGCGGAATTGTAGAACACTCAGCTGGTGCCTGCAAAAAGCTTGATGGTGTGGGGAAAGCTTGCACTTTGAAAGTTGGTATTAGAATCATTTTAGTTACCCTTTAAGGAGGGGTCATAACCTTGGGTGAGACTGCTCCCCTCAGTCAAGATCAGCTGAGGCAGAGGAACTGAGTCTTGCACCATTAATAGGCAATATTCCTGGCAGCTGGAGAGAATGAGAACCTTTGATCTAAAGGGCACAACTGTGTCTACTACAAGGATATAAAAGCCATTATGCTGTGTGGAGGGGTAAGGCATAGTTTTAAATCTTTACTCATTAATTCTCTGATTCTGTGCATATTTTGCCTTACAATTCCACACTGACTGTATCAACAGATACATGATACTCCCCAGAATGAAAATGTTACCTACAAGTCTCAGATACTTTTGCATGATCATAACAATACTATTACTTTAAGAATCATTCTTTATTGAGATTAAAAAGAACGTTCTAAATTTTTTAGCATGACCATCATACCCGGAACCAGAATTTCAGGGCTTTATACCTCAGTGGTCCATGAAATGGAGGTCTTCTCAGAGGGGAAAAAGGTAGAGAAAGTAGAACATTTCCATGTCAGAGGACTGCAGTTAAGGCAAGAGACGGACGTGCCCATGTTTCTTGTCTTTTTCTTCCATTTCTTTCTCCTGCAGTGGAGCTTCAAGGAGAGAGAAAATGTTGGAAAACTCCAATGAGTCAGGCAGCCAAGGACGAGTAATGCCACGCTTGTATTGGGAGGTGTAAATTGGGAGATCCCACATTTCTAAGCCACATCCCCTAAGTCCTAGGAGAGAGAGTATATCATTTGCTGTGAAATTGGCCTAATCCAGTGGCCTAATCGGCCTAATTGGCCTAATCGGCAAACTCATTAGTCAACAGATCCAAATATCAACAGTACAACAACTGAAATTTATTTTGAGAGCCACATTTTTTAAACTTAAACTTTTTTTAACGCCACTGCTTCAAAATAGACTCGCCCTGGCCATGGTATTTTGTGGAAGAGCCACACTCAAGGGGCCAAAGAGCTGCATGTGACTCACGAGCCACAGTTTGCCTACCACGGGCCTAATCGATAGCCTTACAGAGCATTCCTGGCTCATTGAGTTCTGTACAGGGCTTCCATGCATTCCAAATATCCCAGTAAACCACCGTGAGGGAACATGGAAGGGCTGAGAAGGGGGGACAATGGGAAACAGTCTGTGGTAGGACAGACATGTGGAGAATGTGGATACTTTTATTCTGGTGCAGATTCATTCATCAACAAACTATGGCAGTGGGCACTGTTACAGTGCCCAGAAGACCAGATTGAATAGGTTGCATATCAGAGGTCAGCAATCCATTGACCAGATCAGCATAAAGCAGCACAAATCAGGAAAATCACTTGGCAGCCAGGATTTGAAGCCCTCTTTCCCAAGCACTCAGAAAGGCATCTAGGACATGAGCAGGCAGCATGGGAATGAGAGCACTCACCTGGCAAAGGCTGAGTCATCGAAAGGAGACTATTCGAAAAAAGGACCAGGAATCTGAATCAATTGCGAATTTAAGTGACTATGCAAACTGAAGGACATTATGAGATCATTAGTTAGCAAGCTTTTTTTTTTTAATTTTTATTCTTTTATCCCTAGCTCCCCAAGTAGGAGAGGACAATGAAAGTGATTATCCAGTTATAGGACATAAAGATGCTACATTTCAAGTAGTGTAAGTAGTCCAGTGAATTTGTAATACTGTTCCAAAGGTGCAGGTGAATTGACTTCAATTCAGAAACTTCATTTAAAACCTTGCCTATCTTTTATTTGCTTACTATGGTTAGCATATAAAGGCCACCAGAATTTAAAAACCTCTCAACTGAGAGTCAGGCTGATCAAAATCCACAAATATTATTCATTTTAAAGTAAGAAAGAAGAGATCCTCTGGAATTAAATAAATTCAAGTCAAAATTGCAAAAAAAGTAAAAGTGAATATAAACGTCCCTCTGGGTTGCAAATTATTTGAATTATTGTGTCAGAAGGATAAGCCATTTGGAATCTTGAATAAAGGAGCCAAAAATCAGGAGCTGGTCTTATTCATACTTCATTGTCTGGCAGATATGAGAATTCCTGTTACAAGAAAAGAGTGATCTACTTCAGGTCAAAAGGTATGTTTATTCATTTATTCAATCAATGGATACTCGAATGCTTACAATAATTGAGGTCCTGTGCTGTGCATGAGGCATTCAATGATGAATAGGACATGAGCCCTGTCACTAAACACTTCACAGTCTTCTGAAAGTGATAAACAAAAAAGAAAAGTATCACACAAAGCATATTATGTGATATGTTAGGAATCTATGCAAAGAGATAGGAAATGTCTGGCTTAGAATGTTCATGGAGAGAGGGTTTCTCTGAGGAAATGGTATCTCATAATAAAGGTAGGAGGTGGACAAAATCATAAAAAAATGAGCAAAATTATTGGCATAAGTATTTCTAACATGAAGAATAACATGTTATAGGCCAGAGGGTGGAAATACTTGGCTCATGTAGAACACATTTAAAGAAGAATCAATATTTTACATGAGATATAGTAGGATATATTATGCTGAACATTAAGGTATTAATCTGAATTATAGATAAAAACCAGTTCATAACATTTTGTTTTGTTTAGGAACACTTAACAAAACAAAAAAATTGAATTGTATCCGTAAGTAAAGAGAAATCATTTCTAAATCTAAAGCAGGAGTATGGTATGATACTGTTTTTTATCTTTAGCAAATATAATATTCTTGCACATGGTTATTAATGGTTTGAATGAAAACAAGATTATGAGTATTAGGGGAATATTCCAAGGTTTTGAAAATATTCCAGCTTATTATTCATACAAAGTTCAATTCTTACAATTTTGAAAAATTTTAGTGACCCCACTTTACTGAATATGAAATAAAATTTTTCTTGTATGTTTACCTGCGTAAACCTTTCACCCTCACTAGAGTTCAGATGAGTAAATGTTACTATTTCATTTTTAAATATGTAAAAAATTAAATGGACTTTTCTTAAATATCACCTAGCATGTGTTATGTAAAATGTAATAAATAAGCAATAATTCATTCAAATGATTATTTTACCAGATCTCAGAACCCCATAGCTTGCAAATATAACCAGAAATATCAGGTTACCTAAATGATTTTTAGGTAAACAAGGTCATATAGGGATAATAGAAACAAATGCTGGCAGTGTTTTAAAGCTAATTTCAGAAGTGTTGCCTACTTAAAAGGTATTTAAAAGATAATAGCCTCCCCTTATTCATTTGAAATTTCACATAATTAGTTGTTATTATTGTGGAAGTAAACAAAATATACAAGAAAAAATTCACATGGGTATTCATGGAGAGGCTTTTGTGTTGGATTAATTGGAATCTATGAGGGTAAAGCAATCCCAAGTATTTTTCATTAAAAGGAATGAAAAAAGAAAACAGAATATGTAGCTCTGCGTAATTTTTTTAGTTCCTAATTGCTACCAGCATCCTAATGATACATTCAATTCTTAATCTTTATATGTCTTTTGTCTAATTTAATGGATTCTGTTTAGATTTCAGGCACTAATTTCAGAACTTCATAAATTGCTTTCTTTTCAACAATGAAACCATGGGGAGATAAGTTTAGTGAACTTATTAGGAAGTTTTCAAAAAACACTGATGGAATGCCTTAATTAAAATAATAAATTTATTCAAAGTAAGGAGAATCATATTAATTTAAATTATTATATTTTATAAAACTATATCTAAAAATATTTTTGTATCAATCCAGATGGAAGAGTAACATTTTTGTTCATCTAAATTTCAAAATTTAAATTATAACAATCAGTGTTTGAAGCATATATAAAGGGCTAGAATTTAGTTAATAAATTGTGGATAGCGTCTTCACAACACTGCCTTTCATTTATTTATTCGGTAGAAAGATTGTCAGAATAGAAACAAAGTAATGTGGCCTCATTAACTATAATAATACCTGGTAGTTTTGAGGCACTTAATGTTTGCCAGGAATAATATTAAAAGCATTTAAGAATATCTCATTTAATCATCAAAACAATCTTGTAAGGCATATATAATTTTGCTATTTTTTTTTTTCTGAGAAAGAAACTAAGGCTAAGGCAGCTAAAGCAATCTCCTCATGATCTCACAGCTAATATATAGGAAATGAGCAAAAGTAAATCTGATTCTAAAAACTTTCTTCTTATCTGTGCAACAAATTGATTTATGTAGTTGGGGCTTTTTAACATACCATGGATTTAGAAATGTTGTGTTTTTTTTTTCAGGCATTTCCAGTAATTCTCATATTCTAATATATCTTTAAGTAGGAAAGAAGGCAAACATATAGAAAACGAAAAATAAAAAAATAAAAAAACATATAGAAAATTGAAAATGATGGAAAAAATGGAAAAGGGAGGAGGAGGAAGAGGGTAGCCAGCGTTATGGTGAAATAAGCGAATCACCATGGGTTTCCTTTTAAAGAAAGTTACACGGAAGTTCACTGCTAGAAAAGTTGAAGACCACCAGGGCCACAGAAACAACATTGTATAAAACCACAGACAATTACAAGGGTTCCCTGAACTCTTGAACCACGTTTAACTGTGCTTGTTCCCTCCCTCTGCTAATTTCTGTACACTGACTAAAAGGGAACAGTCTTTGTAAAGTTGGAGTAGCCAATAGATGTCTGTAATCACTGGAGAAATGATATATTTAGGACTAGTCTGAGCTGCTTTATATGCACCACTGATATTCAATGTAATTTTGTGATTAAATCCAGATGCTTTTTTCCACTTGTAAAGTCATATTAAAGAAAGTATAATGTACAACATTAATCATGTCATTTTACTTGATAAATCATAAGGGGTTCTTCTAAATAATTAAAGCCACTAAATAATCTAAAAACATAAATGCCATTAAGAGAGAGTAAGTGAAATTTTCCCTTGGGTTAACAGTTCAATTAAAGTGGATATGCTTCATCAACACCTACACTATGCAAGACAGGTAGATTAGCTAACACCATCCAGAAAGTAATGGAGAAAAACATCAGTGTAGTAGTAACAGCATAAAGGGTTTAGAGGTGGAGTCTACAATTTCAAATATTTGAGCTTAATTTGCAGCAAGCATCTTCATTAGCAAACTTCAGGGTATAATTCTAGTGATGCCAAAAAATGTGTCCAATGCCTACTTGGCATGTGGTGTTGATTGAAACTCATATAAACAAAATGCCTCCCTTTGTTCACAACCTAATTGGGAAAGTGAATATAAATATAAATGTATAAATTAAAATGCAAAACTCAAATTATGCTATAGACACACAAAGAACATTACACTGAAGCACAAAATCTGGATGAAAGTTACCTGTGGTTGAGAAAATAGATGCTTTGCAAAGAGGTTTTTTTTTTTTTTTTTTTTTTTTTTTTTTTTTTGTGTGTGTGTGTGTGTGTGTGTGTGTTTGTTTCTTGGATTTTTTTTGCACCAAATTTTGTGAGTTCCATTCTTTTGAGTTCAAGTCTACAAACAGTAGTAAGTGTCTATGATTTTCAGGGACCCTTCAAGAGAAAAGGATAGTGCTAACAATCATTTTAGGCTATATATACATTTGTGGGAGAGAGATAAAGAAACAAATTTTTTGAAATATGTGGTATTTTGAGATGTTAATGTAGAGATATTCACAGAGGGATTATGAGGGATAGCAGACAAAGATGGCAGGGTACTGGAGGTTTAGGCAGCAGTGTTTACAGTTATGGAGATATGAATGAGAGACTACTTTCATCCCCAACCCTAAATAGTCAATATAATGAGTAATATGAGTCTGAAGTAGGTGATTTTCTGAAGTTTGAATATTTTCTGTGACAATGAGAGATGATGGATTTTAAGCAAAGGAGTGGTAGAGTTGAATTCATTTTTTAGGACAAGGAGCGGAAGAGGCTGGTAGCAGGGATATAAAGCTGATGAAGACCTTCATTCATGCTCAGAAAGGGAGTCTAGAGAAGAAAGCCAGGATTTTTGAGACATTTTTGCAATATGATTAATCAAGGCTTGTGCATAAATGGATATGAAGTAGAGAAGGTCAGAAAGAAAAAAGTGAAAAATAATTTTGAGTTCATAGCTTTCTTCTCAGTTGTATAACGCTGAATATGTAGTATCACCAGGCAGTACACTTAGAGGTTGGGGATGGGGATTTTACAAGGTCTAAGCTGTGTGTTTGTGGATTTAAAAAAAAAAATGTTTGAGATATCTGTGAAATATACAAGTGTAAATATCCTGTAGGCAACTGAAATTCTGCAAATAAATGACAGGCAGAAAAATTAAGGTCATCACCATTTAGATGCTAGGAGAAGCTGTAGAAATATTTTTCATCAGTCAGGTAGGAATTATGGATGCAAATAGGAGGTCTCTTTTACTGTTCATAGGCTTGTGAATATAGTGTGCTCTTGAATATCAGTTTAAATATGTTGGAGAATTTGTGGCCTCGTGATCAGTTTGAATCAATAGTAAGTGTTTTGTCTCCTAGATTATAAAGTGGAGAAGTGTTTTTTTCTGTGTTAAAACATGTAGATAATATTCTACATTCAGTTTACCAGCAGTGTATCCCCTCAAGACCTAATCCATCAAAAGTCAGGGGGAAAAAGCAGCAAAATTGCATGCCAATTATTCTCTTTGAGGGCCAGCATTTATTCAGAAGCTGATTATAGAGTTGTCATTGCCTGCCATTATCAGAGAGTAAAAAAAAATACAAACTGACCATTAGCTCCTCAGGGTGAAATACAGATCCAAATCAGAACTGATGGGAATAAAGTGTAGTGTGCAGAGAAATCTGACAAAGTTGACTCTCCCCATAGCTGTCCCTTTGCTTTGGCTCTCTCCTGGTTTCTGAAGAGAAAACGAGTAGCAAAGGAGGAATCTTCTAAGCGTATGTCATGTCATTTCATCAAGATATATTATTGGGGGAAAAACCTTGATAGAATACAGAATGACATTTCCACTATTTGCTTCTCTGAGACTCTAACTCTCTGGCTTCTTCCTTACATTCTATATGTTTATTCCCCCTAACCCCTAACTCCCCAGTTGTCTGTGTTTCTAAATAATTGATGTGTGCTTTTGCACACGTAAACTTTGATTCAGATGCTGCTTGATTTCAATAATCTTTTCAGGCCCCTAGAGCTCACTTAGATAATGGCCCTTTAGCTTGCATTTCGCTATGTATTATTTATTTCCTTGTTTCCTCTTGGAGTTGGATTTAATCAATCTGGTTTAGTTCAAAAGCACACATAGTTTTCCACACACTGTTTGGGTAAGAGATGTATTTTATTATGCTCCTACTCATTATTATTTCCTTTGCAAGTTCTACTCTTCTCTCTCTCCCTTTCTCTCTCTCTCTCTCTCTCTCTCTCTCTCTCTCTCTCTCTCTCTCTCTCTCTCATCATTCTAGGGAAATGTTGTTAAGCCGAAGTTTCTCTGGCATCACTTTTCCTCCAACATCACATGCACCAGCGTCATTCCCTCCTAGGAGTTCAACATTAGACTCCTGCTGCTACTATTGCACTCTTTATACTGGGGACTCCTTTGGGACACTAACGAACTTGGTTAATGTACTTCCTTCCTGCTTGATATCTACCACATCCTTAACTCTCAGTGATGCACAATCTATACATTGAAGTAACATTGCACGATGTAAACTCTATTTTGTCAGGTACATTGATTTCGATATTTTATATGTGGGCCCCTAATGTCATAGGAGATATTACCAATTTCCACAAATATGGGAAAGTGTGAATGGAAGCCTCTGAGATAGGGAGATAACCAATCCTCTGATAAAGGGAGAACAAACAATGAAACAAACATAAAGCAATGCAAATTTTTAAGGCTTCATAGCACTTGTGCAAAGTTTTGAGGCCAGTAGTACCATGGGCAGGTAAATACTCATTCATTGCCCAGAAACATTAAGGACTTTTTCAAAGCCATTTTGTGTTGTTTTCTTTTTGCATTGGCTGATTTCAATATGTGAGAATGCAACTAATACTGGTATTCCTGATATTAGCACAAGCCACTAAATCTGCTGATGAGAGAAATAAGCTTCCATTCTCACATTTATATTACATTTTCAATAAGTATAATTTTCCTCCCAATTCTCTTGCATATTTAAATAACTTTGATTTGTAGCCAGTTTTGTTAACCAGTTGTTTCATTACAAGTGTTTACAAGTATTTAAATATTAAGAATTATTTGATATTTGGATTTGCTTTCATATTGCCTCATAGGTTGAGTACATAATTCATCATTTATCAGTTCCTTTTGAAAATGAAGAATGACTGCTGTCCAGTCTAATGACATATATATTAATGCTTCCTAGTAAGGCCTTCTCCATTCCCCTGTTCATTTTCATGAATAATTCTGTCCCCATCAACTTGTTTGCAGATATCAAAAGACCTATGGTTCTTTACTTTCAAATCATTCTTATTCAACTGATGTACAGAATATTATTTTTCTATAAATAATGACATTAATATTTGTCTTATTCACCTTGGACTGCCATAACAAAATGCCATGGACTAGGTGACTAAACAACAAAAATGTATATTTTCAGAGTCTGGAGGCTTGAAGTCCAAGATCCCGGTGCTGGCCAATTTGATTCCTAGTAAAAGCTCTCTTCCAGCCTTGTAGGTGGCCAACATTTATGTGCTCACATGGCAGGGAGAGAACTCTTTAACATCTCTTCTTAGAAGGGCACTAAGCCTATCATGTGGGTTCCAACTCATGGCCTCATCAAACACTAACTACATTCCAAAGGCCTCATCTCCAAATATCATCCCACTGAGGTTAGTGATTCAATATATAAATACAGAGGTTTGATGGGGCACAAATATTCAGGCTATAGCAGGATTTATATTTGATTTTACAGTAAATTACATCCATTTGATTTCATCACTATTACCTGCCACACTTGTTTACGGCTTGACATTTCCAATGTGAAAAAATTAGTTTTACTTATCTTTTAGCTGTTTCTTATATTCCTTCCAGTCATTCTATTCAATTGTTTTTATTTTTATTTTTTTAAATATATTTTATTGATTTTTTACAGAGAGGAAGAGAGAGGGATAGAGAGTTAGAAACATCGACCAGCTGCCTCCTGCACACCCCCCACCGGTGATGTGCCTGCAACCAATGTACATGCCCTTGACCGGAATCGAACCTGGGAACTTTCAGTCCGCAGACCGACGCTCTATCCATTGAGCCAAACCGGTTTCGGCACTATTCAATTGTTTTTAAATGTCTCGGTGCCTTTATGATCTTATTTTTTTTTTCTATTACCATCATTACCAACAATAACAACAACAACACACACAAACCACACCCCCCCCACTATGTCTCTTGGGAACAATGTCTTTTAAATAATTTGCCCAAAATCGAAATACTTGCAATGTACATACATAAGCTTTAACTTAGAAAATACTTTCTTACACATAGTTCTTGAGTTAGAGCTCTCTATTTCTTCTTCTGTTCTTTAGAAACACCTGTTCCTGTCAATGTGGTTATGAGTACTTGACTGCCCATATGTATCAACTTAAAAACAACAACATTTTCATTGATATAATTCCTTATTCTGTGAAGACTCTTGTGTTTGTCCTCAACATCTAGATTTGACTTTGGAGAGCAAATTTTCTTTTTTTTTACTGTCCCCAATGTTCTTCACTGTTTTGTTATTGTATTGTATTTTCTTAAAAATGCTTTCTTATCTCGTGATTCTCCCTTCTTATCTCATTCTGAGGTATTTTTAGTCCTGGATATATGTTCATCTCCACCTATCCTGTTCCCTGCTCATGCTTTTCTCCCCTGGATTTATTAAGGCCATTTCATTGGAGTTTTATATTCTTTTAAGAGTATTAAGTGTTTGTTTGTTTTTCTGAGATCCCCCCCCTGAATTTACAGTAAAAAACATTTTATTGTTATGCAATGCCTCTCTGTCTTGAAAATAAAAAAAAAAATACTGTACTCCATTGACTGCCTAAATATTATAAAAGAGTTAAAGATTTCATTGGCAGCGGAACCAGGTATTTTATCTGGGGATTCTTGCAGGGTGACACTAAACCTATTTCTAGAATCCAAGTTGTTGTACTTGTCTACTTACTAGTTTCTAGTATGTATTATCCTACTCTAGACTGACTGTTCATTTCTGGCTTTGTTTTCTTTCCTTTATTGTATATTAATTTCATCGAGGTAAATTTAATGATCCACCGCCTTGAGGTACTGTTCATTATTCGATGGACCTAGCCTTTTCCTCTGTCCAGGTGATTTTATTTATCTGAAATCTCATCTGTCGCCTTGGACTCTGAAAATTCTGCTTGTTATTGACTTTATCTCTGACAGCAACCCATTTTTTCATACTATATTTACTTTCCCGAAGGCATTGTGTCCATTCTGTTCTGTCTTCCTCTTTGTTCTCCATTGGTGTTCTGTGATGTAGTTTTAGTGTGATGGAATGGCAGTGCCTAAGCTCTGACACTTCCTAGCCGCTTGCCTTGTGCAAGTTATTTCACCAGTCACTTCACCTCTTCAAGTCTTAACATTTCCTGCATGCAAAATTAGTATTTTAATACGACTTCCTTATTGGTTTGGTTTTTTTAGAGCAAATAAACGATGCAAAGCTGCTTACATATATTACCTTACATATAACATGAGCTCAGCATAAGTTAATCTAGTATGACTCCTGTGAGTTGCTGACTTTCAGGGATTATAGAAAGGTGAGCCAAATACTTCAGTGAACTGATCACAGGAACAGTAACAATTAGGTTCATGGAGCAGAGCCTTACACTTTGGAGTTTAGACACAAGCAATAGAGTAGAAGAGTTAAGTCCTCTTATTTATTAAATAATTTAAGTTTCAATAAGTTAAAACTCAAAAAGACCAATGTGCAGGTAGTTTGTCCAAATTAAGCTATAAATGACTCATATTTAATACAAATTTCCCTCAATTAAAACTGGGATTAGCTTTTTGTTTCATTTTTTATTTTCTGTACATATTTTTTTATGAAAATGATTTTAGAATTTGAAGGTAGGTTAATGAAAGGTTCTTATTATGTTTTCCATCCTCAAAACCTGCCTTTGTGCTAGCCAACTATCATTGACTACCAGGTATTAGGACTCATTCTTCTCTTTCTGTTTTATCTTTTCTTTCTTAATACTTGAGTGTACCTCATATAGTTATTTTAAGCATCCTTTTCCCTATGGCTCTCCCTCCTTAGGCTTTGAGATTCATTTTTATTGGAATTGTATCATGCATATTTCTTCATTTGCAAGGTATAGCAAAAAAGGTACACAAATAGGTACATGCCACTCATATATTGATGAAAGAACATGAAATTATTTAGACAGATGCCTCAAGCCAATCTGTTGTAAACAGGAGAGATTTTAGATAATTGGGCTTTAAGGGAAGAAAAGAAGAAATAATTTCCTATTTTAATATGGCTTTTTATTAAAGTAAACTAAAATTGTTCATAAGTGACCCTTTTAAATTGCTTGTTTTATATGCATGTTAATTAGGTTTTTTTAAATTTAAGACTTTTAATATTCTAATAAAATAAATAGCAGGGCTGTTAAACTTAATTTATTGCAAATTCAGCAGTTAGCACCCAGAACAAATAGGATATGTCATATAGTATGATCACACTCAAAAGTGATTAAATATTAATATATTGCTACTGATAATCATTATATAAAATTTTTATTATAGAAGATATACTTTAAGCTGAGTAGGGATAAAAGTATTCATATTAACTGCTTTATTTCTGGTTCTTAGCACAGTGGCTGACACAGAATAGACAGTCAATTGATGGTTCCTGAATGACTGAATTAACAGAGATAGATAGGTATTGTAATTACTATTTGCCTTGTCTAATCCTATTCAGCTGGTTGCACAATTAGAAAGGATGTATTCTCTTTGATAATCTCTTCAATAATTTGCTCCTGAGATAATTTTAATCAATGTCTATAATGATGCTAATCAGAAATCATAAACATATTCAGGACCATCTAGTAGGCTAATATTACTCAGCAGACATTTCCGGCAAATGAAGTAAGACTAAATACGGAGAGGAAAAAAATGTAAAAACTATATTTGCGTAAGACCAAATTAATAAACTCATATTTTGTAATATTATCTATGCTTCCACCTTGAGGCCTAGTTGTCCATAATTTTGCATACAAAATACCTAGAGGGTATTATGCTAAATGAAATCAGCAAGTCAGAAAGGTAAGTACCATATGATTTCACTCATATGTGAAATCTAATGAACAAAATAAACTAACACACAGGGCAGATAGCTCAGTGGGGAGGGGCCTTGGTGGATGGAAGAATTGAGCAAAAGATAAAAAAAAAGAGAGAGAACTCATGGACATGGACAACAGTATGCTGATTGCAAGGGTGGAGGTAGTCCGGAGGAGGCAGAAGAAGGCATAGGGGGGATAAATGGTGATGAAAAAAAGTAAAATAAATACATACATAAATAAATCAGCAAACAAAATAGTAACAGACTAATAGAGAACAGACTGACAGCCATCAGAGGAGAAGGGGTTTATGGGACTGAGTTAACAATGTGAAAATATTAAGAAAAGAAAAAAGTACTCATAGACACAGAAAACAGTACAGTGATTACCAGAGTGAAAGGGGGATGGGGAGAGGCAGAAAAGGGTGTAGGTGGAATATATGGTGATGGAAGGAAACTTGACTTGGTGTGGGTAGCAT
The DNA here is from genome assembly GCF_027574615.1 of Eptesicus fuscus. NCBI lineage: Eukaryota > Metazoa > Chordata > Mammalia > Chiroptera > Vespertilionidae > Eptesicus > Eptesicus fuscus. The sequence continues at coordinate 48,119,591 of NC_072488.1, read as the reverse complement.
ACAATAAAATATACAGATAATGTATTACAGAATTGTATACCTGAAACCTATATAATTTTATTGACCAATGTCACCCCAATCAATTCAATTTTTAAAAAATTGAGATACTAAGTTTGTTTTGAAAGATCCCAACTCAAAGATTTCATGGGGACTCTAAACTAGATTTTTTATTTCTTCCAGAGGGTAATTTAGTGCTACTATGCCACCAAATCCAACTCTATGTATTATCTAATTCTCCTATCATGATATAAAGGCAAGAACACAGTTCTTTTAAGTGTGGGTTTAAAAAGAACTAGGATATAGTCCATGGTCTTTAAAAAGAGATAGGATATAGTCCCTGCCAGAAGCTAACCAAGATTGGCTCATCCCTCTTATGGGTTGGTGAACACATCTTTCAGAGCCTCAGTGAGTATTGGGTCTCATCCTAATAACCAACACATCTTAATAACCAACAGAGTAAGCAGACATACACAGGATTTTCCCTGTATTTCTAGTATTTTGCCAAAAATCCCATGTTGGTTCCCCCCTCACTCCCCTTGTTCTCTATATGACTAATAGTAAGAGGAAACTTCTCTTAGAGCAAATTGCTCCAAGTAGAATTGCTTTCTAGTGAGAATAACTCATGCCTTTTTGTAGAAAAAACTATCCTTTTCCTTCAGTCATGACTTTGCTCCATAGTATATAGGAACTACTTTTAACCAAAATAAGCATAAAATAAAGTAACATGATACATCAAATATATGAGACTCGTGGAAATAATCTGCTTAAAGTCTGAACACATGTGTCAGAGTCTTCCCAGAATAAATCTAAAGAATAGTAAAAAAAATCATTATTATAGAATGCATTTTTTTTTTAGAATGCATGTTTAATATTAGTGTGTTGCAACAGGTTTTGTTGGAATCCTAGTTTATTTTACCACAAAATTTTCCATTAAAGTATTCCAAATCCCAAAAAGTTTTGAAATCAGTATCTAAATAAAGTGGTCAGCCATTATCATCTTCTATGTTAAATACCAGTGCACAGGAGATATAACTGAGAAATAGTCTTTACAACATGAAATATAATACTTAATTTTATGCATTTTATTTAAAAATAAAGTAATAAATTAAAATCTATATGAGCATATTCAAGTAGATTCATTGGTATAGATAAGAGACTTTTCAATAGACCAACAAATTAACAACATATTCTGGCAACTACATGCTTCTGAAACAACAAAGATAAAATAAACGACTCTCACATGCACTTATTCAACAAACATTCATTGTATACTACTAGATGCCAGGTATTTATCTAGGTGTAGGAACACATCAAAGTCCATAACTCACAGAGTGAGCAAAGTTAATAAATATGTAAATAAATAAAATAAAATTGTGATACCTAGGATAAAAACACAGAGTAATGAAGCAGAGTGTTTGTTTTGCTTTAGAGAGGAACTTTCTGAGGAAGAGGCAGTTGAGCTGTGAGCTACTTGTCAGATACTGTGCCTGGAAAAAATCCATATTTTATGCATAGAAAGCAAGTATCTGTAGAACATAAAATATATATTAGTTACTCTGGAGTTGCAAAATTATAAGAAATATATTCTCTTTCCTCTAGGAATTTGCAATATAATAACAGAGACCTAGCATTTGCACAGAGGTCTAATATAGGGAAATGTGCTGAAGTAAAGTTACTTCATTGAGTTCATGCTCACTTATGTTCTGGTTCTTTATCAAAAATGTCCCATAATATTTCAACACTTTTAATCTTACAATAACATTATGATATAGTCCTTACTTTATATATATATATATATATATATATATATATATATATATATATATATATATATGGAAACTGAGACTAAAAGAGTATGTTTTCCAATGTCACAATATAATAGAGCCAAATTAGAATTAAATTCAAGTAATCTAGCATACAATTCACACTCTTAATATCTATAATAAAGACTAAATTTTATGATATAAACACAGTACTATAAAATCATAAAAAGTGGATTTCTGGTTGATTTTTCCTGAGAAAAAGTGTCAAGGTGTATTTTTTTTTTTTTCAAGTGTGAGCACCTTACTACCTCTCCAAGGAAATGTGAAAAATCAAAATAAAACAAACAAGCAAACTTAACAAAACCCTTCAGGGATGCTTACAGGATAACTGTGACAACAATCACATTGACATTACACTGGCAGTACAAGTGACAATAGCAACTTAAGTCATAAAAGACCCTCTAAATTTCACCAGGAGTTTTCTCTAGGGACATTTGCAATATATCCAGTTGAGTTAATATTATAATAATATAAAAGCCTAAGCAACAGTTCGACCTTCCATCAGGTAGCTATGATGTGCAATGACCACCAGGGGGCAGACACTCAGTGCAGGAGCTGCCAAGCTGTGGTGACTTGGCAGCTGCGGTTCTCAAGTGATGCACCCGGAATCAGAGAGGAGGGAGCCTGATTTCGGGGTGTATCACCTAAGAACCGCCCTCTCGCAATCTAGGATCCCTCGGGGGATGTTGGAGAGCTGGTTTCAGCCCTATCCCCACAGGTCAGGGCAAGGGACCCCACTGGTGCACGAATCCGTGCACTGGGCCTCTAGTATTATAATAACAAAAATGTCTGGGTAAAGGTAAAAAAAGAAGAAGCATAATTATTAAGAAATGATAAAAGAAAGAATATGAATGTATGAATGTCTTATGGGAATACATTTATTCTGAAGAGTAAACAAGAAAATGGCAATTTAAAATGTAAATTATGTCCCAATAGCATTGAAAAGAAAAAGATGAGGCGAGTGGGAGCAGGGAAGGGAGGGAGAGAAGAGGGGAAGGAAGGGAGAAATGAACGCAAGCTAGCTCCAGCCCTCCATCTTTGGTAAGGACTCAAAATTGCAGCCTTCATATTTTATAAGGGAAAGAACAACTGAACTATATTCAAAGGACTTTTTAGAATTTACATTAATTAAAAAGCAGTTTCATTTCTTTGATATGAAAACATATGTACATGTTTAACCTTAAAGAAATAATTTCAGAAGATATGGATGAACTATCATAAACACACGCGCGCGCGCGCGCACACACACACACACACACACACACACACACACATGCTTATTGATGTTTGTATCTTTCCAAAATAAATTGAGTTTAAAAAATGTACATATAGATTTACTTTTTCTTCCTATAGATGGAAATATATTGGTTTTATTTGTGTTTACTCAAAAATACAGGGAATGTCTGCCAATTCAACCCTCTCTAACTATTTAATTTATAATGTCACATTATTATTCTATAAGAAATAAATGAACTTTAAATTGCTTCATTGTGCCCTAGACAGTGTGTCTCAGCTTGTTGAGTATCATCCCATGACATAATTTTCTTCTGTATCAATTAACATAATCATATTTTGTCTTTTTAACCTATTGATATGTTGGATTATATTGATTAGTTTTCAAATGTGCAACCAGCTTTGTATACTTGAAGTAAATTCTACTTAGGTGAATAGTATTCTCTATACATTGATAGATTCAGTTTGCTAATATTGTGTCAAATATCATGAGATATATTGGAATGTAGTTTGGGTTTTTTGTTTTGTTTTGTTTTGTTTTTTCACTGTCTAGATTTAGAGTTAGGGTGATATTGCCCTGATAAAATTAGTTGGTAAGTATTCTCTCTTCTTTATTCTAAGTTGTCCATTTTTCCTAAGTTGTCAAATTTAGAAACATAATATGTCTTGCATATTATAATCTTCTTATTCTGAAGGTGGTGTAGGATTTGCAGTGACACCCCTTTTTACTCCTGATACAGGTTATTCCTTCTTTTGATCTTTCTCAGCATTGCTAGAGATTTATCAATTGGTTTGATTCTTTATTTTTTAAAGAATCAGCTTTGTATCATTGACTTTCTCTATTAATTTCCCATTCTCAATTCCTTTGATCTGTTATTATCTTGACTGTTATTTCTTCTGCTTTATTTTGGTTAAAATAAAAGCCTAATAAAACAACTAGTCCTTTTGTAGTGACTCCAGGTAGGAGCCTTGATGACTGATTTGAGACCTTTTCTTTTTATTAATGTAAGCATTCAATGCTAAAATTGTACTTCTCAGCACTGATTTAGCCACATCTTACATAATTTAATTTAATATACTATACTTATAGTTTTTATTCCATCCTATGTATTTTTACAAATTTTTTTGCTTTGAATTTCTTTTCAGCACCTAGATCACTTAGTAGTGTTTCTTTTAATTTTCAATGATTTATATATTTTTCTGTTTTCTACTGTTATGATTTCTATTTTTGTTTCAGTTTTTTTTTTAATTTCCCAGGATATGGCCTATCTTTATGATTATTCCATAATTCTTGAAAGAAAATATGCATTTTATTGTTGTTCAGAGTGTTCTATACATGTCAATTAGATCCTCTTAGTTAATTGTGCTATTCAGACATTTTAGATCTTTGCTAACCTTTGTCATAGTTCTATCAGTTGCCGAGAAGGCATTGTTGAAGTCACAAATTACTGTGGATTTGTCTACTTTCCTTTTAGCTCTATTGATGTTTGCTTCATGTATTTTGAGGCGCTGTTGTTTTCAGCACACATATTTAGGATCCTTAGATCTTAGTGGTGTAAGCTGTTTTTGGTATGTTAGATTGTCCTTTGTCTCTAATAATTTTCTATATTCTAAAGTGTAGTTTATCTGATATTAAAATAGCTACTACTGCTTTTTCTTTTAAATTAATGTTTTCATGGTATATATTTTTCTTTCTTATACACTCTTTATGAAGAATATAAGATATGTTCAGCTCCTTATCTGTCCCATGGTTTTATCAGATTTAGAAAAACTTGTTTTCTTTCCCTAGAATATTCTTCCCTAAATTTTCCTCTTGGGTATATTTTAAACATTTATTTTAATTTAATTTTTGATCTTTTTTTAATTTACAAATTTATTTCTTTTAATCAATTTTATTGAGGTGACATTGGTTAATAAAATTATGTAGGTTTCAGGTGTACAATTATATAATACATCATTCTATCTGTTCTTCAAAATTTAGCTTTGTATCTTCTTTTATGGGAAACCTGGCCCATTCTCCCCAACAACAGGACCATGTCCTCAAGTTTTCCTATCCTTGGTTAAGAATCACTCATCAAAATTTCCATCTTATTCTATGTTTTCTGTAGTTTGGGCATGTAAAATGTTTTATAATTACTGTTTTACTTATTCCTCTCCCCTACTGGATACTGGGCCCTTTGAAGCCCTTGCTTTCATCCTACTTCTCTCTGTATCTGTCACTTTACACTGTACCTGACATACATAACTCACTTGTTAAGGTTTGGTTATATGAACACATTAAAATGTCTCACATATATTTCTAACTAGTAAAAACATGTAAACAAAGATTATTTTTATTATTAAACTAGAGGCCCGATGCATGAAATTCATGCAAGAGTAGGCCTTCACAGCCATGGTAGCTGCCTGGATCCCTCCCTCGCAGTCTCAGCGGCTTCCTCGATCCCAAGGCCGTAGCCCTGGCTTCTTCCAGAAGGTTGTCTGGAAGAATGTTCAGAAGGACGTTGGTCTAATTAGCATATTATGCTTTTACTAGAGGCCCGGTGCATGAAATTTGTGCATGGGGGGTTTGTCCCTCAGTCCAGCCTGCACCATCTCCAATCTGGAACCCCTTGAGGAGTGTCCGACTTTCCTCTCATTATCTAGGGCTGATGGCTCCCAACCACTTGCCTGCCTGCCTGCCTGATTGCCCCTAACTGCTTCTGCCTGCCAGCCTGATCACCCCCTAATCACTTCCTTGCCAGTCTGGTTGATGCCTAACTGCTCCCCTGCCAGCCTGATTCCCCCTAACTGCCCTCGCTGCCATCCTGGTTGCCCCTAACTATCCTCCCCTGTTGGCCTGATTGCCCACAACAGCCCTCACCTGCCAGCCATCTTGTGTCCACATGGGGGTGGCCATCTTTGACCACATGGGGGCGACCATCTTGTGTTGGAGTGATGGTCAATTTGCATATTACCTCTTTATTATATAGGATTATTATAGATTTCAGCTGCCCTATTTAGATAATAAAGTGGTTAATAAAAAGTAGCAAATGACTTCTTTGTGTTCACTATGGAAATAGGAAGAGCTTCAATACCTAGATCAGCTTTCTGTTCTGACGTTGAGAGTGATTTGTTTAATGAGGCATGCTTTACAAAACAGCATAGACTGTCTAAAAACCCACTAGGGCTCAATGCATAGGTGAGTCTGAGCTTTTGCACTAATCCTAAAAGGAAGGGTGAAAAATAATGTCTCTAAGCTATGCTTTCAAAAACAATTTGCAGTCTCTTGCTAAGTTTACAAATCTATTATTTTTCTAATAGTTTATTTGCAGTTAGGGCCAACATCAAAATATCAGAGAGAAGCAGGAGAGAAGGAAAAAGTATCCATACAAGTTTGGACTTTTGTGCCTTATTTTTTTTTTCTTTACAAAATAAAAAGATTATTGAATAAAATTACATTTATGAATTTATTAATAAATATAGATTAGTTAATGTTATTAATGTAATTAATATATGTTATAAAATTGGGACCTTTGAAATATAAGCAAAATTGTTATCAATCTGCTTATAACACCTAAAATATGTTTGTTGGTAGGAAACACTGTACTCTAACATTTTTAATTCAAAATATTTTTCATGAACACACATGTCTTAGAAGTACCCTTCCCAAAGCCCATAAATTATCTGAAATACTCTCATATTAATGAACTTTAATGATGTACTTTAATAATACCTAGATTACTACAGCACTACTTAAGAAAGAAACACACTTTTCAAACCAATTAGAGTTCTTGAATGACATTGAAAGAGAGAGCTGGTTAAATAATTTTCTCCAGCACTAGGTTTAATTGACATAAATCTAATGCCAGTGATAATTGTATGCAATTTCAAGATCGGGAGTTTAATATATTTGGCAGTAAGGCAGGGATTTTCTTTCTCTGACAGTGTTGAGTAAACCTCTCTAATCCTTTTTCTTGAGCCTTCCCTTAATTCTAGGCTTAAGTTTAATGAAAGGCTAAAAAAAATATATCGAGATTGCAGTAGGCTTCTCAAAGCTCAAGGATAGAGAGAAAAAAGATGTTATCTCAGAGAGGTTGTGGCTCAGAATCATTAACAAGACTAATGGTGGGAGCACAGGGCTGTGTTTACAAATCCCCTTGTATGTCACAGAGGCACCCTCTCTTGTAGTAAGCGCTTTATCTACTTTCATCTTGCTTTAAAATCACCAAAACAGAAGCAGGAGCTCAAGAGGGGTTGGATGATGAGAGTTAACAAGGTGCTACAAAAATGTTTGGTGGATATTCAATTTGTCTTTCATATGAAGCTTGTTTATTCATTTACAAGTTACTCTAAAGACTTGCTGTATAGAAGTAAGTAAATTTGACATAGTGAACTTCTGCAACATGTGTCTTGAAATGTTTAGTGCTTTGCAGTTCAAAATTGTGATCGTCTATGTGGGCCATTTGGCAGATGCTATGAGAAGCATCGTATTCATTAAGGCCTCTGATATAGGCCAAATGAGTTTCAATGAAACAATTCTATGTTTTAGAATACATCTTTATTACACATGTCTCTTTTTTCCCCCCATTGCCCTCTCTCACTCCCTTCCTCCCCAAGCCTTCACCACCCTATTGTCTGGGACTATGGGTTATGCATATACTCATATGAGTTCACTGGTTGATCTCTTCACCCCCTCCAACCTCCCCTGCGTTCCCTCTGAGGTTTGACAGTCTGTTCCATGTTTTTATGTCTCTGGGTCTCTTTTTGTTCATCACTTTGTGTTATTCATTAGTTTCCACATTTGAGTAAGATCATGTGATATGTGTCTCTGACTGGCTTATTTCGCTTAGCATAATGCTCTCTAGGTCCATCCATGCTGTTTATAAATGGTAAGAGTTCTTTCTTTTTTACAGCAGCATAGTATTCCATTGTATAGATATACTACAGCTTTTTAATCCATTCATCTGCTGATGGACATTTAGGTTGTTTCCAAATCTTAGCTATTATAAATTGTGCTGCTATGAACGTAGGGGTGAATATATTCTTTCTGACGGGTGTTTCTGAATTCTTGGGATATATTTCTAGAAGTGGGATCACTGGGTCAAATGGTAGTTCCATTTTTAATTTTTTGAGGAAACTCCAAACTATTTTCCACAGAGGCTGCACTAGTTTGCATCCCCACCAGCAGTATACCAGGGTTCCCTTTTCTCCACATCCTCGCCAACTCTTATCCTTTGTTGATTTGTTGATGATAGCCATTCTAACAGGTGTGAGATGGTACCTCATTGTCATTTTGATTTGCATCTCTCGGATGACTGGTGACTTTGAGCATGTTTTCATTTGCCTTTTGGCCTTCTGTATGTCCATTTTGGAGAAGTGTCTATTTGGGTCCTTTGCCATTTTTAAATTGGATTTGTTTATCTTCCTCTTGTTAAGTTGTATGAGTTCCCTGTAGACTTTGGAGGTTAACAGATGTATCATTGGCAAATATGTTCTCCCAGGCAGTGGGCTCTCTTGTTATATTATTAATGATTTATTTTGCTGTGCAGAGCTTTTTATGTTAATGTAGTCCAAATTGTTTATTTTCTCCTTAATTTCTTTTGTCCTAAGACCATGGTCAGCAAACTGCGGCTTGCGAGCCACATGTGGCTCTTTGGCCCCTTGAGTGTGGCTCTTCCACAAAATACCATGGCCTGGGCGAGTCTATTTTGAAGAAGTGGTGTTGGAAGAAGTTTAAGTTTAAAAAATTTGGCTCTCAAAAGAAATTTCAATTGTTATACTGTTGATATTTGTCTCTGTTGACTAATGAGTTTGCCGACCACTATCCTAGGAGATGTATCCGTAAACTTATTGCTATAAGAGATATATGATATTTTGCTGCCAATGATTTCTTCTAAGATTTTTATGGTTTTACATCTTACATATAAGAATTTTATCCATTTTGAGCTTATTTTTGTGTATGGTGTAAGTTGGGGGTCTAATTTCTTTCTTTCTTTTTTTTTCTTTTTGCATGTATCTGTCCAATTTCCTCAATAAATGGTGTTTGCCTCCTTTGTCAAATATTAACTGAGCATAATAAATTATAAACTGCAGAGCTTAGGCAGGTCTGAAGTCTGTATTTTTCTACCCTTGAGACATTCTTGCTTCCCATAAGTTTATTTTATGCTTTTCTTTGTAACTCCTTGAACAAAAAGTGCCCAGTTTATAATTTTCTTTCTCCTTGACTCTCGTTCCATGTTATAGGTGTTAATATACAGCATTCTTATGTTTATTGTTTTCTAAGTCTTCTGTAATTATGGCTTTTAACATTTAGGTTCAAGAAGTATTTAATTAAAATATTTTAAAATGTTGATGTGGCTATTTTTCTTCTTTATATTCTTTTTGAAATCACATTTTAGGTGGGAAGTATTGTAACCATGGATTGTAGCATCTGAATCATCTCCCTTTGAAAATTAATTGAGGTTTTCTTTGTGGTCTAAGGTATAATTATTTTTTCTTAATAAATAGGCTCTGGCAATTAAAAGGGCAAGTTTTAGAGAAAAATTTAATAAAAACTTATCAAGTTCTCTGAAATCAGAAAATATAATATGCACCAGGTTTATCAAAAATTAACAGCATCATTTTAAAAAGAGTAATGATATAAACAAACAACAGAAAATAGTTAAATAGATAATTTTAATTTATATCTAATAGAATATTATGCAACTATTAAAATTAATGGTGTAAGAACATTATAAGTGATGAAAACAGATTGTAAGAGTATACAAAGTATGTTAATAAATACAACTCAATTTTCTCCATAATTTCCCAAAGAATAGATAACATATTTAATCACAATAACTCAAGTTTTAATTTGAGAACAGTACATAATAGCAACAATGAAGAATACAATATGATATAATCTAATGAAATGAGATGCAATTCTGGTTCTTCTCTTTTACTCTTCCCCTTCCTTTTTCTCTTCCTCCTCCTCCTCTTCCTCCTCCTCCTTCTCCTCCTCCTCCTTCCTGATGAAGGATAGACTAACAGTTGAACATAGCAATGTCGAACAAGGAGCACACTAGTTTAAAATAAAGAGATCTATGGTAAATAGAATTAGCCAAGATCCTCAGGGAGAGGTTTAGATTTCCATTTGAACAAAATTTGAAGGAAATATTTAGAGTGTGATGAAGGAGTGAGGTGATAATGGACCATTAATTTCAGAGGACATATGGGAATGGTTTCAGAATTTGAGCAAGGATGGTAAATGAGAGAGAATACCAGTGGTACAAAGACATCTGAGGATTAGTGTGAATGACATAAGATGTTACCTGAGAATAAGAGAGCATTATTGAGACTAAAACAATAGGATAAAATATATTCAAAGATTAATTATGATATGTTCAAGGCAGATTGTAGTGTTTGGGTCAAGATTTGGGGAGGGGTGGATATCTCTAGAGCTTTCTCTCTTTATGGCAAAGATGGTATAAATAATCAGCAAGAATGATCTTAGACCCTATATGCCAAGTCACTCAGACTTCCCTTTGCAGAAGGAGAGATCTTATTCTAGGTGTGTGTGCACTATCTTGATGGCTTATGAAATTCTGGAGAAGCTAGGTGTAACATTGATCTCACATAACACTCTTTATTGTAATTAAGTTGTGCCTGCATGTGTGCGTATATGTTCATATGTGAAAATATCTATGGACTTACACTCTCTCTGACTGTAACTTTGTTAAATTCTCAAAGTGATATATTGAAAGCCTCTGTAATTTTTTCCAGAAATTTCTCAATTTATTCTTTGCCTTTTATTCAGATATCATTTATTTTCTTTTAACTTTATCAAGCATATCAATATCATGAGTTCAATTGCAATTGCTGAATTTGAATAGTCTGTAGGCCCTATACCTCATGAATATGTGGAATTAAAATCTCAGAGAAATCATTTTTGCATTCCTTTAAAACCCTGCCTTTATAAGATTTTTCCTATTAAAATTACTTCCGTATCTTTACTACTTACGAGGGATAATTCACTATCCCTTTTTTTCTCCTCCATTGATGTGCCTGAACCTATTGCTTGCATGTCTTAGTGAACTTGCTCTGAGTATGGCTTCATTGGACTATTATTTTATTGTGTTGTTTTATGAAATATTGGTTACACTAACAAATCATTTGTAGGTAAAGCTCTTGGTTTTGCTTTGTTTATGTTTTTGTTTTTTTTTAAATTTCAGGAATATTTTTCTCTTTTATGACGTTAGTATTTTCCTTGTACTTTATTCTTGCTTTGGGATATCAAATTAGGAAGTGTTAGCTTGACTCTATTCCTCAAACTAATATAAACTATTATTTAAACTAATGTAAAAATTATTTATGCTTAGTGCTTACACTATGTGCTGGGCAGAGTTTTCCATCTCTGGAATGTGGCAGTAAATAAAACAAATTATAATTCTCGCTAACTATGTGCTTTATAATGAAATGGATGAGGCAAGGTGGAATGGGCGAAGGATATAAAAATAACAAAACAATCATAAAAGTATTAAATGTAATGGCGTGTTAGAATGTGACAAATGTTATAAAAATAGAGTAGGTTGAAGGAAATCAGGACTGTGAGAGTGAACAGTGGGTTGTAATTTTATATATGGCTTTTGGGGCAAGTCTCACAAATCATGTGGTAAACGTGCAAATACTTGGGGAAGAGCAAATTAGACAAATGGAACACCACTGCTAAATGCCTGAAATAGGGTATGACTTGTGTGTTTGAGGAACAACAGGTTCCCTGTGGCAGAAGCTACAGCAACAAGATTAGAAGGAAATTAGATCAAAGAGGCAATAGGGATGAAATAATTTAGGGCCTCCTGGGCTATTTTAAGGCTTTTCATTTGTGTTCTGAATAAAATGTGAGTATTGAATGACTTTAATAGCAAAGCAACATAATCTGACATATGTTGAAATGGATCACTCTGACTTCTGATAATAAATATGTTGGACAAAGATAAAAGCAGAGATAAATTGTACATGTGGCTATTGTACAGGGTTGGTGAAAGTAGGCTTACAGTTGTAAGTCTGCAAAAAGATTTATTCTGTCTTATTATTTATTAATTATATCACAAATTTTCATATGATCAACTGCAAACCTAGTCTTGCCAGACCTGGTATAAATTGGTACCAAAAGACGAGCATGGCTTTGATCAGAGTTGTAGTGATATAGAAAATCGTTGTATCATAATGTATTTTTAAAAGTAAATTCAACAGGAGTTCTTGAGAAATTAGCTATAGTTGAAGAGAAATAGAAGGGTCAAAGATGACTCAAACATTTTGTCCTGAGCCATTAAAAAAGGAGGAGTTGCCATCAGTTGGAGTGAAGAAGATTGTGTTGTATGCTTTATTTGTGTTGGTATTAGATACCTTAGTGGAGATGTTAAGTAGGCATTTGGACATAAGCATCTAAATTTATGGAGAGAGAGTTGATCTAAAGATACAATTGTAATTCTTGGCAAATATTTTATGGTAAAGCCATCCAACTAAATAAAATGTTGATCCACTGCATGTGGATTTAAAAGAGAGGGACAAGGACTGGCCTCTAACATACACAGTATTAAATGATTGGTAACAGGAAAAGGAATTAACAAATATCTCTGATTAGTAAATTAAGAGAATAAAATATTTATGCAATACCTTGGAAGCCAACTGAAAGTGAATAAAAAGGGAAGATAATTATGATACTTGTGTACTCATAATGGTGTATTAGATAAGATGCAAGACTCATAGTAACAGTCAGAAAATAAAATTAGGATAATGCACAGGTACCTCACAGCTGGGAGGTTCATACTGGAGCAAAGTGGAAAGAAAATATGCCCGATAAGCACTTTTTTTTGAGACTAGAATGCTAATGCCCAAAAACTTCACCTAAAATCAGTGCTTATAGATTAAGTTAGACTTTGACTGCTAACTACATTCTTGGTGGTTCTCATGTGTTTGATCTAGTGAGATTGTATATGTCTGCCTCCAAACTCTCTTCTGACAGTGAATCACTCATTCTCTTGAAATACTTTGGAAGGAAAAGCATTGCTAAATAAAAAATTCTTTGCATCAAATTCTAGAATTTTGTTTCCTCTGGTTAACACTCAAATTCCTCCAAGTTTATCTTATTTCTGAAAATAGGATGTATGATATCATGTAGAAATCTTGACATTTCATCACTGTCATTAATACATTCTGTTAAATTTTTGCTGTTTCCCTTCAACAAATGGAACTTGACCTTTGAGGTGAGTCAACCTCTTTTAAATCTTCCTTTAAAAATTAATACAACTGAGTTCTGTGAGATAAAATTTAGCTCCTGGGACAGTACTTTCCAGCAATTTTTAGGGCCTAAGATAGTAAATCAATTGCTGTAAACCACCACATCAACATATAAAAAATATCATATCATATCATTTGATGATCAGACATTTCACAAAACCCAACAACCATTCATGATATTTTTAAAAACTCTGAAAACTATAAATAGGAGATAACCATCATGATTTAATATAAGAATCTACAAATGCCCATATCTTACTTAATGTTGAAAACCTGCATACTTTCTCCCTAACATTTGTAGGAAGGCCAGGATGTTCTCTTCACCACTCTTATTTAACATTATATTGGAAGTTCTAGCAAGTACAATATAACAAAACAATAAAATATAAAGGCATAAATAATGGAAGGAAAAATATAAAATTATAGACAACTACAGATGACATGATGGTCAATGTAAGAAATCCCAGCCCAGCCATTATGGTTCAGCAATTGAGCATCTACCCAGGGACCAAGAGATAATAGCTTTTTTAAAAATATATTTTTATTGATTTCAGAGGTGAAGGTGAAGAGAGAGAGAGGGGAGGAGAGACAGCATGTGCCCCTAACTGGGAATCAAACTGTGACCTCCTGGTTCATAGGTCAATGCTCAACCACTGAGCCATGCAATAGATTACTGCTTTGATTCCAGTCAGGGTTGCAGGCTTGATCCAGTAGGGAGTATGCAAGAGGCAGCCAATAGATAATTCTCTCTCATCATTGATGCTTCTCTCTCTCTCTCTCTCTCTCTCTCTCTCTCTCTCTCTCTCTCTCTCTCTCTCTCTCTCTTCCTCTCCTAATGTTATTTTCCACAAAAACCAATGGGAAACATTCTGTACAGTAAGGGTTAGATACCATTTGTCAAGTAGGACTCACTTTTATCCTGACAATAAGACTGGTTGTTCCATCCTATTTATATTCCACTTGCCCTAATGTTATACACTCTTTAAGGTCCACATGTTGTCCAAACATTTCAGATAGTTTTGTTAACTACTCAATTTCACATTACCACCTGACATCCTATAGAATATATTTTTCCCAGTAGATTGTTAATTTCTATTTACTACTAGAGACACAACTGAAAAACGTGGAAACCTGGAGTAAAACAACATTTGCAGTTCAGTCTTCTTTTTTTCCTATCACTGTAGCCAACATTGTTTCTATTGGTTCAAAATGACAATTCAGCCCTGGTCAGTGTTTAGAGCATCAGCCATGTACTGAAGTGTCACAGGTTTGTCCTGGTCAAGGATAAGTACCTGGGTTGCAGGTTGGATCCCTGGCCTGGTCAGGGCACATGTAGGAAGCAATCAATCAATGTTCCCCATGTTTCTCTCTCTCTCCTCTCTCCCGCTCCACCTCCTTCCCATCCTTCCACTCTTTCTAAAAATCAATGGAAAACTCATCCTTGGGTGAGGATTAACAAAATTTAGTTTTTTAAACAACAAAGTAAGGTTACCCCATTGCAGTCGTTTATAATGACTATTTTTAAATTATTAATGGATTTTTCCAACAAATAAAGTATAATACTAAATCACATTCTATAAAACAGACATAATTAAAGATATCCTGGTATAAAACTAAGTAGAATTGAAGAAGACCTGAAAGAGCTTCATTCCCTTTTCTTTGTGTTTCTTTTCAAGGAGATATTTAATGCCCTTGGATTTCTTCACACAGTATAAAAAGGGAATGAAGGACTAGAACATAAGGAATCATGAACACCAATAAGCTATATTAATATTCCATAATTACTTGATTGTATATCCTATCAGTTTAAAAAACAAGTCTTACGCCATTATAGTTCTATTTACTTATAAATTATACTCATGTACCACTATATTTGCATAGTGTATATTGTACATAATATACAAATGTTTGAATAAAAACATTCAAGTTTTACATTAAAAAACTAAATATAAATTCAAGCTCTTTAACATTTTTTCTAGCACAGTGATGCATGTTCTTGCACACCATGTGGTTAGCTTACATGAGACTTCAGAGACCATTACTCTAGATCAGTGATCCTTAACATCCTGTCTCAGAAATAGATGCTTCGTTCGTGATAAAATTCATAATGGTATGTAGTGAAATAAAATAAGAACAATGTGATAAAATGTTAATAAAGGTAAAGTAATTACACTTAAAGGATAATCCTTTGCTCTGAAGTTACTTCATTTGTTTAGTTTAACATATTAGATACCAGTGTCTTATTTTCTGTGTACCACTGACCACGTAATGTGTGCATATCGTCCAAATTTTTAAAGTTAATACTCTGTTGACTTCCAAAGTCTGAGAATTAAAGTTTTGCTGGAAGTTATCCTATATAATAAAACTCTAATATGCAAATTGACCGAACCATGGAAAAACTGGTCACTATGACATGCACTGACCACCAGAGGGCAGGCACTCAATGCAGGGACTGCCCCCTGGTGGTCAGTGCACTCCCACAGGGGAGCGCCGCTCAGCCAGAAGCTGAGCTCACAGCTGGCGAGCACAATGAGCACAATGGCAGTGGCTGGAACCTCTCCCACCTCCGCCGCAGGCGGGCTGTAAGGAGCGAGGGATCCCAGAATGCAAGAGGATGCAGGCCAGGCTGAGGACCCCCCCACACACACCTGAGTGCACAGATCACATGCACCAGGCCTCTAGTTATATATATATGTAAAATAAATAGAATGAAGTAACACATGTGAAGCTGATGAAGTTTTCATTTGGATAATAACTATACCTACATTCTGAATAGATCTTCATCATGTCATAGGCCAGTGGCACAGTTGTTCTACATGGTAACTAATGAGAAAAGACTTTGAAAATGAAGCCTGGTTATGGAAGTTTCCTCAGGGAACAACTTACTGGTGTCATTTCATGGGTCCTGTTCCACCTGAAATAGAAAAGAGACTCTCTATAAGAAATTAAACACATACACACAGATACACGCACACACACACACACACACACACACACACACACAAACACACACACACACCACTTCTCACTGGTAATGCTATATCATTTGTGAGTATTTTTTGGGAAGAGCAAATACACCTATAGTAAATATGACCAAAGATGAGAATAGTCAATTAGCAGTCATCTTAATTCAGACATAGTCATAAAACTGAAAATCTAACTTGGAAAGCACATGCTACAGGGATCATAATTGGGAATTAAAGATTTACCTTATTGGCTATCTTATTAACAGGACCCCAGTGTTTTCACTCACCCACTGCACTAAACTCCAATGTGAAAAATGAAGGCAGAGCTGCTCCTTAGAAATTCTGCTCACACGTAATGTGTTAAAATTTTGAAGTCTTGTTCTCTGAACCTTAAGTAGTTCATTGACACTACTTCACTAGGTCATGCAAACAGAAATACACATTCTCTTGAAATATCAACTTGTTAAAAATATTTTAGCATATAACTCTTGTTTTCCAACATTAACAGGCAATTATTTTCTCCATTTGACACATTTAATTTTGAGTAAATGCTTAAATATATACCCAATACCAAAAAATGCATAAAAATATTTAGGACTAAATTTGTTTTTTCAATTGTGGAATCTACTTATTCTGGCATAGGAGGGTCTAAGAAAAAAGCAAAACATAATTGGACTGATCCCTACTAAGTAATATGTGAATAGTGCCAACTCAAGCAAACCCTAATAGTCAACATAACACAGGGCCTTAATTCCTCTGTAAAACTATCATGGGAAAATAGAAGTTTTCAGATTATCTATTTTAAAAGCATCAATTTAGTATTTCAGGTATTCTCAGCTAACAGGTAAGCATGGTGAGATATAAAGCAGAATTAAAACTTAGCACTTCAAGAATTTAAGGTATTATTTTCTATATGCACCATCAACCTCCCACCAATACCTACATAGTCTATGAAAAGTATAAAAAAGTGACCACCTAATAAATCGTATATTATGTTGTTCAAAAAAGAGGTATCAGAATACAGAAGAGGTGAAGTAGGAAGGCAGTAGGGAAGTTTTCCTAGGGGAAGTACAACTTAAAAGCAACAGACAGAATGAGGGTCAGTTTTCAAGGCGTGCTCTGTCCTGATCTCTGGGCTATCAAGCTTTGCAGTAACTTTGGCTATACAGTGTTAGAAGACATGGCCTGCAGCTTAATTGTGATGTGAATGGAGTTTTTCAGGCATTGTACCATCTATGCTTTAAATACTCTCTTCCTTTCAAAGCATCACAAAAGATTGGCCTTTCTTTGTGAGAGAAGAGTAATACCCTCAAGAACTTGAAAAGAAAGATATCAAACTCATAGGAGTCTATATTTAAAAAGACCATTTCTCTCCTGAATAGCTGCCCAGCATCAGTCGTGCTCAGTGAAAGTGATATTGTCTCCCCTTTTCTAACCTGAACAGTTTGTTCAGGATTCCTCTGTAAACCTTTGCAGGAATTGTGTGTGTGTGTGTATGCGTGTGCATGTGTGTATTTGAGATTGATTTTCTAGTTGGATGATGAATAAATTATCTTGTTACTTATATATGCAAACCAACACCTATAGAGTATTTCAGTGTCATGATTGACTTTCAATCAAGATATTTAAATTAGATGAATACTATTACATTTAAAATATATAAATTGTAAAGATTTGCTAATGAATCCATCATGAAAGACAAAATTACCTAATATTAAATGTAGACCATTTTGACACAGTTGCTTGGAGATTCATAGGAAAAATCAATAAGAATGAGAAGAGATTGTATACTTATCTACATGCAATAAAGACTGAGAAATGTCTCCTGTATGGATATTGGATCAGAGTTCTTCGACAAAAGTAAAATTCCCCCCTTTTTAAGTGGCCTATGCAGAAATAACACTTGGAAGACATTACCAGAAATTAGGAAATAGAATACTGACTTTACAAAATATAAATCAAAATGAAGCCTAGAGAGGTAAAAAGAAAGACAAGCAAACACTCTTCCAGAGCCACAAAGTTAAAATGCATCTTTATAGGTGAGGCTGGTACTTTAAATTCAGAAATAGCAATTTAGACTATCTTTTAGAATGGTATACAGGTACTCTGCAATGTTAGCTATCCAACAGTGTTATTTTGATAGTTGTTGAAAGTATTCTTAATTCCATTGAATATCTGTATGAATTTTAGAATAAGCTTATCAATTTCTACTAATAAGCTGGGATTTCACTGGAATTTTGTTGAATTTGTAGATCAATTTGGGAAGAATTGCTATCTTAACAATACTGAGTGTTTCACACATGAAAAGGGTAAATTTCTATACTGATTTAGAACTTCTTCAATTGTTCTTAGCATAGTTTTCTAGTGTTCAGATCTTTTTCACTATTTCTCTGATTTACCCTTATGTATTTTCTATTTCTGATGTAAAGGCAATTTAACTTTTATGAACTAATCAAGATAGACTGGCAATGGAATGTATGCTCCTTTGGGAATATAAGTAATAAATAATAAAGGAAGAAAGATAATTAGAAATTTTGAAATGGCAATGAGAAAACAGGTAGAGAGAAAAGAAGGCAATTTGGGACAGTATCTGTATTTAGAAATAACAGTCCAAGAAGATATTATAAGGACAAATACAAATTAAAAACAAATAAACAAACAAACACAGACATAATTTCTCCTTTTGAAAATAAGGGAAGAGTTTCCTTCCCCTTTTGTCAGAACATTTACCTTAGAAAACATATAAATATAATGTTAACCTAAAAATAAAAGGCCAAAGTGAGAGGCAAAAAGCATTTATTTGAGGACCAAAAGAATAGCTATTTGGGAAGCTCTGATTCAGGCAGAAACCCAAATAGTGTTCTAATTAGGGGGTAAAGGCCAGGGATTTTTATGAAAATTGGAAGGGAAATAATTCCATAAGTACTAAAAGGGATCTCTATTGATGTTAATAAGTCAAGGATGAAATTTCTGTAGTTGTCCAAACAAGCTATTCCTGAGCTATAAATGGTGGTGCCAATTCTAAAAAATGTCTTTAATTTTTAGTTCGGTAGTCAGAATGTTTGCTTTTCTGTTAGCTTTGCAAACAGTTTTTGGAAATTCTATGTTGGTTTGGCCCAGTCCAAATGTTATTTTGTCCAATTTAAGCATTCCAAAGGTTTGAGAAGTAAGACATATCAGGCAGTTCCTCTGGGATAGCAACTCTGACTCCATTTTGAAGTGGCTTCATTTATATTATTTTTCACAGCAAGTTCATTCATTCTCTGTCTCTTTGAAATTTATATTTCAGAAAATAAATGTCATTTTTTTAAACTTTGGGTTCTTGAAATAGCTTCCACAAGAACTGAAACCCATCTTTTCAAAAATATAAACACTTTCCTATTTCCAAGTTTCTGTGGGATTATAGGAAATTTTTGTGGATATCTTAAACATTGCGGACGGATCGCGAGAATTCTCGTGTTTCAGATTACACAGTGTTTTTTACAAAGTATACTTTAAAAAGATATTAGCTTGTAAGAATATGTAATAAATAACTTCAAAATGCAATGGGTATTTAATTTTAAGGCGTGCCTTTAACATTTATGTAAAACGTTTTTTGTCCTCGTTCAATAGAAATTTATCTGGTCACTGGGTAAAGCTAGCAATAAAACTACTGGTCCGCAATGTGTTAAGTTGTAAAAGTACCTCTAGTCATAAAGATATGAGTTTTTTGTATGTTTGTTTTCTTTCTGTGGAAATTGAGTTAAGTAACATAGATCATCACCTCAATTATCAGATAAGTTAGGATGCACTATATGTGACCAAAGATGTTGTTAGCCCCTCTTACTTGAGGACTAGTTATTATTTACCTCTAGAACATACATGTAATGGGTTGCATCTATTTGTCTGTATAAAAGGGTGAGATTACTTCCTGTCTTTGCAATCTCTTAGAGCAGGGGTGGGGAGCATCTAGCCCAAGGGCTATAAGGGCCACAAAATCATTAGGTCTGGCCCTGTCAAGGCATTAGGGGTGACTTAATTAAATGTTTGACCAAATATAGCTGGCTAATTTTTAAGTTGATAATTTTGTATGGCTCGCAAATGATGTTATAAATATCCAAATGGCCCTTGGCAGAAAAAGTTTCCCCATTCCTAGTGAGATTGCCTGTGATGTGTATCCCATTCTGGTTTAACGTTTATTTAACAGTGAAAATGTTCTCTTTCTCCACCAGCATTGTGAACACAATTTCTGGGTTGTAAAAAGTTTTTAGTTTTTTAAAATTGTATTTCTCCAACAATATACAAAAGATATATATATCTTTTGTATATTGTTGGAGAAATACTCCAGCATATATATATATATATATATATATATATATATATATATATATATATATATATATATATATATATATATATACTAGGGGCCCGGTGCACGAAATTCGTGCACTGGGGAGGGTGTCCCTCAGCCCAGCTTGCACCCTCTCTAATATGGGACCCCTCGGGGGATGTCCAACTGCAGGATTAGGCCCGATTCCACACAGGAATCGGGCCTAATCCTGCAGTTGGACATTCTTCTCACAATCCGGGACTGCTGGCTCCTAACCGCTCACCTACCTGCCTGATTGACCCCTAACTGCTCCTCTGCGGGCCTGATTGCCCCCAAATACCCTCCCCTGCTGGCCTGATCACCCCCAAGGCTTTTATTAGTATAGATATGACCCTGCACAGAAAATTTTACTAACCCTGCTTTACAATAAGGGCTTGACGATTGAATCATTAGGACCAGACACCAAGATTTCCTTTCTTTGAATAGTGGAGGGAATACTTACCTTGTCTTTAAGTTGCCCGGAAATTAAAATGAGATAATGACTTAGAAAAGTATAAAAGCATCACATAAAGACAACTGTCTTTTTAATGAAGTGGCAAAATGAAAAACACTTTTTATTCTCCCCTTCCTTCCTTTACAGCTTTTATTTAAACTTTGAAATTTATAAAAATTTCACTCCAATTTTCATTTCTTTACATTCAACATTATTTTGTATTGGTTTCAGGTTTTATATTAGTTACAGAATAGTGGTTAGACAATCATATACTTTACAAAGTGTTCCCCGATATTTCTAGTACCCACCTGGCATCATACCATCATTACAACACTATTGACTATATTCCCTATTTAAGTGACAATGGGTTTACAGGTTCCTTTCAGTCTTTCTTTTGTGTTTTTTTGTCCGTCCTTTTCTTTCTCACTTCTTCCCTCATTTTCTTTATATAATATCTCAATTGGCCATCAAAGCTCAGTGAAGGCACTGGGACAGGCTTCATCCATTTTACAGACCAGGAAACTGAGGCCAATTCCAGTTGGCTGTGGAACTTGACTCAGGAAGCCCTCAGAGCACACAGGAAGCCCTCAGAGCCATGCTCTTTGCTCTTCCTAAGGGCAGCGGCCCAGCAAACAGAACAAACCTTCCAGTCAGGCTTCCCAGCCTCTTTCTCAAGCACCTCTTCATTGCAGATGCTCCACATTCTTTCCTCTCCCCCCATTCTTTACTGCCCCGCCTTCTCCGAAGCAGGTGGAAGGCGTCCCACTCACTGCCTAGGCATGCTCTGCTATGGGGCAGGGTGTAGCGAGCTTGCTTTTGGGTGAAGGCAGGAGCAGTAGTCACTGCCTCTGAAGTGTGAAGGCCGCCTGAGCGAGGCCCATTAGCACTGGGAGCTTCTCTGAATCACCTCAGTCAGTCCAGTACCCTGCAGTGCAGCACCCCTCCACTGAGGTGGCTCCATCCCTCAACCCCCGCCTCAGGAGTGAGGGTCCTTGCCCCTCTGCCAGGAGTCCTTCCATGCCCCTTGACCCCTGGCTGGGCCCACCCACATCTTGGGGGCACTATAGAACCTCCGTCTCTCTGCAGATGAAGCAGATCCCTGCCCTAGGTCTCTGCAAAGCTATGAATCTGTGGCCAGAGGCCTGGTCTGGGTCTCAGCAACCACATGCCTGCAATGTTCCCAGGGACCCTGGGAGGGGCTGGGCGAGTCCTGCCACGCCCAACCTAGGGTGGCGATGGCCCCCGGATGCCCCCGGAACGCATGGCTCCGCCCGAATCGCCCCCCCAGGGTGGCGATGGCCACCCGGGACACCCGGCAGCGCCTGGCTCGGACAGGACACGCCCCCCGGGTGGCGATCGCCATGCTGACACCCCGGGGAGCGCCGGGCTAGGCCCGGACCCGCCCCCCCGGGTGGCGATCCCCATGCTGACACCCCGGGGAGCGCCGGGCTCGGCCCGGACCCGCCCCCCCGGGTGGCGATCGCCATGCTGACACCCCGGGGAGCGCCGGGCTCGGCCCGGACCCGCCCCCCCGGGTGGCGATCGCCATGCTGACACCCCGGGGAGCGCCGGGCTCGGCCCGGACCCGCCCTCCAGGGTGGCGATCGCCACTCGGCCCGGACCCGCCCCCCCGGGTGGCGATCGCCATGCTGACACCCGGGGGAGCGCCGGGCTCGGCCCGGACCCGCCCCCCCCGTGGCGATCGCCACGCTGACACCCCGGGGAGCGCCGGGCTCGGCCCGGACCCGCCCCCCCGGGTGGCGATCGCCATGCTGACACCCCGGGGAGCGCCGGGCTCGGCCCGGACCCGCCCCCCCCCCCGGTGGCGATCGCCATGCTGACACCCCGGGGAGCGCCGGGCTCGGCCCGGACCCGCCCCCCCGGGTGGCGATCGCCATGCTGACACCCCGGGGAGCGCCGGGCTCGCCCGGACCCGCCCTCCAGGGTGGCGATCGCCACTCGGCCCGGACCCGCCCCCCCAGGTGGCGATCGCCATGCTGACACCCGGGGGAGCGCCGGGCTCGGCCCGGACCCGCCCCCCGGGTGGCGATCGCCACGCTGACACCCCGGGGAGCGCCGGGCTCGGCCCGGACCCGCCCCCCCCCGGGTGGCGATCGCCACGCTGACACCCCGGGGAGCGCCGGGCTCGGCCCGGACCCGCCCCCCGGGTGGCGTTCGCCATGCTGACACCCCGGGGAGCGCCGGGCTCGGCCCGGACCCGCCCCCCGGGTGGCGATCGCCACGCTGACACCCCGGGGAGCGCCGGGCTCGGCCCGGACCCGCCCCCCCCGGGTGGCGATCGCCACGCTGACACCCCGGGGAGCGCCGGGCTCGGCCCGGACCCGCCCCCCCCCGTGGCGATCGCCACGCTGACACCCCGGGGAGCGCCGGGCTCGGCCCGGACCCGCCCTCCAGGGTGGCGATCGCCATGCTGACACCCCGGGGAGCGCCGGGCTCGGCCCGGACCCGCCCCCCCGGGTGGCGATCGCCATGCTGACACCCGGGGGAGCGCCGGGCTCGGCCCGGACACGCCCCCCCGGGTGGCGTTCGCCATGCTGACACCCCGGGGAGCGCCGGGCTCGGCCCGGACCCGCCCCCCCGGGTGGCGATCGCCAGGCTGACACCCCGGGGGAGCGCCGGGCTCGGCCCGGACACGCCCCCCCGGGTGGCGTTCGCCACGCTGACACCCCGGGGAGCGCCGGGCTCGGCCCGGACCCGCCCCCCCTGGTGGCGATCGCCACGCTGACACCCGGGGGAGCGCCGGGCTCGGCCCGGACCCGCCCCCCCCCCGGTGGCGATCACCACGCTGACACCCCGGGGAGCGCCTGGCTCGGCCCGGACCCGCCCCCCCGGGTGGCGTTCGCCATGCTGACACCCCGGGGAGCGCCGGGCTCGGCCCGGACCCGCCCCCCCGGGTGGCGATCGCCAGGCTGACACCCCGGGGGAGCGCCGGGCTCGGCCCGTACCCGCCCCCCCGGGTGGCGATCGCCACGCTGACACCCCGGGGAGCGCCGGGCTCGGCCCGGACCCGCCCCCCCGGGTGGCGATCGCCAGGCTGACACCCCGGGGAGCGCCGGGCTCGGCCCGGACACGCCCCCCCGGGTGGCGATCGCCACGCTGACACCCCGGGGAGCGCTGGGCTCGACTGGGACACGCCCCCGCTGGTGGCGATCGCCATTCAGACCCCCGGAACTTACTGGATTGCCCGCAGCCATCTTGGTCTTCCCAAAGGCTGGATGGGCCACCTGGAGTCCCGCCCCCAGCCTCTGGCAGACCCAATCATGGGCATAGCGGAGGTGCGGTCAATTTGCATGTTTCTCTATTATAAGGTAAGATATATATATATATATATATATATATATATGCTGGAGAATTAACTACATTAAGTGGGACACACATATAAAGCCCCAAAGGAGTAAGAGCTTTATATAGTTGGAACAACTGTAATAAAATTAGTGAAGTTGATTGGCATTAGAGAAACAGAGATGAAGTTGGAAAGAGTTATATCTACCTATATTATGTAAGTATATTTCCCATAATCAGTTTATATTTTATTCCAGTTTCAATGAGTGAATGCTGAAGAGGCTCAGGCTATATCTAATTTGCATTTGCAATGATCAAATCAGCGGTTGTGTTGAGAATTAATTTAAAAGTTAAGAATGCAAGACCAATTGGTGTTGCTTTATCCTTGGAAAGAGAAGTAGTGGCTTTAAGAATAGGAAATACACATACAGTAAAAAAAAAAAAAAAAAGTGGCCAAATATATTTTGTCATTAAAGCATGAAATATAGTTTTGGAAAAGATATAAAAACAATTTAGGAACCAAAATGATCCCCTAAATTTTAACTGGAACAACTAAATACATGTTAATGAGCTTTACAGAGATAGACAAAATTTGGTAAACGTAGATTTGGTGGAGCAGAAGACAATACTCATTTTGAGTATCATTTTTTTATTCCCTTTGAACACAGTATAATATCTTATTTTTAATACTTGATTTTTCATGACATTATGATACCCTACCCTATGAATATGCTAATTCATTTGGACATCCTCTATTGTGGAATATTTTTCTATAATAAATATGTATATGAGTTGAATTTGGATTCTTTTCTAAGGGTAAATTTGTGCAGATAAAACCTTCATTTCCATGTAATGTTTCAAATGCTTTGATACTGTTGACTGTTGCCCTTCCAAACGATAATAGTAAACGCTGTTGATTAAACAAAGCTAAGTTTGTTAGACTGCTACAAAAAGGGCAACAGCCAACTGGACATAATGTCAGCAGTGTGTCAGGAGGGGGATGTGGAGAGAGTAAATTTATAGAGTTTGAATACCTGAGTTGTATGATATTAAGATGAGACTTGCAATGTGTGGAACTGGTTGAGATTAGACAGAGTTTATGATAATCTGGGTTTGGATTGATGTACAGAGGGTGGTAACGGTCTTGAAGTAATTCTCAAGCTACCTATTAGTCTTGATAAAGAAGCAATTTTAATTGGCTTACTGTCACATCTTCTAGAAGCTTGCCCTTGGCATTTTAAGATTAAGACAAGGAAATGTCCCGGTATTGGTCAATACAGGAATAGAAAACTATTGAATTTAGACCTTAATATATATTGTCAAATTACTCTTAATAAGTTTGCATCAGCTAGTGTTTTTTTCTATATTTACTCTTTGAAATTATATTGTTGTCACTGATTATATTTTTAGTTTGTTTTAGCATATGCTAATCTGAAAGTTTGTTTAATATAATCATATTTTAATGTACTACATGTGATGCATGTCTTATTAGTATAAATCTATACCTTAATAAAGTAAAAGATAAACAATAGTTGATCATTAATTAGTTGATACATAGAATTATTAAATATATACCTATGCGAACCAATCGTTAGTCTTCTGAGAAGAAATGTGATGACAGAAAGGTGTTGAAAATGAACCATCCTAAACTTCAGGGAAAATATATGAATTTCTCTTTTAGAGTCACTTTTGCAATATTTCTACTATAGCATTTCAACTGCCAGCAGGGTTTAGTGAGCAAAGATGACTTTGGCATATTTCCAAAATGAGCTCAGTATTGAATCCTTCATTTAAGGAGCTACATCACCGTTAGACAGATGATGATGGAGTCTCTTCCCAGTGGGAATACTTGGGTTGCATCTCTCACTTATCATTCTCATGAATAGTGACTATCAGAAATAGCTGTAGAAGATTGGCCAGTTTGGGCCATTATTCAAGCAAGTGCTTTCATGGCAGGTATCAAAAGAAAGACACCTAATGCTCTTAATCCTTGTGAAATATAACCTAACAGAGGGAAATTCACTTTTGTATAGAAACTTTTGCAGAGAAATGTTTTCTAAAGCAGACAAGCATTTCAGATAATGTAATACATAGGTTGGCAAAAGTAGGTTTACAGTTGTAACACAAATAAATAATACAATGATAAATAATACAAGAATAAACTATGTTTCACCTACTCACAACTATTTTTGCACCCTCCCCCCCCTCGTATATACAATACAAAAATAGTAAAATAAATGTTGTTGGGGAAAGGAGTAAGAAGTTTCAGAATATGTAAGGAAATAAAAGGTATTTACTTATGTGTATGAATTGTCTACTAATATCCATTTTTTTCTTTAGAAAAAAGTGCATGTATTCTTGTGTGGGTTTTTTTTTATATTTTATGAAATTAAATAGTACTGTATATTTAAATTGAAGAGGAACTGCCTTACGTGACTTATTTTTAGAATGCATAGCTCTCTCTTCTTGTTCCCATTGGAAATAGTCTACCTGAATGGGATGCTCACAAATCTATTCATATTTTTACAAGCTTTAAACTATAAAAAGTTCAAACAGTCCATCAGTATCTTTGAGTGCCAAACATATGGAGGGATTTTAATTAAATATGTTGTTACAAAGCTAAATAGAAAATGCTGCAGCCATAGTTTTGCTTTTCCCAGTGCAGAAATCTTTTGCCTTTTGTTCTTCATATTTTTATCTCGAAAGCCTGGCACAGAGCACTACATGTAGAGTGCTCAATTCTTTGTCGAATTTATATATAGAATTCCTAATCCAGTTGCAAAACTGTTGTTGAGAAAAAATACAATTCAAAGTAAGTAAACGATGGGTATATAAAGTATTCAGGGGGAAAAAGAACACGTTACAAGTCATTATACTTTAAATTGCAAAATAATTGCCATCAATGACAATTATTTGTTGGACTTCAGCTTTTTTATTTTGAGACACAGTATTGCTCTGCAGGTACTTAATGATTTAGCAATATTAGGATGAACTCTACTGAGGGGAGAGAAGATATTTAAATTAACATTAATTTTATATATATATATATATATATATATATATATATACACATATATATATATATATCCCTCAGATGAGTGAGCCTTCTCCCACCCTTGCCAGCCCCCACCACAGCCTATAAAGAACTGAAGAGAATTCAATAGCCTTTTTTTTTTCTTTTTTATAAAAAGGTCTGTCTGATCTCAAAGGAGAAACATTTTACAGGAATTCTCATACTTTGTTTGCAGCTGGTAAAGGTTCTTAGGATTAAAATACATGAGAAAAGCCGAATGCTCTCTTTCCCTTTTAATATGTGGAATGGATGCTCTAAGATTTTTGATAGAGTGTTCCTGGGTCCTGTGGAACCTTAAACATTCCTCAAACCATAGGAAGTTAAAAGCACAGATATCTGAATTTACACATTTACAAGGTATAGAGTGGTAGCTTTTGAGATGTGTAGAAAACTAGGAAAGAGATTAATTTAACATACTAAAAATAGCAATAGTGAAAGTCTACGCTGATGCTTTCTTTTGTCCCTTAGTGGGTGTATTTTTGTTGAGAAGGAGATAATGATATGTGGAGGAAAGTTACTATTTTGGTGAAAGTGTTCTTATTTGAGATTTATGTAAAATTGGGTCATTCATGGTTTCACTTGGCATCCTATAGTCATTTCTCAGACTCTCGCTCATGCCCTTACCCTCACCCCCAGAGTTAGCTGAACTTTGAGGTTTAAGGCCCAGTCCTTCAGAATATCAGGTCTTCCGAGACTTTGGCCCTCAACTGAAAGGAATTAGGGTCAGACTACAAAGTTAGAAGAAAAAGTCCCCACAAGATGACCCATATTTCTGACACCAACTGCAAGATTAGTGCTTTCCCCAAACCACCCTCAGATTTGATAATGTTCTAAAAAGACTCATAAGATACACTAAAAGCTGCTCTATTCATGCAAAATGCTCATTAGAGGGAAAATATACTAATTAGAACCAGCCAAAGGAAGAGACCCAGAGGGCCTGAGAGTTCCATAAGTGAGTCTCCATTGTTCTCAGGATGTGTTATCCTCCCAGCATTCATATAACAATGTACATGGGATATTGCCTACTCAGGCATTTCACCCAAGCTTCAGGGTCTAGAGATTTATGGGAAATCATTATGAAGCCATGATTAATTTATTGGCCACATGGTTGAACTCAGACTCTATGTCAATTGAAAATTCTGACAAAAGCTCTACCCTAAGTCACATGATTAGTCTTTCTGTCATGACTAGCCCAAACTTTAAGACTACCAGGTGTGGCAGCTCAATCTCTGAGTCATCTCATTAGTGTAAACTATTAGTTGAGGTCATATGGGTTCACCAAGAGTGAAAAAGGCATTCTGATCACTTAGAAATTTTAAGGGTTTAGACTCAGGTTACCACCTAGGGATTTAGGAAAAGATCAGATTTATCTTTGGGCATTCTTTTTACATCACTCCATCTCTTTCTCTCTCTTTCTCTTTTTCTCCATATAAGTCCATAAGGAACACTGAGCTCTGTTATTCTATGCCAAGGGTTCTCAAAGTGTGGTCCCTGATGCAGGAGCAGTAGTGACACTTGAAAAGTTTTTATAAATGCATCCTTGAGCCTCACTCAGGTCTACTGAATCAGAAACTCAGAGATAAGGCCAACAATCTGTTTGTAACAAGCCCTACAGGTGATTCTCATTTATGCTCAAATTTGCAATCCGATATTCTAATCGCCAAACCCGTAGTAGCCATGGAATAAGGAAGAAAAAGGAGAATCTAGAAACCTTCGCTGAGGAGTAATATCACTGAGAAACTCAGCAGTACTTGAACAGACACACCTCACTTATCTTCCTTTTTTTCAACTTGCTTCATTTTTAAAACAATTACTTAAAATTTATGTTAGTGGTAAGCATCCATGAACTGTACAGAAGTAAAGTTAATAAAATAATAATTGGGCCTTCATTGTTAATGTTGAGTTTGCATTGAGTGTTTTTGTTCTCCCAATTGAAAACAGAGACCATTTGCTCATAAGTGGAGAACTTGTATCATGTTCCTGAAACATGGGATAAATTTTTTAATAGTTCAGCTATAATCCAATCAACATAAGGGTCCATGATATGAGGCCGACAGTTTGTAGTGTAGAGTTTAATTAAGTTGGGCACTGCTGTAATTAAAGGTTTTGAGTTATTAAGGCATCACTCTGGCAAACATTTAATTTTTATCTCAATAGTGAAGTCCTTATTAAAACAGGATATTAAGACAGCTAAATAAAATTTGCTGCAGCAATGGTTTGGATTTTTAGATGTAATTCAACACAATACACAGCAGTGATTGTTTTCTTCTTAAATAAAAATGAGGACTTTTGGAAGCTCAAGAAAATGAGCTCAGTCTGAGATAAGAGAACAATTTCATTTTTAAAAAATCATATATCAGGTATAGCAAAACTTGGAGAAGACTTAATCTCCTTGCTCAGTGTTGGAAATATATCTATACTCACCCTAGATCACTGTGGTATTTTGGGTTCTCAACATTGAGGCTAAGTTTCAGGTTATTTTTGTGTCACTTGTACTATTTTAACATATTTTACATTTTCAGTTGCATCAGCAAAAGGCAGAAGTGAAGATGCATCATTAACCTATTGATTTCCAGTTTCCTCTTAGAGCTAATATTAATTAAAACATCATCTGTATTTATTTATTCATGATGGGTTCCAGATGATTTTTCTAAGTAGAAGTCTTTTTTTTTTTTTTTTTTTTCTGGCCAGTATTCCAATGCAAATTTGTTACTGAACTAAAGGAATTTATTTTCCACCTTGCATCAAAGCCCAATCAAACTCCAACAGGAGTTTGCAGTCAGAAAGTAAAAGTTGGTTAATTAAGGAAATGGAGCAATGCCCAGGGTCACAGGTAAGGTCGGGCTCTAAGTACTGGCTCCAGAAATGACTTCAGTGATGGATTATATTGGAGACTAAGGGAGTTAAGGTCCTGGTCTTTATTGATTAGTAGGCTCTAGAGTAGGGGATAGCTGATAATTGAATCTGGTCCTGATATCAGCCATAATATCACTCTGTATAGTTTCCTCAAAGCTGTGGTTGGTGGTGTCCTGCTGATTTTTAGGGTTTGGAGCTGAAACACACTAAAGCTTAGATGTTATCTCCAGTTTCACTAAAACTATCCCTGTGATCAATAGACCCAAGGCTTTGCTCTGACAGATTATTTGATGCTGACCAGAACCTCATTGTCCTGAGGACTTACTGACTAAGGGAGTGGATGTGAAATAGAGAGTTGGGTGAGAGTTAAGTGTCCTAGATGAGGCCAGTTTGTCAAAAGGAAAGAAGGAGGAAAGGTCAGATTAAGGCAGTGATGGCGAACCTATGACACGCGTGTCAGCACTGACATGCATAGCCATTTCTGATGACACGCGGCCACTGAGGCGGCTGCATGCTGAGGATGAAACATTTGCGAAATAATGTTTTTTCCTCAAAGTGACACACTACCCGAGTTATGCTCAGTTTTTTGGTGAAGTTTGACACACCAAGCTCAAAAGGTTGCCCATCACTGGTTAAGGAGTTGAATTTTCTGCTCAGTTAAGGATACGGTGATATTGTTTCTTCTCTGATACTTAGATACTTAGACTCTTAGCATGCAGAAACACAAGGCCAATATTTCTCAGAGAGAATTTTAAGAAATCCTGGTTTCAGGGATTAATCTGATATAGAGCAAACCCAAAGTTAAATTAAGTTGATAAATATTAAAATCTATATCCCCCTTTGCAAGATTCAACTTACATGATAATACATTATAAAGTATGAGAAGTCTTATGTTTAAGAAATATAGGGATATTTGTTTATTTCAACACTTTTTAAACTTAATTTACCCTGAGTATCTCCCTTCTCCTAACCATAATACTGTTCCACAGAGCACCCATCAGAAAATGCTGTCATAATAAAAAGAAAGTTAATTTAGGCATTAAGACACCCCAACTCAATCCTGCTTCATTATTTGATGTGTGAGCTTAGAGAAATGGATTATGTCTGAAGATTCAGTTTCTCATGTCTAAAATAATGTTGATAATTTAGTACAGGCTTATTTTAAGGATTAAATAAGTATATAGGTTCAGCAATATGGTAAACTTTAAAGTGAAATTGAAAAGTTTGTTTTAATGTCTTTCATACTTATCCACAAATTTGTCATGAACCTGTGAGTTTTTCAGGCACTTTTTCCTCCTTCTGTCATCCTATGAATTCCTTTGGATATCACTTACTCTGCAGAAGGTGATAGGGGTATAGGAAGGATGAGTAGAATTTATTGAGCATATTAGGGTAGATCCACTTTGCTAAATATTTATTCCCTGAATTTATTCAGGCAGAGCTTATTAGAACATTGTACAGGAAATACTGTACAAGGTTAATTAATGTCATATTCTTTCTTATGTAAAGATACTTTGACTTGACAAATGTATTAGTGTTCATAATGTAAATAAACCACTAATTTTATCACACATTGAATAAATTTTGTCAAAACATGTAAGAAAGTGTGTTCAGGTATAATGAAAGGGGTGCAAATTCATATTTATGTAAGTTTCTAGCTAGGAATTATAGTTATTTTAAAAAAAGGAGATATGTATAATCAGAAAAAAATAGTCTATGTCATACATGTAATGTGGATTATTCTTTCAAGATTTCAAGGAATAAGTATAAATTTAGTATGAATATTTGCAGAGATAGAATAGCAGAAAGGTTTTTTTTAATGCAATGGGGGGTGGGTGGGTATGATCAGTTTAAGAACAGAAGTGTGAAGAAAAGATTTAACCACAAGCCCATGATTATCTTCTTGGAGATGAGAATCTTTGAGAAGATGGAGTCAGAATGACTGGTCTTCAGTAGAGTTTCTGATAAGCATGCTTACGATGTGTACCAGAAGTCTTGTCAATGTGCTAATGGTAAATAACAGAGTTTTTATTTTTAAAAAAGTAAATTATTTTAGCAAAATATAATTGGTTTCTATAGATTGTTTCTTATGAATCATCCTAGAATTATAGATTTCATGTGTGCCTAGAGATGGGGTGGTAATCAAATAAACATTTTACATTCATGTATCTAACAGAGTATAAAACTGGGAAGCCCTCAAATTCAAAAGGCTTCTTTTGTGAGCTATCTTTTTTGCATATATCATTCAGAAGGTATCTGCTAATCCAATATCAAACAAGGTCCAAATACAAGAGAAATAAATTTCTTGGGAACCATGGTTGATTGTGGACAGCTCCTTCAAAAGAAAATCCTACATTTGTGTTTGTTTTTTGTTTAACTTCTTTAAATCATTAATCAAACATGGTGGTATCTAAGAATTATCATTACATGATTCTATTTCAACAATTTAACTCCCTGTGTCAACACAAGACAAATACATCTTTGTTATTTAACATCTTCCATTACCACCCACTATCTGTATTCCTGTGGACATTCATCATAGTTTCTGGGGTGCTTTGTCAATGTTTGACTCAAATCAGAACCTCTGAATATATATTTTTTTTGTAAGCTCACATGCAGTTGTTAAGCTCCATGAAATTTTAGCATCACTGACATGGGCTGTGTTTTTTATTGACTAAAAATAATTAGATAATAATTATTCTATAGTTTCTCTCCCAAGACCGAGTGTGTATCAGAAAAGTTCAGATACTGCAGAGTAACAAGAGCCCACTAAGAGAGATATTCACATTTTTGTATACCCAAGAAGTAACTGACAGTAAATGATTTTAGTACAGGACAGTCACATCTAGAATATAACTGATTTTTACATAAATAAGAATCTAACCATACCATCTAATGCTTTAAACTTTCAAACACGTTCAATATTGAAAAGTAACTCTGTTATTGATGGAGAATATAAGAGATAAAAAGTCCCGAACAAAGAGATTATACATGCTTAAGTTTGTTAGCATGGAAAACAGTTTTTCACTCCTTGAATTCTTTCCCCAAAAATCTGTGATAGTGGCAGTATTTATCAACCTTATCAAAATCATATACTTTAAAAATCTAGTAGTATCTTAGTGGAATAGTCTCTATTTAAATGCAAATTTTAGCTTCCTTCTGTCATAAAATGGGTTTTTCAATAAAAAGAGGTATGTATGTTTTATGCTAATGGCCTGTTTATCCTACTTCATGATGTGGCATTAATATCCAAGCCCAGGAGTTCTGTCTTTGGGAGGGGATAAAAATGATAGATGTGCCGAAAATTCCATCAATCTTCGCTGGGGTGGGGAAGAGATTTACTAATGGAATATGAAAGTGTTTCTAAAGAATAATTATGAAAATAGTCTCTCTTATAAAACCCAATGCTATTTTACAACAAAATATAAAATAAAATCATCTTAGTGACTGCAGATTCGTGTAGGGGAAAGGATTTGCAGTTTTGTAAATCTTGCTACAGTGTACAGAGATATGGCTGGGCTCATGGAGTTCAAAATTTAAACTGTGCATTTACTATTTTTAATGTATTCTATTTTTTAAATGAATATTTAGTGTTGAAGATGTATTTGAATGCTCCTTATGCACCAGGCACCCTGATAGTTCAAGTGAGGGGATGGTCAGTGCTGGCTTTGCAATCTCAGGTTTCACTCACTTGAAAAACATAAACACGCTTTGTATTTTCAGGAACTCTTCAGATGCATTCATTGATTCTAACTGAGCAGGAAATTGGGTTGGTGCCACAACCTCCCTACTTTAAATATAATATGAGAGAGTTGATACTTATCATTATAAAATATATTATACACATAATAATATTATTATAATGCCTAGAGGCCCAGTTCATGAATTCGTGCACAGGTGAGATCCGGCCGGCCCGCCCCAATTGGGGGCCTATCAGGGCCAGGCCGGTGGAGGTGAGGGGTACAGGGGTTGGCCATCAGGCCCCGCTCCTGATAAGGGTGTGTGGGGCTGATTGGGGGTCTGGACAGCCGCGGAGAGGGGCTGTGGGAGGTTGGGGAGGGCCCAATTGAGACCCTGATTGTGCCAGTTGGCCGCCACAGTGCACGTCATAGTGACCATTCATTCAGTTGTTCCGACATTCTGGTTGCTTGGCTTACATATAGATAATTATATTTGATTATATATTATATATTATTAATAATAAAAATAATGCACAATAATATATATGGAATATGTATATATAAATATCTCTAATACTAGGAAAATTATAAGGGAATTCAAGTAAATAAAAACAATATGCAGGGCTGGGAGGAGTTGGCAGGGTTAGAGAGAGGAAGAAATATTGTTTGGGTGCTTGAGCTTCAGAGATCTCTATCATTGAAATCTTAAAGCGGGGCAAATGTATATGTGGGGAAGTGATGAAAAAGTAAACTTTCTACTGAATAAAAAATAAATTAAAAGACAAAATATTAAATTTTAGGAAGCTTTACTTTGTACAGTAATTTTAAAGCACTATTAGATAATGATAAGATAAAGGAAATATTTGGTTGGGGTGAAATTGAGGACTTTGAATAACAAGGAACTTAAATGTAATTTGGGGAATAATAAAAGGAAAACTATGAAAGGCTTCTTAAGAGAAAATTCAGCCTGGCTGGCCTGGCTCAATGGTTGAGCGTTGACCTACAGACCAGGAGGTCACAGTTCGATTCTGGTCAGGGCCCGTGCCCAGGTTGCAGCTCAATACCCAATGTGGGGTGTGCAGGAGGCAGCCAATCAATGATTCTCTTTCATCAATGATGTTTCTATCTCTCCTTCTCCCTTCCTCTCTGAAATCAATACAAATATATTTTTTTAAAATATCAGATGTCAGAACTACATCACTTGCAAAAATTAAGAATTTATTTCTGATTGCATTATTTAATATATATTGGTGCTATTCTCTAGTGTTGGTTACATATCCTATATAATAAAAGCCCAGCAACCAAAATGGAAGAATGACCAGAACAACCAGAGACCAGAATGGCCATGGCCCCTCGCCCAGGCTGGCCCCACCTCCCAGTGAGTGGTTAGGGGCAATCAGGAAGGCAGGCAGAGGTGGTTAGGGGTGATCAGGCAGGCAGGCAAGTTGTTAGGGGTGATCTGGCAGTCTTGCATAGGTGGTTAGGGGTGATCAGGCAGGCAGGCAAGTTGTTAGGGGTGATCTGGCAGTCTTGCATAGGTGGTTAGGGGCGATCAGGCAGGCAGGCAGAGATGGTTAGGGATGATCAGGCAGGCAGGCAGAATGGTTAGGAGTGATCAGGCAGGCAGGTGAGCACTTAGGAGCCAGCTGTCCCGGATTGGGAGAGGGGAGGGATGTCCAACTGCCAGTTTAGGCCCGATCTGTAGGGATTGGTCCTAAACCAGCAGTTTGACATTCCCCAAAAGGTCCAAGATTTCGAGAGAGTGTAGACCGGGCTGAGCCCCCCCCCCCCCACCCATGCTCAAATTTCATGCACCTGGCCACTAGTATGAATATTAAAGAAGGTTATCTCTATCTTACTTTTTCCCCAAGGGAGGAAAGCACCTAACTCAAGACAATATTAAGAACATGATTTTGTGAATTAAAAAGTAAATTTCTCAAATATTGTAGCTTTGTGTTTTATATTCCTTTATCTCTCAAAGACATCAATTTAAGTCACATTCTAATAGAATAGAGTTGGTTAAATTTCTCCTTTGGGAATTTCTAGGGATTAACAGTTTAGATTAGCTTTTCTGTGGACCTTAGTAACAGACCTCTTTATTCCTTTTTCTCTCTCCCTTCCTCTTTTAGATTCATCATTGATGCCTCATCTCATCATCAGAATAAATAAATAAATGATATAGTTCAACAGATTGACATTAGATTAATCAATGGGACAAAAGATCTGAGAGGCAAATCATATCAGATCCTCAACCTTAAAAACTTACTTTATTTACAACTACACTTCTGTAGGTAAAGTCTAGTGTGTGTGTGTGTGTGTGTGTGTGTGTGTGTGTGTGTGTGTGTACACACATACACAGAGGCCTGGTGCATGAAATTCCTGCATGGGGGGGGGTATCCCTCAGCCCAGCCTGTGCCCTCTCGCAATCCAGGACCCCTCCCATAGAGTCCCTAGGCCTGGCTAGTGATCAGGGCCTATTGGGGCTTTCCTTTCCCTGGCTGTCAGCAACTGGACCCAACCCGCCACTGGCACTGCTTGCCATCTGTGCAGTACTGACCCATCCCCCCTCCCCTGCCACCAGTTGCTTCCCTCTGCGGACAACAGGTGTGGGTGCAATCGCTTGGCTGGCCTGGGCCTCCCTCTGTGGGGTGATCGATCTCAGGGCCCCCAGATTGATCGCCCTGCAGAGCGAGGCCCTGCCCACCCACCACAGCGCTACCAGCCTGGGTCTTTCTCTTTGGGGCAATTGATCATGGGGCTCCATGATCAATCACTCCATAGAGAGAGTCCCCGCTCAACTGGCCAGGGCTCTGCGATTGATCACTGTGCAGAAGAAGGCTCCGCCTACCCACCACAGGGCCACCAGCAGGGTAGCCTGAGCCTCCCTCTGTGGGGCGATGGTGGGGCAATGGCAGGGCTCCCCATCCAATCACACTGCATCTGCCTTGGCTGGCCTGGCACCAGTGCCTGTCATAGAGTGTTCATCTGGAAGGTCGTCAGGACAGTTGTTCTGTGGTTTCGTTGTTCGGTCGATTTGCATATTACGTTTTTATTATTATAGGTATTTTATTGATTTCAGAGAGGAAGCGAGAGGGAGGGAGAGAGAGAGAGAGAGAAATATCAATGATAAGAGAGAATCATTGATCGGCTGCCTCCCACATACCCCCTACCAAAAATCGAGCCCAAAACCCAGACATGTGCCCTTGACCAGAAGCAAACTCGGGGCACTTCAGTCTGCAGGTTGATGCTCTATCCACTGAACAAAACCAGCTAGAACAGTAGAGTCTTTAGACAGAAACTCTGAATTCTGTATTAGCAGAGAATTTGGAAATAGAATCTGGATGGCAGAAATTATCTGTGTGGCTGGTTGAGTCACATCTCAGAAGAAGCTAGTAGGTTCTATGTTTTTTTCCTTTATGCTCCATTTCCACACCTTTCCACCCAGGAAATGTTCTATCTAGAGGCAGAACAAAGGCATCTGGAAATAGAAATTATTTTATGGCAAAATCTTGAGTCCTCTTCTATAAGTTTAAAAATAAAGTCATTATTATATGACAAAAGTTCACTGTTCAGTTAGAGTTCTCTTACCTGCATTATGTCTAGCAGGCACATAAAAAAATATTTTTAATGGATGTCACCTTCCTTTAGTTTCAATTGCTAGTGCAGTGCAGGTTTTTCCTTACTTAGTATTTGTGTATTTCTGTGCTCTTCTCAATGAGAAACTTGGGGGAGTTTAAGGGAGGTGAGCCTAGAAGCACGGGCTTCTAATATGTAAGTAGAGAAGAGGCTTTTGAAAGGTGCTTGAAGAACACTTTTAAAATGCTTCAAAGGTAGCAATATTTTATATTGTAAAGAAAAACAATGTTTATTGAAAAAACTCATTACTTTGGTCACTTTTTTCCCCCTTAAAATTAACAGTGCTTTTGAGGAAATATGAACAAAAGTTTAGAAATGTAGAGGAACAGGGTCATTAGAAGGCATATTTTTAACCACTTATTCTGATAAGAGGAAAAGCTCTTCTATGAAGAGGTGTGAATTGTACTTCTAAAGTTACCCATTGAAGGCAGAAATAGGCAAAAGAAATATTACCTAGACTCATTCTTAATAAATTGTCACTGGGGATAATTTTGCCCACATTCTAAAAAAGAATGAAATCTTACCTTGTGTGACAGCATGGATAGTCCTGGAGATTATTATGCTAAAAGTCAGTAAGAGAAAAACAAACCTATATAATAAAAGGGTAATATGCAAATTGACCAAAGAGGGGAATGACTGGAACGCCCATGGCCTGTCTCCGATGGCACCCATCGGAGCAGGCCAGCTGGAGCCCACCAGTGCATGAATTCATGCACTGGGCCTCTAGTACTATATAATCTCACTTATATGTGGGATCAATGAACAAAATAAATGGACAAGCAAAATAGAAACAGAGGCATGAATACATGGCACAGACTGACAGCGGTGGGGGGAGGGTGTGACTGGATCAATGAAGGTTGAACATGTTACCAGACAATCAAATTCCCCTGTTGCTCTTGGAAGAGAGGTTCTTGCCATATCTTCAGAAAATGAATTTCCTTAGGTTCACACAGGAGGATGGGATGTGGAAAAGATTTTATTGGTGTGGAGTTACATTTCTCAGGTACCAAAGTCCCATGCCCCTTAAGCCAGTCCTGGAAAAGGTGCAGTTGGGGTTCTAGCAGAGCCAGAAGGAGGGCCAGTGTCCAGAGTTTCTGTTCCTTGTTGCAGTGGGTGTGGCTCAGCATCTAAGCTAATTGAAGTCCATTAGTCCATGTGTGGAGTCTAACATTGCTATGAGTCACATGAGCCCAGGGAATGTGCCTCTGCAACAGGAGTCACAGGAGTCCCGTGCCCTGAAGAGTGGCTTGTTCGTTTAAAAGTTTATATATTTAGATTCCATATGCTTGCAAGTGGCCACACCCAGCCTGGTCACTAATTTGTTTCCAGGTATAACTAGCAGACAGGCAGGCACATTTATTCATCATTCAGAATTTACTGGGCCTGCATCTAAACTGCTTTGTCCAGTCCCTTCCCCATCGATCAGCAAGCGGGGGAAAAACCTGGAGAATGTTAAATGCAGCTTTGGGGAAAGACTGTATAAATGCCTATACTATTTGGTATTTCTTTGCTACTTTCCTGTTAAACAATAACCAGGTTATTGCAGTAGTGAAGCATCTATCTTATATAAAAACTGCTGTTTAAAATTTTAACCCTGCTATTTGGCTTCTGTAAATGCTTGCTTGCTTAAATAATAAGGAAAATAATACTACTCCCACTTCAGAGAGGCCATTAAACCTTCCCCGGACAAAATTATCAGTGCTGGCACCAGGCCAGGCCTTTGGTTGAGGTCTCCAGGCCCCAGCACATAGGGGCTCTTTAAGAACTTGCAAAAGGGGCTGGAAACACCCAATATTTGGGAGACAAAGAAGGTAAAAACATATATATATATATATATATATATATATATATGGAAAATTCCTCCATGTTGGGGCCCAGAATTTGAGAGACATTTTCCTCTGGACCCACGCGTAATAAATGTAACTCCAAACTCTCTGAGCATTGCTTGATTTATTCCGGTTTTCTGTAACAGTAGCATCAAAGGGATTAGTCAAAGAACATATATACATAACCCATAAACACAGACAAGAGTGAGGTGATGGCCAGAGGGAAGGGGTAGCGGGGTCTGGGTGGAGATGGGCAAAGTGGGAGGGTGGAAATGGGGACATCTGCAATAGTGTCAACAATAAAAATAGAATTAAAAAAGTCTTCAGATCCTAAATTAATAACAATAATCCTGGAATCTATAAGAGGGAAAATAAGTGGAGTTTGTACCAGGCTAATGGGGTCTATTTGCCTGTGCACATCAAAGTCCAATAAGACAGGAACAGGAATTTGTGGCAAAGGAACTAAGGGTTGATTATAAGAAGAGGCCCAGACCTGGAGACAGGTGAATTGATACACAAAGACCTGGCTCTAGGGGGCTTCCTGGAATGAGTTATTTAAGAGAATACTCATCAATCATGGGACTAAGGGAGTTAAGGTCATGGTCTCTACTGATCGATTGGCACTGGGGTAGGGGTGGTTAATCATTGCATCTGGTCCTGATGTCAGTCATAATGCCACTTCCTATGGTTTCCCTGCTTCAGGGGCCTGGACCTTTAACAAAACTAAAGCCTAGATATTATCTCAAGTTTGACCAAAACTTTGTTTCTGTGGTCAATAGACCTGAGGCTTTGTTCCTAAGATTATTTGATGCTGACCAGAGCCTCATTGTCCTGAGGGTTTAATAATTAAGGAAGTGGAGGTGCAAGGGAAAAGGAGGCAGGTGAGTCAGGGTCCTGGATGAGGCCAGTTTGAATCAAAAGGAAAGAAAGGAGAAAAAGTCATATTAAAAATAAAGTTTCTACAAGGTTACAAGTTGTCAAAAACAAAAAAAAAATGTTGCTGAGAACTCAAAATGTTCACAATGACTAGTAAAAATTAGGTTCTAATAATACATTGCAATAATAATAAGAAACTTGCAGGCCATCAGAGCTAAAGGATTTCTGTCCAAGCTATGTAAAACTTATTTTTCTGGAATAAACTCCTGTGAACTCACTATCCACTTATGTTGTTGACAAGAGACATATGAACTAAATTTAGCAGCAAGGCTGAGATCTCATACTTTTAGCTGCTATAGACTACATGAAGGGAATCTGAAAATGGTAAGAAATCACTAAAAAGCTGTCTATATTTTTAAACTATAGGTCCAGATTCTAACCATTTTTATGTTTCTTTCTTTAGCTCTACTGATAAGGAGAGTAAGGGACTTAGGGAACTTGAGTAATTCATTTTATTAATTCATTAATGAAAATTCATCCAGAATGAGAATAATGAGTACTTATTATTCTCTCTAATATTCTCCAAAGTATATTTACCTAAAGTATATAAAAATAATTACTCATGACCATTATTTGTATATATTCCATCCAGATTTCTGGAACTCTCATTTTTCTATTTGTTGAATGTCCCCTAAGCTTCCTTTTCTTCTAAGCTTATTGATCTCTATTGTACTTGGAATTATACTCTCATTATTTCTATTGAAATTTATATACACTCTCAATGCTTGGTTTTATTTCTGTTATATAAACCAAACTACAAAGAATTTGCCCCTACTTGCTTCACCTTCTTAATAAATAAATTATTGTCAGATTATTTTTTATTATTTTATTAAAATATATATTTTTATTAGTTTCAGAGAGAAAGGGAGAGAGATAGATCGATAGAAACATCAACGATAAGAGAGAATCATTGATAGGCTGCTTCCTGCATATCCCACACTGGGGATTGAGCCTGCAACCTGGGCATGTGCCCTGATCAGGAACTGAACCCTGACCTCCTGGTTCATAGGTTGACGCTCAACCACTGAGCTATACCAGCTGGGCCAGATTTATTTCTTATTCACTAATCAGTGCCACTTAAAGCTAGAATGTTTCAGTCTTGATATCCAGAGCTTGTTGAGAGGGATACTTTTAATTTCCACAATACCTGGAGTACTGTGTGAGTGGAATTACTTGGGACCAAAAAAAAAAAGGATCATTGTAAAATTTATTTCATTATACTAGTCCTCAATTTTAATTTGATAATGTTGTGTTATGCAGGGGAAAAGGTTAGTTTATACAAAGTCTAAAGATTAGTATGAAAATAAAAGAAAACAAAACAGCTCCAAAATTATCATGTGCATCAAGCTAATGTTTCCCATTGAAGAAGACTCTAAGTAAAATTGCTCTATGGCTCTAAAAAGGAAATAATCTGCTCAGCATCTTCTTCTGGCTTTCAAAAGGAAATTATCATTAAGATAAAAGGAAAATTATTCTTTCCTTACACATTGAAATGAAATAATATATTCTTAAATTGTAATAAAAGATAAAAAAAAAAACCTTGATGTCAGTCTATGAAAACAAAACAGCATTATTTTGTTATCTGTGTTTTCTAATTAGTATCCTGTAGGAATAGAAAATGCAATTATGGTTTCATTGTATTTCCCCATGCCTGATTAAGGAAGAATTGCATTTTACACCCAACTGAAAACAAAATCAATTACACATCATAAAATCCAAAGTCACAGAGTTTTAAAATGGGAATATTGAATATTTCATCTTTTTTTAAGTTATAGGTTAACATATACAGATTGGCATGTGTAGGCCTTATATTAGGTGCTATAAATAGGACTGCACTTTGTATTATCCCAGATGAGCTTCGCTTTACCTGCCCTCTGGGTCTATATGCTACTTACCTTGGTTCTGGGCTATAGCTGCCTCCGTGATGGCTCAGGGCATTCCCAAGGTCATAAAAACCTGTCTCCGATGGTATGACTCAGCATGAGGGCGTCATTATTGATTAGACCACACCATCAATCAAGAGAAGCATCAATCAAGAGAAACAGGTCTTGAACTTAGGTCCAATGAAATGAACCACCAAAGCTCTAGTTTCTCTGAGGCTACATGGAGGGGCCAGGTAACATAAGCAGGAGTACCAATAAAAAGAGGAGGCAGAAAGGACTCAACAGATAAATAGTTTGTACTTCCTGTCGACTGTTATGAGAAGCCAGGGTCATACTAAAGATGTCATACATGCACCATAGCCCCTGTTTTCTTAAGATTTTACCAAATCCATAAGGCATCTCCTTGTGTTTTCCTTATTCACTCTCCTCAACCCCTTCCATTTCCCTTTCTCCCTTATTCTGTCCTCTCCTAATGAAGTGTTAGTTTGAAAATGTGCTTTAGGACCTGTTTCCTGGGAAACCTATTTTCTTCTCTTGAATAGCCTCTTGATGAGAAGGTCAAGGTTCCTATGAAATAACTTATTATTTTAAAATACTAAATTATAATTTTCTTAATGATTTTGACACCTTTATTTATATCACCTTTGATGGATAAGAAAAGAAGAGCAAATGTCAGCTGGTGAATAGGTAATTTTCTAAACAATAGGTAATTATGATTACTTCTTGAAATGTAAGCAAATGACATTTTGAGAAGGTTTGCTTTTAATATAAATGAATCAGAGAGAGCCTTGTACTACTCAGCATTAAATTCACAGAAATATTAAAAAAGCCAATTATTGTTTAAATTCCAATCTTTTTGAAAAAGCCACTGAGGCAAGAACGACTAAGTTTCTAATGCTTTGAGTGACATTCAAAAAATATAGGCCAGTAAAAGATAACTCCCAATGCTGATATAAACATATACTGGAGGATGTTCATTACAAAACTGCCTTTTGTAGATGATGCAGACCTAATAAAGTACCTCTTCAAATCTTTTCCCCAAGTGGTATGAAATGACCTCACATTA
Source organism: Eptesicus fuscus (assembly GCF_027574615.1). Classification (NCBI taxonomy): domain Eukaryota; kingdom Metazoa; phylum Chordata; class Mammalia; order Chiroptera; family Vespertilionidae; genus Eptesicus; species Eptesicus fuscus. Next base: position 48,076,251 of record NC_072488.1, on the reverse strand, counting down.
CCAAAAGTCCTATGTAGTACCATATCTTCAGGATCATCTGAAGACAGAAATGTTAAAACTACAAAGTAATTCATCATTAAAATATCCATACTACCCAAAGCAATTTATAGGTTCAATGCACTCCCCATTAAAATACCAATGGCATATTTCACAGACCTAGAACAAACTCCCCCAAAATTCATCTGGAATAAAAAAAGACCCGAAATAGCCACAGAAATCCTGATAAAGAAGAACAAAGTAGGTGGGATATCAATACCAGATATTAAGCTGTATTACAAAGCCACTGTTCTCAGAACTGCCTGGTACTGGCACAAGAACAGACATATAGATCAATGAAATAGAATAGAGAACCCAGACATCGACCCAAACCACTATGCTCAGTTAATATTTGACAAAGGATGCAAGAATATACAATGGAGTCAAGACAGTCTCTTCAATAAATGGTGATGGGAAAATTGGACAGATACATGCCAAAAAAAAAATGAAACTAGACCACCAACTTACACCATAAACAAAAATAAACTCAACATTGATAAAGGACTTAAACATAAGACGGGTAACCATGAAAATATTAGAGAAATTCACAGGCAGCAAAATCTCAGACATAATGTCAAAGCAATATCTTCACCGATACAGCTCCTAGGGCAATGGAAACTAAAGAGAAAATAAACAAATGGGACTACATAAAAATAAAAAGCTTTTTCACAGCAAAAGAAACCATCATCAAAATGACAAGAAAGCCCACTACATGGGAGAACATATTTGCCAATGTTATCTCTGATAAAGGTTTAATCTCCAACATTTACAGGGAACTCATACAACTTAACCAAAGGAAGATAAACAACCCTATCAAAAAATGGGCAACTGACCTAAATATATACTTTTTGAAAGAAGACAGAAGGAAGTCCAAGAGACATTTAAAAACATGCTCAAAGTCACTAATCATCCAAGAGATGCAAATCAAAACAACAATGAGATAACATCTCACACCTGTCAGAATGGCTATCATCAACAAATGAACAAAGGAACAAATGACAAGTGCTGGCAGCGATATGAAGAAAAAGAGACCCTTGTGCACTGCTGGTGGGAATGCAGACTGGTGCAGCCACTGTGGAGAATAGTATGGAGTTTCCTCAAAAAAACTAAAAATGGAACTCCCATTTGACCCAGTGATCCCATTTCTAGGAATATATCCCAAGAAACTAGTAACACCAATTAGAAAGGATATATGCACCCCTATGTTCATAGCAGCACAATTTACCATAGCTAAGATTTGGAAACAGCCTAAGTGCCCATCAGCAGATAAGTGGATTAAAAAACTGTGGTACATCTATAAAATGGAATACTATGCTGCTGTAAAAAAGAAGGAATTCTTACCATTTGCAATAGCATGGATGGAACTGGAGAGCATTATGCCAAGTGAAATAAGCCAGTCAGCCAAAACCGGTTTGGCTCAGTGGATAGAGCGTCGGTCTGCAGACTGAAAGGTCCCAGGTTTGATTCCAGTCAAAGGCATGTACATTGGTTGCGGGCACATCCCCGGTAGGGGGTGTGCAGGAGGCATCTGGTCCATGTTTCTCTCTCATCGATGTTTCTGGCTCTCTATCCCTCTTCCTTCCTCTCTGTAAAAAATCAATAAAATATATTAAAAAAAAAAAAAAAAGCCAGTCAGAGAAAGATACATATCACATGATCTCACTCATTTGTGGAATACAATGAACAATATAAACTGATGAAGAAAAACAGATCTAGTGACAGAAAAGCATGGATCAGATCATCAAACCTCAGAGGGAAGGTAGGAGAGGGGGGTAAGGGGATAGATCAACCAAAGGACTTGTATGCATGCATATAAGCATAACCAATGAACACAGACACCAGGGGGGTGAGGACATAAGTGGGGGAGTGGGGGGGCAATGGGGGGCTAAGGAAATATATGTAATACCTTAATCAATAAAGAAAAAAAATAATTCTGAGGAAAAAGAGAGAGAGAGAGAGAAAATCAAGTATCTCAATGTCAAGTTCTCCCATGCTTCCAACCACCCTCTCCCTGCCAGAGCCCAGTGGCAGGACCACAGTCCTGAGACTGAGATGAAACGGGAAAGATTAACTCTGTCCTAAAAATTAAAACCATTAGAAAAAAGGTAATCAAGAATATCAGACTGTGAACTATGTGGAAAGGATTCAAGGTATTCAATTCTTAAAGGGACAAACATTACAAAAAGTGCCAGGCTTGTGATTGTGATTTCAAGGAACAGGCTCTATTTAACAAAGCAAGCTGATTTAGAAGGACAAGCACAATTTAAAGGAACAGTCCTAACCCATGAATTCTGGACTTTGCTAGACTGACAGAAAGTATTATTAAACTAGGAATCATGTAAAACACCTCAGTATAATAAAAGTTAACAAAAATAAAGACTATAGAGGACGTAAGTGAAATAACCATGAAATAGAGAAAACTGTAATCTACATTTCAAAAAGAATTAAATTTACATAAACAGATATTTTAGAATAGAAAAATGACCTTGCAATGTAAATTCTCTGTCTACTAGTTCTGCAATTTTTCTGTAAGTTGAAATTTAGTTCCCCTTTTTCCACTCCCACAAATTAAAACAAAAATAAAATAAAATAAGAATATGGCCTCCCTCTGATGAACAGAAATGCATGGCTTGTTGCTATGCTGCATTCCTCTTGTTTAATGGAGACCCTGAGATGCAACCTTACTAATGTAGCTTTCCTAGAAAAGGAGGGAAAATGGAAGATGGTCTCAGGTGAAACTGTACAGATTATGATAAATATGACATCAATTGTTCACTACATGTATCTAGAGGAGAAAAATGTCCTGAACAAAAGGACAGTCTGCATTTGGATTACATATGGAATGACAAAATATGGACCTGATATGCACTTGTCTAAAATGTTCACTAATTATGACTTTCTCTCAAAAGGCTTTTTTTAATCCTTTTATAAAATTTTGCTCAATCTATATTACTCATGTGTGAATAGTAAGCAATGTAAAGTTGCGCTTTCAGCAGTCCTCTAATTTAGATTGCTCAAACAATTTCTGCATTTTATGGTTCATTCTAGATTCCCAGACATTTGGGTAAATGTTTCATTTTTTATTGCTTTATTTTCCTCTCTTTAAAAATATGAAATAGTATAATCAGGATAAGCATGAGGAACATTGAATATTTTGGATCAATATATTAAAGTTACTCCTACATTTTAGAAATTCAAACATACCCACTCAACCCAGGAGTTTCCAAAATGGAAGTCATATGCCGCTATAAGTAGGTAGAAACTGTATCAAGAAGATTCACGTTTCCAAAGAAACCATTGTTTAAATGAATCCTCCAGAAAGGAGAGCTAAAACCAGTGAATCTTACCAGGAGGTGGCTGAGAAGAAAAGTTGTGCAATCTATATTACTTTTGCAGCTGTGTGGTGAGGAATGCATTATGAATGTCTAGGGTTAATTTAGAAAATATTAAACAAATCAAAGTCACTGGAGAACAAACTCTTAAAAGAAATTTGGAGTGTATGAATAGTAAAATAATCAAACCCAAGGTTAAAGATTATAATAAAAAGAAAGATCCAAAATAAGTTAAACTTTTCTCTGGCTTTCATTTGGTTTCTATTCAAACATCTATGATAACACTAATTTCATTGTGATTGGACTGGAATCTGGATTCTTTGTCTGCCGGAATCAAAGAATGAATTCACAGACAGAAAGTGGTATTGAAAAGGTGGAGATTTATTGAAGAACAAGTACAGACTCCCACATGGGGAGAGGGAAAGAGTCCCACAGAATGGACTCCCAAGTAGGGAGGGGGAAAAGGTCCCACCGAGTTCCTTTTCTGTGGCTTATAATGGCTGCAGATCCTGGTGCCTTGATATCCCCTCTGATTGGTCACTATTCCCTTAGACTGGTTTCTATAGTAACTCCAGGGCTCAAAGGTTGAACCTCACATGGGGTCTGTGAGGTTCTCCCTGCTCCTTCCTTATTTTTTTCCTATTCCTTTTGGGCTTTCTTCCTCTCCTTCTGGAGGAAGGGCTTCCTTCTCTTTATTTTGTAAATATAGATCTTCTGATGTTCCCAGCTCCCTCATTCTATGGAAATGTACCTGTTGCAGCTTTCCAGCTCCCCATTCTATGGAAATACACCTTCTGCTGCTCTGTAGCCCTGTCTTTCCTCCACGGTCCCCTTAATTTCCAACATTTCTAATATTTCCTAAACCTGTCTTATTTTACCCCCCAAATTTGTGTTTCAATTGTATTGTTATTGCTGTACATATTATCTGCGGTTAGTCATGAGTTCCTAACTTAGCATAATGCCTGGCTCAAACCAGATACTCTATGTGTGCTACAAAGCAAAAGGTAAAGATAGTATATTAGTCATTTCAGCAGGTGTTTCACAATAGAGATCCTACTTCTAATTTTTTTCTTCAAAAAGTACTGATACTTCTTAATGTAAAAGTTATGTATATTCTTTGGGATAATTTGGAAATCAAAAAGAACAAAAAATAAAAATCACCCAGGGATAACCATTATTTATGTGTATAATGTTTTGTTTCATTGATTTTTCCAGCAACTTGTATCAATACAGTTTAAAATATATATTGAATTATTCTCATTTGCCAAATATTGGCCTTAAATTCAAAGGAAAACTAAGCATAATTCCTTTTTGGGAGAGGCTCACATCGGGTGTGGTAGTTGAAACAGAAATAAACAAGAAAATGTTTTAAAATGGTCATAGAGAAATGGAAATCAGGGGGAGATTGCCAACCAGCATCTAAAAGAGTAGCATAATTAGACAAAATATGGGACCTCATTGAAAACTCAGAGGGAGCTCAAGTCTGCTCTCAGTAGAAGTTTACCCTCATGCTGAGCACCCTGCTCCTAAAAGGGACTTTGCAATGTGCTACACAACTTAATCCGCATATTTTCAATTTGGAAACTTCAAAGTGTTAGTTCCAGACTTTGCTCACTTTTAACATTATTTCTAAGGTTTTCAAAATTTGTCACCTTTGCTAAATTGTGACAAAAGAATGCGTGCATTCATTACTGAAAATACCGCAGTATTCACTTTTCCCATAATAGTTGTTTGGCATGTTTCTATTTAATATGTAAGTCAGGTAAAGATAACTTTTTTCAATGTTTAAAATTTCGCCAGTAAACTCGTATAATGGCACAAGTAAATGTAACATTCGGCTAACTTAACCTGTTTGACATTTTGTTTTACTTACTGATTCTCTAAACAACAAACCAGGGGAAAGAGAACTAGTAGTTTGGAATCTAGGGTGAATTCGTTTTGTGACATGGGGCTTGACAGTTCTGAGAGTTTGTATCTCATTTTCCTCCTTATAAAGTATGTTCTGTTGGAGGTGGTAGTAATGATTTCCAAGAATATTCAGCTAAAATTAGCTTTAATCAGTAAGCAAAGTTATAAGTATGATCAAATAAAACCTATACCCTTCCACTTTACTAACTCAGTATCTCCATCCAGTGGTACCAAACAGTAACTTCAAGTAATAGAAGCTGCAGGAAAAACATGTTTTGCTTCTGAAATGTTTAATCATTCTGGAATTCAGGAAAGTATTATGCCAAATACTATCTATTGCTCATAAATCAGCATAATAAAATATTTTTGTTTCTAAATTATGAGATATAATATACTAAAGATGCTCATGCTATTTTGGACGGGGCTGAGGAGAAAAAGACTTTTTTGCTGATCACATCATAAGATGTATAAATGTCCAATCACTGTTGTACATCTAGAACTAATATAATATTTCATTCCAACTGTATTTAATTTAAAAACTAGAGCAAACAATGGTCAAAAAACAGATACGTAGATCAGAAATCCTAACTGAAAATATGAAAATATTTATTCTCCATTTTATATATATATTAAGATTTGTCTCTTGGTACAGAAAGAAATTATGACTGTAAAAAAGGAGACATTAATTATAACTTAAGATTATTAAAGAAATAACAGTATTGAGTTTTGACAATAACTTATAATGATAATAAGTTAATGTAGGTTATTAAAGGAAACATCCAATAATTTTTTCTCTCAATTCTTGACAGTTTTCAAAAACTAGTACCTTTTGTTGTTTAATTGTCCCTTTACTCCTTAAAAAATACTCAACAGAAGTCAAGATTTCTACCTCTGACAGAGAGCATTGTTGCTATGGAAATAATTGTGACTTTTGGTGTGGAAGGATGAAAAAGCTGAAGAATTTGAAATGTTAAGAAATAAAAATATGCTATTATCATGCAAAACTGCCTGGAAGAAAGAGACATTATAAAAAGCATACACTGAATTAATCAGTACTTATCTAAATAGAGCATTTCCAAAATCTTAAGTTCTGGCAGCTTCAAAACTTCAATGTGGTGCATGCAGCAAGGGAATGGGAGCTGGGTGTGTGGACATTCTACCATGGCTCATGAATTACTTATAATTGGAAGCAAGACATTTTTAAGAATTGAATTAATTTTTCCAACAAAAAAACTGGAAGCAGATTACCTGGCACCATTAATACAGTTATCTAAAATGTCATATTTGTGTCTATTATTTTCCACCTTAAATTATGATTTTACTTTGCCACTTTGAGGTTGCCATATTTTTCCCTTCTCATCCCACAATGCCTTATTCATAAAATAATGTCTTATAATATCTTTTGTAAAACATTATATTCAGTTATTTTAAAAATGGTATTTCACATCATTCCAACAGGCAACCTGTATTAAATATATTTTGGAAAACTGTCCATACAGAGAGAATACTCATGGGTGAATAAATAGAACTATTTTAAGCCTTTTTGTTTTATAGGGAATCTTTTTTTTTTTTTTTTAAGTCTTCACCCGAGGATATGTTTACATTGATTTTAGAGAAAAAGGAAGGGAGAGAGAGAAACATCAATGTGAGGAAGAAACATATGCACCCAACCCACAACCTAAGCATGTGCCCTGACCAGGAATTAAACCTGCTACCTTTCAGTATAAGGGACGACACGCCAACTGAGCCACAACCAGCCAGGTCTACATTCATTGTTTTCTTAATTATATATCATACATCTTTCCATGTTAGTACATAAGTATTTACTACATACTCATTAATGGCTAATAGAGTTATAATAGTATTAAAGTTATCAATGTATTATAGTTAATACATGTTTGATATGTACCGAGAATTTTAAAATATGTTATAAAAACACATAGATTACATAAATACATGTAAATATAAAATACCAAAAAAAAATTTACACCAATTTTGTAAAATCTATGTTTACACTCATACTTTTTAGACATATTGAAGTTATTTTTATAGGTAAAATTCCTACCTATGAAATCAAATTTTGATAATTTTTTCCAAAATTGGCCTTTGTAAACACTGAAAGAGTTAATAATGCTATTTAATCTTAGTAGTGAAAAATGTCAATATTTTAGTACTTGAATTAATTTATTTAACAAATATCCATAGATTGATTATACCATGTGAGGTGTTTTGTCCAATTCCAGTCTTGAAGTAGTTAATAAAATAGACACAAATGTACCTTTTAAAAGAAGGTAGCTTTCAAAAAATACCAAAAACTTTGGTGAAAGTTATCATGTAAAAATACTAATTGGTATTGACATGGGGTTTAGGGGTTCTGGAAAAAAATTGAGATGCATCTGAGGGAATCCAATTTAAATATCCCATTAATGTGCTAAGTTTCACTTATCATTTTTTCTTTATATCACATGAAGTTCTTTAGACAGTAATGCTTAATTTGCTGGAATATCTTGAAGTAACATTTCTGAGAATGTGGGGAATTATAACATTTCTTAAACCTTATAATTTGAGACCCACAAGCATCGCAGTAATGGACTTCAATAAACCAGTGAAATAACATGTGAACGGCAAGGATGAAGCTGCGCTGTGCTTCCGCCACACGTCGAGGAGAGAACTTTCATGTTCTTTCTTTTCAGTTACATTTTCCTTCACATTGCAATATGGTTTACAGTTACCCTGCCCATGACCATAACATTCAAATGGTAAGAAATGGGTACAATCAGGGCAATGGCAGGTCAAATCTGAATGGCCACACTTACCCCAGGGTAGAGATACTGAGACTCTGTGGCCTCTTATACACGACCATGAATGTGAGTTGTCAGCACCAACACTGTGGGTGGCACATGAAGAATGTATGTCCCTCAACCAGTTGTTTCAGGTGATAAGCAAATAATAGCACACATGTGCATTTCAAAAATTTGACAAGCACATAGAAACTAATATGTTAGCCATGGAAAAATCAGTCACTGTTGTGATTAATCTTTCACAAGACACAAACAATTTGCATATCAAGCTGAAAGAAAACCACCAATATCTAGAGTGACAGCAAGATGTACTGCTTGAATTCCAAGGCAACTGAGATTCAGCAATCATCTTCATTTCTGGGTTTTACCAATGAGTTTTGAATGATTCATATTTGAAACTATTTGAGGGTCAAAAAGCTTCCAAAATTCTAGTGACAAGGGGAAATGGTCAAAATTTCTCAATATTTGATATCAATAAATATGATTCTTCAGTCCCAATTTAGACATTTTGAAAAAGGTCAATGATGCCCATTCTTTTTATTTATTTATTTATTTATTTATTTAGTTAGTTAGTTAGTTAGTTAGTTAGTTAGTTATTGTGATCCCCATTGTTATTAAGCCAACCCCAGTCACACCATAGAGAAGTGTGATGGGATTGCAGAACGTCACGGTTTATTCTCAATGGTGCTGATAACTTTAGCAATTATAATAAAAAACAGTTATAATAACTGCAGAAACTGATATCCATTTATTGCTTAAATGGTCCAGAGCGTATGTGAAATGCTGTCTAAATCAAGATAAAATAGGATAACTTTGAATTAGGTAAACACATGCACTCACACACACATTCACATCCACAAACACACACGCACAGAGTCTGTTCTTGCTTATACAAAATCCTCTGTCGTTCTGAGAAATCTAGAAGCTGCTGACCTTGATGGAGCTGCTCAGTGGCGAATGGCTGCAGTTCTGTGGTGCTGGCCTCCCAACACGTGGCCTGTGAAAGGGAAGAGGCAGAGAAGACCCTCCTCACTTCTGCTCTCAGCTGATTGGCAATACGGCTCTGCCATTTCTACAGAAGAAGAGAAGAGGGACAGGGCGTATCATGAGCAGGATGATCTCAGCTACAGGACAATTTGTGGAGGATCACTTTCAATGTTCATAAGGGTCCTGCACAAGAGAGAAAAGTCACCCAAACTAAGCAGGAAGTCTTCTGATTAGAGACACCTCATCTTATGTTTGCATCCTTTGCAAATGTCTTTAAATTGAAAAAAAATGCTCCGTGGAAGCAGTTACTATAAAAGAAATATTGTTAAGCAAGGCCACTCATTCAGATTGTGTAAATACATGGGACACAGTGTGTGTTTTTTCTTACTCTGAACTTTTATACATATTACCAATGTAAAAGCTTTTAATATATCAATAGTAAATGACATTTTAGATTTTAAAAATACCCAGTATGGGTATATGTGTTTTAGGCATAGATAATGAAATAAAAAACATAAATAATCAATGAACACTAACAGCTGAATAGCAAGCAGTTCACAGAGTACCTTTAAACCACGCCTTCCCTTGATGAAAAGCAGCTGAGCACAGTGATTAACCGCGTGGGCCCTGGAGGCTGAGTGCCAGGGGTGCACTTGGTAAATACTTAATTCTGTACTTCCTTATTCTATCTGTACAATGTCAGTGATGATAGGACCTAGCTCACAAGGCCATGCACAGATGAAATGAATGAATACGTATAATATCCTTAGAATCATGCCTGGAATAAGGAATCATATAATAACTGCTAGCTAGTTTTATAACTATTATGATACCCCTCCAAGCTTGTAAGGTATATTATGGACCAGTCTCTTTTACTGCTAGAGAAAACCCAGCTTAGGAAGTGGAGTAATTAGTTCAAATATCACACAACTGGGAAGAAGTAGAACAATAACTTAAACCCAGAGGTTATTTGGACTTTAAATGTAGATCTCCAATTCTTCCTTTATTTAAGTCATTAAAAACAGTAAAATGCCCATGAATGCTTTTAGTGTTTAGGTGGTTATTCTCTGTTTGACATAAAAGGCTCACGAATGAATGGAAACTAGCCTAATGCCTTATAGGAGTTTATTCACAGAATTAAAGTTGTAAATTACACAATGGCAAATAACACATAATGTGTCTCTGTGTAAAAATCTTCATTTTTTAAAATTAATCCTCTGAGTTCAAGTACATGGGTGGGGTGTATAGGGAGGTAGTGATGTGATTTAGTAAAAATAGAGTATTTTCTTAGTCACAGAGATCTGGATACAAAATATACTTCTGTCATTAACCAGCACACTACAATAGAAATGCCTTTTTAAATTTCAGCCCTCTGCTGTGGAAAAGAAATTAAAATGTTTTCCTCTATGTTACTGTGGACATTTAAAAGTAGTTTAAGTTTTTCTTAGTAATTTAAAAATTACTCAATGTGTGTATTTTCTGTTGGAACACAGATTTTCACGAATTTATAAAATGGACAAGTTAAGAGTCAAACTATAATTAAAGAAAATAATCTACTATCATTATTAAAATGATGGTATCCTCGGAAGTTTTCAGGGATGTGGCATGGCTTGCCCTTTCAAGAAACTAATCTAAGTTCAGAAAAAGGAAAAGTAATAGTTGGCTTTTATATTTAATTAACAGAGAGAGTTATTAAAACATAGTAAATTTCAGCCAAAAAAAAAAAAAAAAAAGAGCAGCTGGAAATTAGTTGGTGCAATTTGTCCCAATTGCAAACTAAAATGTCATGGAGTACCAGAAATTATGAAAAGACAAAAAATCCCTGAAAATTAAGACTAAGGGAAGATTTAATCTGCAATTTTGAAATCTCCCCTCTCTAAAAAGCATGTAGCACTGAGTTAAAAAACAAACAAAACACACAACACAAAACAAAATATGCCGAAGCCTAATTAACAGAGATCATTGGGATAAGGGGAGAGGGGAAGAAAGCAGGGAAATATCCTATACTCACTCCATTTCTAACTATGGCTGGGAGACTAAGGGACCTATTTTTCTTCCTCCCATTAATTAGTAGGCTTTCACATTATACTTTCATACATCTCTTACGTATTTCAGAAAACAATAGGGCAAAAGTGTAATAATTGATGGTGCTCTGTAAACTAAAAGTTATGACATATTGATTAAAAGATTATTTCTGGAATGAAATGTTGGACAATATATGTAATGTATAAAATACAATGTGTAATACTTACCTGGTAGGATTGATATATAAATTAAATTAGAAGAAATACTTAAGTATGGTAATCCATTTAAACTTAACAAGTATATAGTAAGTATCTGAGTAATGTTAGCTAAAAGCATTATTAGTTCATACAAATAAATTACTGTTATGCAGAATTGGAGGTTAAACCATTGTAGCATTTCAGGTTAGATGTTTTTTCTCATGTCCTCTTTAGATGCCTGTTGGAGAACTGGACAGACCTGCAAACTCTCACCTCAGTGGAGTTGAACTAGCCTGATAGAAATGGCACTTGGATGCTAGTTTGTTTGGGAACCTTTCACTGAAGGATGTAGCACATCAGAGTGTGCTAATGCATGTACCTCCTTCTGTATTTGCAGGTGGCATTCTCCCCTAGTGAAAAGGCGACATTGTCTATGTTTCCGTCTATAGGAGGTCACCCCTACCCTGTGCTCCAGGTTCCTCTTCCTTCTCCCTATTCAAGGAAACCACTCCAGCCACTTTCCATTGCCCCTCACCCCCACTTTGTCATTTTTTCCCTAATTTCTGTTATATCTTTACTGCCCTCAACTATTCAATTCAAAGTTATTCACTTCACTTAGTTTTGCCCCTACCTTGCTGGCTGCTCAGTCCCAATTTACTGTGGAATTACCTACATTCTCTTTGCCATTGCCAATGAAGCTCTCATTCTTGGGATCCTTAACTTTATTGTCCACTATTCTATCCCTTACTTATTCTTATCAACCCACTGGCCTCCTTTATGTTCCTACAATAGAAACACAGTGGGCATTCTTTAGCTTTACAAACATTATGAATATCCCTTTTATTAAGAGCTGATTCACAAAGATATCTTCATGATTCTACCTTTGCCTCTTATAGATTTAAAAATATCATCATTGAAATTTTTGGCCACAATATTTAAGGTTGAAAATGCAAACACACACACACACACACCCTTCCTTTTCATTGCCATAATGTACTGCTAGGACATTATTTCACATACCACATAATTCTTATTTATTCTATTTATGGTTGGCACTGTCACTTTATAAGGACAGACATGTCAATAATTTTGTTTATGGAGGGCCACTCAGACAGGAGGAAGAAACTACAGTTTTTGCTGTAATCCTTGCTGAGTGCCTAAGGCAGTAGCTGATCTACACCCCATTGGAGACCCAGAAACGAGGGCATCTAGTGGTCTGTGGGAGATGACACCAGATTTCAACCACGTGCATAAGGGACACATTCAACGGGAATATTCAGTGAGCGCCAAAGCTTTGCTGCACCAAGACCCGGCCCATAAACGTGTCTCCTGCACAGCAACTCTTCCTTTATAGACAAAGAGAGCCCCCCCAGTGACACCAACAACAATCAAGACTTAACTATACAAAGGAGGACCAAGATGGAGGCATAGGGCGGAAGCCTGATTGTTGCCTACCACAACAACTTTGAGACTACGACAAGAGAGCAGAGCAGACACCATCCAAGACCACCATAGGGCTGGCTGAGTAGATGCTCTACAACTAGAATAAAAGAGGGGTATGTGGGATGATGCTGATGCCGGTGACCCAAAGACCACACTTTAAGAACTACAGCTCAGGCGACACAAAAGAACTATGGCTCAGGCGATACAACAGCGGCCTGGAACGTGCTCGGCGCAGTTCCCCCGGCGGTCTCCGGCTGAGGGGACGGCTCCACTGGCAGCCAAGCACGGACAGACGAGCCCCTATGAGACATGGGGTGGGAGACTCCGCGCTTGCTGACCTCTGAGTCCGTCAAGAATCTCAACGCCCCGGAAGCGGCCAGGTGCGCATGCTCGGCGACCGGCCACCGATGCAGACCCAAGGGCCGACGCAGCGACGCCAGACTGGCCCACCGCCATGCACCGGGTGCACCGGAGCTTCGCCGAGCCGCCGACGACGAGTTCTGCAGCAGCCATACTGGAGCTCTGGAAGGATGGCCAGGGGAATTGCTGAGGGGGGATTGACCGGCAGGAATTGGGATCGGGAAGACGGGGCCCCGCTGAGACCCGGGTGCGGGCGGGGTTGCGCGCCTCTGGGCTCGGGTGTGGTCACACGCCTCTGGGTATAAGTGAGGCCTCACGTCCCTGGGTCTAGGTGAGGCCACATGCCCCTGGGTCCAGGTGAGGCCGGACTCCGGGTCCGGGTGAGGCCAAGTGCCCCTGGACCCGGATGACGCTGGATCCCGTGCCCGGGCGAGGCCAAGCGCCCCTGGGTCTGGGAGAGCCCACACACCCCTGGGTCCAGGAGAGACCATGTGTCCCTGGATCCGGGTGAGGCCGTGTGCACCTAGGCCCGGGTGAGCCCAAGTGGCCCTGGGTCTGGGAGAGGCCAAGCGTCCCTGGGTCCGGGTGAGACCATGTGTCCCTGGATCCGGGTGAGGCCTCGTGCACCTAGGCCCGGGTGAGGCCACGTGCCCCTGGGTCTGGGAGAGGCCAAGCGTCCCTGGGTCCGGGCGAGACCATGCGTCCCTGGATCCGGATGAGGCCTCGTGCACCTAGGCCCGGGTGAGCCCAAGTGGCCCTGGGTCTGGGAGTGGCCAAGCGTCCCTGGGTCCGGGTGAGACCATGCGTCCCTGGATCCGGGTGAGGCCTCGTGCACCTAGGCCCGGGTGAGCCCAAGTGGCCCTGGGTCTGGGAGAGGCCAAGCGTCCCTGGGTCGGGGTGAGACCATGTGTCCCTGGATCCGGATGAGGCCTCGTGCACCTAGGCCCGGGTGAGCCCAAGTGGCCCTGGTTCTGGGAGAGGCCAAGCGTCCCTGGGTCCGGGTGAGACCATGCGTCCCTGGATCCGGGTGAGGCCTCGTGCACCTAGGCCCGGGTGAGCCCAAGTGGCCCTGGGTCTGGGAGTGGCCAAACGTTCCTGGGTCTGGGTGAGACCATGCGTCCCTGGATCCGGGTGAGGCCTCGTGCACCTAGGCCCGGGTGAGCCCAAGAGGCCCTGGGTCGGGGAGAGGCCAAGCGTCCCTGGGTCCGGGTGAGACCATGTGTCCCTGGATCCGGGTGAGGCCTCGTGCACCTAGGCCCGGGTGAGCCCAAGTGGCCCTGGGTCTGGGAGAGGCCAAGCATCCCTGGGTTCAGGTGAGACCATGTGTCCCTGGATCCGGGTGAGGCCTCGTGCACCTAGGCCCGGGTGAGCCCAAGTGGCCCTGGGTCTGGGAGAGGCCAAGCGTCCCTGGGTCCAGGTGAGACCATGTGTCCCTGGATCCGGGTGAGGCCTCGTGCACCTAGGCCCGGGTGAGCCCAAGTGGCCCTGGGTCTGGGAGAGGCCAAGCGTCCCTGGGTCCGGGTGAGACCATGCGTCCCTGGATCCGGGTGAGGCCTCGTGCACCTAGGCCCGGGTGAGCCCAAGTGGCCCTGGGTCTGGGAGTGGCCAAACGTTCCTGGGTCTGGGTGAGACCATGCGTCCCTGGATCCGGGTGAGGCCTCGTGCACCTAAGCCCGGGTGAGCCCAAGAGGCCCTGGGTCGGGGAGAGGCCAAGCGTCCCTGGGTCCGGGTGAGACCATGTGTCCCTGGATCCGGGTGAGGCCTCGTGCACCTAGGCCCGGGTGAGCCCAAGTGGCCCTGGGTCTGGGAGAGGCCAAGCATCCCTGGGTTCAGGTGAGACCATGTGTCCCTGGATCTGGGTGAGGCCTCGTGCACCTAGGCCCGGGTGAGCCGAAGTGGCCCTGGGTCTGGGAGAGGCCAAGCGTCCCTGGGTCCAGGTGAGACCATGTGTCCCTGGATCCGGGTGAGGCCTCGTGCACCTAGGCCCGGGTGAGCCCAAGTGGCCCTGGGTCGGGGAGAGGCCAAGCGTCCCTGGGTCCGGGTGAAACCATGTGTCCCTGGATCCGGGTGAGGCCTCGTGCACCTAGGCCCGGGTGAGCCCAAGTGGCCCTGGGTCTGGGAGTGGCCAAACGTTCCTGGGTCCGGGTGAGACCATGTGTCCCTGGATCCGGGTGAGGCCTCGTGCACCTAGGCCCGGGTGAGCCCAAGTGGCCCTGGGTCTGGGAGTGGCCAAACGTTCCTGGGTCCGGGTGAGACCATGTGTCCCTGGATCCGGGTGAGGCCTCGTGCACCTAGGCCCGGGTGAGCCCAAGTGGCCCTGGGTCTGGGAGAGGCCAAGCGTCCCTGGGTCCGGGTGAGACCATGTGTCCCTGGATCCGGATGAGGCCTCGTGCACCTAGGCCCGGGTGAGCCCAAGTGGCCCTGGGTCTGGGAGAGGCCAAACGTTCCTGGGTCTGGGTGAGACCATGTGTCCCTGGATCCGGGTGAGGCCTCGTGAACCTAGGCCCGGGTGAGGCCACATGCCCCTGGGTCTGGGAGAGGCCAGGCGTCCCTGGGTCCGGGAGAGACCATGTGTCCCTGGATCCAGGTGAGGCCTTGTGAAACTAAGCCCAGGTGAGGCCACGTGCCCCTGGGTCTGGGAGAGGCCAAGCGTCCCTGGGTACGGGTGAAGCCAGATCCTGGGTCTGGGTGAGGCCTTGCGCCCCTGGATCCATCCGGGTGAGGCTGGGTCCCAGGCCCGGGTGAGACCACGCGCCCCTTGGGTATGGGTTAGGCCACGTGCCCCTTAGTCCAGGTGACGCCGTGCCCCTGGGTTCGGCCGAGACCAAACCAGAGGGAGTCGGACCTCCATTACCACCATTTGTCCACCATCCAGAGCTGAGGGGTCAGTGCTGACATGTACACATAAGGAACTACTGGTCATCGAAATTGGGTCTCAAAAGAACTGTTGGTCCAGGGGGAAGCTCGCTACAGATTGATTCATTTGCCTGTCAGCATAACTATTATTGCTCGTCTCACATTCAGTTCTTATTAGTATATATCTAGTGACATTTGATCTTGTTCATCTAGAGGAAATGATGAACAACATAGACTGAGGAACAAGAACAGAACCAGAAGTAAGGAGGCATCGATCGGACTATCGGGCCTCAGAGGGAGGATAGGGGAGGGTAGGGGGAGGGTGGGGGGAGGGGGAGAGTTCAACCAAAGGACCTGCATGCATGCATATAAGCCTATCCAACGGTTAAGTTCAACAGGGGATTGGGGCCTGCGTGGGGAGAGGGGTGGGATGGGAATGGGGGGATGAGGACAAATATGTGACACCTTAATCAATAAAGAAATTAAAAAAAAAAAATAATTTTGTTTATGTTTACAACTATAGTGCATGGAAGAATGTTGGGCTGATTGTGGAGGGCAATATATACCTGTTAAATCAACAAATGAACATAGAGAAGTGAAAGACTCAGAAAACAATCAAACATTACAGAATTAAAACAGATACCTAAAGTCAACATGCAGCAAACTTAGTGCTGTAAGAAATGAGATCCTGAGCTAGAAAGCAAATGTAAATGGGCTTCCAAAGCTAATATAACTTTGCATGGAGGGCTTACTGTGACAGGCACTTGACTTGAAATTCTGTGCGTTTTCACCTATTTAGTCCTCTCACTAGTCCTTTAAAGCAAATGCTGTTATCAC
This sequence comes from Eptesicus fuscus, assembly GCF_027574615.1. Lineage (NCBI taxonomy): Eukaryota > Metazoa > Chordata > Mammalia > Chiroptera > Vespertilionidae > Eptesicus > Eptesicus fuscus. Next base: position 48,059,469 of record NC_072488.1, on the reverse strand, counting down.
CCCCCCACTTTTCAAGAGGGCAAATTGAGGCCTTTGATTGTTTAATTAACTTGAGTGAAGTCACACTTCTAGGGAGTGGGAGAGCTGAGGAAACTGCCTAATAACCTGGCTTTAGAGCTTGAGCTTTGTAATAGTTAAAAGGGAGGATTAAATGAGTTAGAACATGTAAAACTCCAAGAAACTTTCTATGCATAATTAGTGCTCAACACAAGTTATCTATTTTGGTGTATAATTTATATTTCAATGTTGAGCTTACTTATGGTTTCTTTACTATATTTTTCTTTTATGTGTGGGCTTGTGCATAATGATTTTTTTCTTCCTGTATTTTAGGAAATACATAATTCTCCATTTATGGTCACTTTTCAGTGTACAAATTTCTAAGACATATAATTTCTCTACTAACCAACTTTAAGGATAAAGCAATGCTTGTTTACTTCCCCTATGTAATGACAGGTAATACACATTCTTCCTTTCCCTCTTTATCTTGCCTCTTAGATTCATGGGAATAGCCCATAATTTCTTTATCACATGCGATGTTCTTATTTTTTTTCTAAAGAAAAGAAATAAATGAGACCTGGATATAATAATTTATATATCCTGATTCCTAAATTCTTAGAAATATGAGAATGACCGACTGTATGGATCAAAGGCACTTTTTCTGTATGTAGAACTCACAGTTGACAAAGTTTGGGCTCAAAGTTGCTTGTGTTTTGTTCAGTTGTCACACAACGCAAGGTAGTGCAAAGGAATGAGAATGCCAGATTTTGAAACACAATAATAAAAATTATTCTGAAGTTAAGGTATCTAAATCCTTGACTGGTTTGTGAATTCCAAACTCAATAGTCAGTGGATAGAAAAGATTAGTTACTAAAAGTTCTCACATTATGTCTAGACAAATAAATTGGTACAAGTAGCTGGAGGAAAAGTAATGTGGACAAAAATCCTAAAAGTTTCCTTATTCTTGATTCATTGATACTATAGCTATCATTTATTACTAAGGACATATGCAGGAACATGCACAAATATATAAGAGAAAGAATTTTTTTATAATAATGAAAAACTAGAAATATATTATATATAATAAAATTCTAATATGCAAATTGTCCCCTCAATCTGGAGTTGGACGCCGATGGGGGGCAGGGGAGGGCAGCTGGCCAACTGCCGCATCCCCTCCCCCTGGCCAGCCCAGCCAGATCAGCCCTGATCGGAGCAGGCCAGCCAGACCCTACCTGTGCACAAATTCATGCACTGGGCCTCTAGTTTTCAATAATAAAGATTAAGTACAGCTATCTAATACAATAATGTTTAGCCACTAAAAACAATGATACACACAGAGAACAAATTGGTACTTGAAAAAGAATGCTTAATATGTTGAAAATATTTATTAAAAGAATATTTATAATGTGATCCATTTTAGATATATAATTTACTTTTTTGTTTTTTTACAACAAAAGTCTTTATGGTTTTGGGTACTCTAAACTTTCTTTTTTTTTAAATATGGGATGATAGTCAATATGAACATATAGGTTTTATGTGTGGATTACTAATTTACAAAATCTCTATATGTGAGCATGTACCCACTACCCAAAGTCAAATCTTCTCCTGTCACCTCATATTAGGACCTTGAGAACATTATGCAAAGTGAAATAAATCAAACAGAAAAAGCTAAGAACTATATGATTTAACTCATGTGGAATATAAAAGTGAAACTTATGAACACAAACAGCAGTGTGGTGGTTGCCAAAGGGAGAGGGGAATGGAGAGAAAGGGCTACTTTAAAAATTCTAAAATGACATGTGTAAAGAGTTAGCATGCTTTTTCTAGGAGTTGACCCTCAATTTCTCTATTTTATTATATTTAATTCCTCTGCTATAATTAATTTTGAGATTGAATCCACTTAATAAAATAATTTAGGAAAAATAAATTCAAATTTTAAAATGTAACAGATATGTTTGGGTGTATTTTTGGTGGCATTTTGATCTTTTCAATAGTCAATACAAGATACGTAATTGATGCTTATTCTTTAACTAGAGGCCCGATGCACAAAACTTGTGCAAGAGTAGGCCTTCCTTTCCCCGGCTGCCAGCACCAACTTCCGTCCGGCACCCAGGACCCGGGCTTCCCTCACAGAGGGAGGCCCTGCACACCCACCATAGCCTGCCAGTTGGTGGCCTAGACCTCCCTCTTTGGGGCGATTGTGAAGCCCCCCTGATTGATCACCCCACAGGCCTGTGGCTTGGGCCTCACACTGCGGGGCGATCATGGGGCGATGGCTGGGCCCCCGACCAATCGCATCGCACCTGCCTTGGCTGGCCTGGTGTCAGTGGGTCCCGGATGATTGTTGGGATGGTCATCCAGATGGTCATTCCACTGTTCAGCCATTCGGTTTATTTGCATATTATGCTTTTATTATATAGGATTGCTTTAAAGGAATAAGTAAAAGTGACATTTTCATAGTGGCTCTTCTTAGTGATGGTGCCAAGGCTGCCATTGGCATAATAGAATGTACAAAGCTGGGCCCGTGTGTGTGAGTGTGTCTGAATGTGTGTGCTCTTTAAATACTCATAATGAAATTGAAACACTAACTCCACTTAGGCTTCCTGCCAGCTGGCTCTGGACATGTAACACTCAGCTCATTTATGATTCACCTTCAGGTGATAGTTACATTGCAAGTTATTATTATTTTTTTTTATTCAGTCCTGGATCTCTTCTAGCAGTATCCTAGGCTAAATATTAAGTATTAAGATAAACTATACAATGTTCCTCTGTTTATAGAAAACAATCATTTTGCAACCATTACCCCTTTTCTTTCAGCATAGAAGGCAGATATCTACACAGCATTATTTCACACAGAAGAAAAAAAATAACAGAGGTTAACTCAATACAAAAATTAAATTCAAGCCCGTCTTATAATTATTATACATTTTTGTTATCTTCATCATAATATATATCTTTACATAAATAGAAATATTACAGAAAACTTTATAAGTCAACAATTCTGCAAGAAAATGCATATTAAAATTTTTTCAGAGATACTTACACATTTTGTTTAACTTAGAAATTTATAGTTTACTTTATTAGACTTAACTGCCAGGGTAAAAATCCATCAGAAATACAATCAATTCACATTAGACTGGCCAATGAAATTATGCCCTCTTCAGTTTATTCTAACTGTATAATTAGTCTGCACTAAAGGATATACATTTATAAAATTAAGAAAGCTAAAAGGAAAGGAAAGGTATTTTCTCAGTTCCAGATTCTGAGAAAAAACAAAACAAAACAAAAAAAAAAAACACAACCAAAGGTAAATTCATACTTATTGCTTCATTTTTGAAAAAGAAAATAAAAAGTGTAATAAGAGAAAATAGAGGAAAACAAAGATATTAACTAATTTTTTAAAACTCAATAATATTCCTTTATTTTTTAAAGAAGCACAGTTTCTATTAAAATCTAAAAAGAATTTAAATTTATTAGAGAAAATTTGAAAATAAAAATTTTCTTAGAGAAGTTAAAAGTCAGAAAACATTATGATCAAGAAATTAGAGGTGATTAAATATTTTAAAACCAAACATCTATTTCTTCACATTAACTTTTATCTTAATGATGCAGAAAAAATAATTTACAAAATCATTACCTGTCCATGATAAAAAGTCTTAGCAAAGTAGAAACAAAGGGAACTTTCTCAAACTGAGAAAGGCCACAAAAAAAAGTACAGCTATTTACATACTTAATGATAAAATATGAATTGATTTCCTCCTAATTAAAATATGGTAGTGTGAGTCTTCTACATGTATTCCTCTTTATCAAGATTATTTTTATAAATCTATAAAATTTGTATCACTATACAAGACTTGCCGATATATGAATTATAATTGCATTAATTTTATATATCGACTTGTGAAAAAGAGACATTTCTATGATGCTGAACATAACATCTATGATCATTGTATATCTGTTTATTTATTCAGATCATATTTATTTTTTCTCACTAATGTTTTTTGGTTTGAAGTCAGCAAATTTTGCACATCTTTGGTCATATTTCTTATTAATTTAAGTTATTTTAAGTATTTTTCTACTATTATAAGTAGTTTTTATCAATTATATTTTTGTTTGTGAATAGAAATTCATGTGCGTTTTGAATATTAACTATAATAATTAAAATACTTAGGTGTTTATGCAAGACTAGATAATGGTCAATGGAAGAGAGGACAGAGTTAAACATATGTAAATATAGTAAAATGATTTTTGACAAGGGTACAAATGAATGCATAGGGAACAATATTTATAAGTATTACTAGAACCATATCCACATAAGAGAAAAGATAACTTGATTTCTACCTCACCACATATATAAGTTGATAAGAAGGGATCATAGATCAAAATGTGAAAGTAAAAATTATAAGGTGTTAAAAAGAAATGTAAAAAGCATTAATAGCATAGAGTAATAAAATGTTTTTAGACAAAACACACAAACACTAAGCATAACATAAAAGTAAACTGATTAAATTATTAAACTTCAAACCCTCTACTTATCAAAATAGGCCAGCTTCAGATGTAAAGAAAATATTGATTATATGAAATGTTTCATATCTAAAATATATAAATAGCTCACATCCAGTTTTTTTAAAAATAGGCAAATATTTGCAGACATTCTACAAAAGAAAATATATGATTGGCCAATAAGAATGTGAAAAGGTACCCAGTGCCACTAGTCATCAGTGAACTGCAATTAAACCAAAATGAATTATTACTAAAAACCCATAAGAATGGCTAAAATGAAAAGAACTTAAGATACCTAACAATGGGAACTCATAAATTACTGGTACAAAACTCCTTAACAGCTTTATGAAATGTCAACATATAGCTGGCATATGACCCAGTCTTGGGGTATCTATAGGACTATAAATCAGAGGTTGGTTTTACCTCAGGGAGGTTGGTGATTCACTGTCAAGGTATGTAGAAGGTAATCATTGGAGTTTTGGTTACACAAGTGTATAGACTTGTCAATAATCATCAAATATCCATCTAGTGTTTAACCATAGACCTCAATTTAAAAAAAATATATTTTTTTATTGATTTCAGAGAGGCACGGAAGAGGGAGAGATAGAAACATCAATGATGAGAGAGAGTCATTGACCATCTGTAAGCCCCCCATTGGGGACTGAGCCTGAAACTCATAAATTACTGACCCGGAATCAAACGGTGACTTCCTGATTCTCAACCACTGAGCTGCACTGGCTGGGCTCATGTTTTAAAAGTGTAGGAATTTCTCAAGAACAAAAAATTCACCTGTAATCCTTGGATTAATGTAAAAATGCTCTTGCTATTTTACTGTATATCTTATCTGTAGTTTTCCTCTGCATATTTTTAGAGTCCACCATGTAATAGATATAAAACATAGTTGCTGGCTTTTTTTTCCAATTAATGTTGAACCAATACCTTTTTTCTCTTGACACTTTAATATTATTAGCTGCTTTTACCTCATTCCTCCAAAATATAAATACATACATATTTTAATAATATAAATATAGATGCATGACAAAATACATAACCTCTACAGGATTTCACGCATACTAACTATAAATTCAAAGAAGTGAAATTAATGAGTCAAAGGTATCAGCATTTTTAAGTCTCATATATGTTAGCAAGTCTATCGCAATGGAAGAGAAAAAGTGGTCAGCAAGGGATATTCATTTTAGTTATTCTCAAGAAGTTATCTATGGAGCTGTTAAACATACAGACATATACATTTATAGGCACATACATAATTTCATTTTATCCATGTTGCTTTTCAAACCATGAGACAATACACTAATACAGACTTAATGTCAAGTTGATTACCATGGAGAAGTCTGAATTCTAATGTAATCATCCTTTTGCTTCAAAGGCTAAAGGATAATTATATCATTTAGATATGTTCTTTGTTCTATAGGACTGGAGATGTATAAGTGAACCCAGAAAGAGATTTAGTGAGAAAAAAAAAAGTGGAATTAAAATGTGTAAAAGGCTGAAATCATGTATAAAAATGAATTCAAAATTGGAAATGTTCAAGACATTAACATTTATTATTCCCTCTCTCTGTAAATTTCTCCTAGGACCCACATGATGAGCTTCTTCATTTCCTTCACTCTCTGTCCTCCTTCTCTAGCTTTATTTTTTTTCACAGCACTGATCACTTTATGTATGTTTGAGAAAGAGAGAGAGAGAGAGACAGAGAGACAGGGCCGGATATAAGTTTTATATTTGTTGGTTTGTTTATTTAATCATTTTGACTGCCTCTGTATGTGAGTGTGTGTGTGTGTGTGTGTGTGTGTGTGTGTGTGTGTGCTTGTGTGTGTATGTTTGACTTCTATTAGACAACAGGATGAAAACAGAGGCAATTTGTACATTTCCAAATTATTCCATTTTGGAAATACTGTGTTTTAACATCTTTTATATTTAAGTGTAGTAGGCAACTGACTAGGTGGTCAGTCCTTAATTTGGTCCTTGTTATATATAATGAGATAATTTCATGTTCAGAACACAGTGAACTGGTTTCTTCTATCATATTCTCCCACTTTCTCTCCCATGATATTTTCTACTTGTGGGTTTTGTGATTTTAGTTCTGGCAATTATAATACTAATTATATTTACATGTGTGAGTATATTCAGCAACAAAGAAAACTTGAATCTTCAGACCTGGTTCTAACTTCATGATTTAAATACTTTATCTGACATTTTAATTTTTTTCTAGAGCTATTATTTACATAATATACCGAGTTGTCAATGTCATTGAAACTTTGCATTTGTTAGGTGTTTAAATATGCCACTAAAGGATTACAAGGTTACTGTTGTTGCTTGATATCATGATATTAGTTATCAGGTTAATAGATGTGTCTTAGTCTCATGCCTTTTACAACATTTATATTGTTAAATTTTAAAATCCACTTCAGTTCAGGCTATAAAAGGGTTATTAAGAATTTTTTAAAAAAGTGCTTTTTCAGGTCCTATTCATTACATATCTATAATAATAAAAGTGTAATATGCTAATTAGACTAGACAGCCGAACGACCTTCTGGACATCATTCTGGACGTCCTTCCCGATGAAGCCGCAGTGGCGGGAGCTGAGGCAGAGGCATTTAGGGGCAATCAGACAGGCAGGCAAGCAGTTAGGGACAATCGGGCAGGCAGGCAAATGGTTAGGGTGATGAGGCAGACAAGCAGAGTGGTTAGGGGCAATCAGGCAGGCAGGTAAGTGGTTAGGAGCCAGCGGGCCCGGATTACATGAGGGTGCAGGCCAGGCTGAGGGGACCCCCCCTCCGTGCACTAATTTCATGCACCAGGCCTCCAGTATATTATATTATTGCAGCTTACTGATATATTAAGTCTCACATGTCACACCTTTCATTCTAAATAATTGTATAATTGGTAGTGGAACTACATTGGCATGTCTTTGCAATAAACACATGAGAGAAATAAACATTTGTAAGCAAGATGCATAATTTGCCAATTTTCAGTATTTCATGAAAGCATGCAATACACATAAACACATTAACATGTTTTATTTTCCTTTAACATCAATGTGTTACTATCAACTAGAAAATCATCTGTTGAGTAAAAATTCTTGTAATATAATAAAAATTCTTGCATCTGATTCTAGAGGTTATGTAGAACATTGCTACAGATAAGAGGTGGTCAAACATATTTTCCATAGTAAATACTTTATATTTTCCTAGTTAGACAGTCTCTGTTGCAACTGTTCAACTCTGTTTTTCTAGCCAAAAGTGGCTCTAGAGAATATGTAAACAAACAAATATAGCTGTGTTCCAATAAAACTTTATTTACAAAACAAGTGGAGACCTAGATCTTGCTTACAAGCTTTAATTTATTGACTTCTACTTTCAGTCAAGCGTTGGAAAAAAATAGTAAGCTTTTAAACTATGAAACTAATATTATTTTGTTAATAATATAAAGGTATTAAAATGCTGATTTAATTTATAATGTATACCAAGGAAATGCACAAATGGATATATTTATTTATTCATAATAGCTATAAAAGTAACAAAGCTCAAGGGCTACAAGCAGAAGCAGTTTTATAATCTATCACCATCTCTTTACATTTGTTCTGTGAATGATGCTTTGCTGCTTGTGGATAAAAATTAGGGCGAGTTCCTTAAATTTTTCTGCCTCTATCAGGAAAGATAACAGTGTTGATTAATAAAGAACATGTCTGTTCAGTTTAGCATAATCATAAAGCCTTTAGACTTCACTCATAGTTGTGGCTGCCTGTACGAGAAGCAGGATGGCTTCAGTATTGATAAAGGGAGGCATAATCATCACATCCCTTTCCCACCCAATTTACTCATGATTTTTAAGCTATTCTGATGTGCTCAGTGGAGAGATAGGTGAGGAAATAAGGAGCGGAGCTCTATTTGACTAATATTGGCAGTAAGTAGCATCATGTTCTTTGGCTATCGAGTGTATTTAATGCTAATTCCTTACTAAGGTTCCCTTTGTGGGAACTTACTGGAAACCTAGCTGCTCAGCTGGAGCTCTGGAACCTGAAGTACCTGTGCAATGTAAAGAGGAGCAATGTTTCAGCACTTGCTGATTACCCTGTTTCTTAAGCCACTGAGCACCACAGGGGTCTTCACTTTCGTTTTGCTGAAGTATTTCCCCATTTCATGTGACAACCATACCATGGACTTCTTACCACTGTGGCCCATGTCTTGTCCCATAGAAGTTACTCCCTCTTCTTCTGAAATACTTTGGAATGTCAGTCCAATCCCAAAACAGTCACCTTTCCTAGCCTCCATTTTCGAAGCAGCCTGGGCTGACCAACTCTTCCCCTTTAGATTCTCTAGAGCAGTGGTTCTCAACCTTTCTAATGCCGCGACCCTTTAATACAGTTCCTCATGTTGTGGTGACCCCCAACCATAAAATAATCTTCATTGCTACTTCATAACTGTAATTTTTCTACTGTTAATGAATCGTAATGTAAATATCTGTGTTTTCCGATGGTCTTAGGCTCTACTCACGACCCACAGGTTGAGAACTGCTGCTGTAGAGCCTAAGACCATCGGAAAACACAGATATTTACACACAGGTTGAGAACTGCTGCTGTAGAGCCTAAGACCATCGGAAAACACAGATATTTACACACAGGTTGAGAACCGCTGCTGTAGAGCCTAAGACCATCGGAAAACACAGATATTTACATTACGATTCATTAACAGCAGAAAAATTGCAGTTATGAAGTAGCAATGAAAATAATTTTATGGTTGGGGGTCACCACAACATGAGAAACTATATTAAAGGGTCGCGGCATTAGAAAGGTTGAGAACCACTGCTCTAGAGAGAAGTAAACACATGGTCCTTCAAAGCTGTAGGAATCATGGCAACATGTCTTCTTCACTTAGGGTAAAACAGAAACACTAACAATCTTCAAGAAATTAGAAGACTTTCTTTAGTCTCCAACAACTTCCAACTCATATAGTCTTGTTGTGAGGCAAGATTTAAGGGCTTTGCACCTAGATCAATGTCATTCTTAATAAATCCTACATCATAACTGCAGTACTTCCCTTGCAGTGTGGCATCTATTGTTTTAGTGACCCAGGCACAGGGCTGAATCTCTGATGACAGTGACCATTGTACACAGTGAAACTTAAGAGTTTGTGTTAGTGGAACTTCCTTTAACATCATGTCATTTTACTCTTCTGAAAGTCATTCTACTTTCTTTGGTTCTTCTTACCTATTTGCAAGTTCCTCGTCCTTTCTCTACTCTAAAGTAATAGAGTTCCTTAAAACTCAATTCTGGACATTCTTTTTCTAGCAATGTGCATTTTCTCTACAACATCTCATCCAATTTACTGAATTGCTGTTTGTATACTGAGGTGTTCATGATTTACAATTTTAAGTCAAACAGTGCCTTCATAAATCTGTCTACCTAATAGATCTTTGGATTTCTTAAAGGTTTTTCAAATTCAGCATGTCAACAACTAAAGCCATGATTGACAATCCCACAGCCCAATCTCCTCCATTTCTTTTTAACTTAGCAGTCAGCTTCATCCATTCAAATAATCTGATCACATGCATTTTCTTTTTTAAAGCTCTTCAAACTTTCCTATTGCTCATTAAAGAAACTCACCTAACTTTTATGGCCTCCATGCTCCCTCTCCCTTTTTGTAACTTCTCTAGACTTGTTGCCTAATATTGTCATCCATGTTGTGTGTCCTTTTGTTTCTTTGAATGTAATATTGATACTATTAATAACCTGGTTATTATTAACAGGAAGGGAGTAAATGGAGACTAGATAATGTAGGCATACCATTATACATCTTTGCCAAGAAGGTGCAGTTAACATTCTCTAAGTCTATTTCCTGCAGATCTCTGGGGGAAGGTACTGGACAATAGACACATGCCCAGGAAGGTCTGGGTAAAGTGGGAAGACACACACCTATTCTGGGTAGAGCGCTTGCTTGTCAGTCACACCTGGTAATGAGTCAGTGGCCCGAATAGGCATGGCATCTGCAAGCAGGAAGATTTGATATTTAAGTTCTGGAATAAAGGAGCCCCACTCTCCTGCTGCGTGTACCGGTCTCCTGTAGCAGGGGTAAACTCCCTGCATTTGCTCACATGGCTCATGGCCAGGTGGGATGCACACAATGGAGTGATGGACTGAATATAACCCGATGCTCTGCTGGACTCAGCTTCACCACAGAATGGAAACTCTGGACACTGCACATTTTCCAGGACTGGTTTAAAGACAATAGACTTTGCAAAACAAGACATGTAGCTCTACACAAATAAAAAACATTCACTCTCATGTGCTAGTCTTAGAAATTCATTTTCTGAAGATGTGCAAGAGCCAGCCCACTCCCACTAGCGACGGAGGCATCCAACCAACTGAATCCTCCAGCAACAACAGGATGCATCAATTATGAGCCTCTGTCTAGAATCACTGTCCTCCATCCTCCTGTATCTACTTATAGGAGATTTGCTTACAAAAACCAGACCTCAGTTCAACTAGTACCTCCTTGGAAAATAATCTGTGAATCTTCTCCACATGATCAAGTCTCATTTTATATAGTTGTCATCTGGCTTCTGATTAACTTTTTCATAACACTTACAAATGCTTTTTAACATAATTCTTGTCATCCCTGTAGGTTCTGTGAAGATAGGAACTCTCACTTTTTCTTCGCCATTTTAACACTAACAATTGACCAACTATCACTTGGTAAATAGTAGGCTATTTCTGAATGAACAAATAAACACATGTTTTTAAAGTATGTTATGACATTTATGAAAAAATGAACAAGGTGTGATTTTTTCACTTCTATTCTCGAGGCAAAATATGTAAAAATAATAAACAGTAACATGGAAAAGTGAAAGCAGTTACTATATTCTAGCAAAGAATAAAAACAATCTAATATGAAAAGGAAAGATTGAATGGGAAGGAATACTTTCAAAACATATTATCTCATATGGGATTAATATCCAAAACATAAGAATAACTCATACAACTCAATAACAAGAAAACAAACAATATGGTTTAAAAAATAAGCCGAGGAACTGGATAGACATTTTTTTCTAAAGAAGACATCTACATGGCCAATAGGTATATAAAGAGGTGCTCAAAATCACAAATCATTAGGGAAATATAAATTAAAACTTCAAAGAGATATCAACTCACACTTTTTTGAATGCTTATCATCAAGAAAACAAAAGACAATAAATGTCAGAAACGATGTGAAAAAAACATGCAAAAATGCTTGTGCATTGTTAGTGGAAATGTAAATTGGTGCAGCAGCCATTATGTAAAACAATATAATGTTTCCTCAAAAATAATCAAATAAAACTACCATATGGGTAGATTGCCAAGGGAAATGAAAACTGAATAATGAAGAGGTATATGCACTTCCATGTTTATTGCAGCTTTGTTCACAATAGTCCACTCCAGGATATGGAAACAAACCTACTAGTAAGTGTATGTAATGGGTGAATGGATAAAGGAGATGTGATCTTTTTAATCCATAGTTAATAATTTATTCCTTCAACTGCCCCCAACACACACACACACACACACACACACACACACACACACACACACAAACACACAGAGGAAATTTTTTCAGCCACGAGAAAGGACATCTTGCCTTTTGGATAAACCATGAGGGCATCATGCTTAATAAGATAAACCAGATAAAGACAAATATTGTATCATATGGGTAGGGGGGTAGTAAAGGGTAAAGGGGGCCAAATATATGGTGACAGAAAATGATTTTATTTTGAGTGGTGGGCATACAATGCAATTATATAGGTCATGTGTTATAGAAATGTACACTTGAAATCTATATCATCTTCTATACAATGTCACCCCAATAAATATAATAAAATATTGTCTGATACCATTTATATGTGGAATCTAAAAAGCCAGACTCATAGAAACAGGAAAAAGAATGGTGGTCACCAGGGGCTGGGATTAGGAGGGATGGGGAGAAACTGTTACAGGGCACAAACCTACTGGAAGATGAGTAAGTTCTAGAGATATAAAAGTACAGCATAGTGTTTATAGTATATAATACTATATTTTATATACTTCAAAATTTCTAAGAAACTAATTCCTAAATGTTCTTACCACAAAAAAGACATATAATTATGTTACATGATAGAGGTGTTACCTAAAGTTATGATGATAATTATATTGCAATACATACATGTATCATATCAAAACATGTGCATCTCAAACTTACACAATTTTGTATGTGGAATTTATCTCCATTTTAAAGCAGGAGATTGCAATAATAATTAATTAATTGTTTAAATATTTGGTAATTTTCAGGGGAGAAAAGCCCAATCAAAAGCCCAGAGAAGCCATGTTGGTCTGGACTATGTGGGACTGATTTTAATGAATATTTTATTATTATTAATTATAAATGTTCTTCAGTGAATATATATTATTTCATTAATATTAAAGATCCACTAGTAATAAAGTTAAATTGGCACACTAGGAAAATGTTTATAACAAATGTAAGGTACCTAATATTTATAAGTAGAACTCCTCACTACTGGAAGAATCCCCATGCATAAGTGAGAAAAAAAGATTTAAAAAACAAACAAACTGAGAAATAACTGGCAAAGTTCAGGGGAGAAAAGCCCAGTCACATAATATTATAATTCCAGGTAGAGATATTACATTCTGCAACATTTTGTCAGTATTATTTGGAATTGTGTCTTTTAAAAAACATCATATTTAGACAAGATGCCTTTCTTTTAGTAATTGGTCTTAATGATTTATTGGATTATCTTTGGAAACTTGATAGCACTTTTTTCTTCTCTCCAGTATTCTTGCATACTTTTTTCTTTTACTCTATTGAATATCTCAATTATAGATAATGATTTGCCTATTTTGATATCACTAGCTTACCCCATGCCACTTCTCATTTATTATATAGGAAATGTATTAGTTAGGATATTAATTGTAACACACAGAACACAAACAGTATAAAGACGCATGTGATAGAAGTTTATTTTTCACTCACTTGGAGTCTAAATGAATATTTCTGATGTGATGTTTCTCAAAGTGGCATTGCTCCATTCTGCAGGCCTGCTCCATTCTAAAGCGCTACCCATCTTCAAAAGGGGGCTTCTAAGGCCTGGGTTCTCACCATCAACAAGTGAAAGTGGAGTTTGTAGGAAATTATATGGAAGGTTTTATGGACATACTTGAAAGTGTTGCACATCACTGCTGATCACCTCTGTTGCCTATGTCTTGGTCATAGCGCCCCCGCCCCCACAACTCTATGATAGGTTAGTGAAAGGTTTGCGACGCAGGAAACAAGACACAGAGTCCAGGCCATGGAAAAGGGGGGAGGTTTTAATCTTGCGCTCCCGGTCCAAGAGTGGGCCAGGGGAGTTTGCGCCAAAACGGGGGCTTAGGTACTTCCTTTATACAGCTGTTTAGTGAGGGGAGGGTGGAGGGCATGAGAGGTGTGGAATTCCTGCCTCAGGCAGGGGTCTGGGAAGGCTGGCAAGGATCTGGGAAGGCGCCAGTTATCTTTGTCACCATCTACCTTGTGGATGCTTGCATGGCTGTGGTCTTTCCCCCCTGCCTCCACCTAACATCCCGGCCTTTTTGGTGATAGGGGGCGCTGAAATCGTCCTGGCTACTTCCTGCTGACCAGGGGCGAAGAGGGTGGGGGATGTTAAAGGCCAGGGTCAGGCAGAGGCGGGGTGAGGGGCAGCCGAGTGTAGGGATGGAGCAGGAGCTGGTTTACAGTCACATTTCTGTGATCCGGGAGCGGATGAATTTGAGGAGGCAGGGAGCGGGTTGCTAGTCTGGTAGCATATCTGCGGGGGCAAGGTGGGCTCTGGAGTTTCGGGTTCCCAGAGGGGAATGCCAGTCAGGGGAGGCTGATATTCACCATTCCTTGAGTTCCTGGAGGAGTCATGAGTGGGACAGCAAGCCAGCAAAGGTCTTTGGAGAGAGACACATAAAAAGCAGTGTGAGACATTGGGCAGGGTGCGGGTCTCCTTAAGGAATAGTAGAGTGTGCTGGATAAATTGGAGCCAAGAAGACAGGACTTCTACCCGGGGGGAATCAGGCAGCTTCCCTTTAAGGGAATTTTCGGCCTGTAGGATGCTTTTGGAGACCTGGATTTGGGCCTCCTGGGCCATGACATATTCCCGGGAGATGTAGATGGTCCCTGAAGGGGTTGAGCTCCAACCACCCCCATATAGTTTGCCCATAGCGCCCGCAACTCATCGCTGGTCCCAGGGGTACCGGACCCTGATGTTGAAGGTCCCATCCTTCCAGAAAAAGGGATCAGACCTGACCTCATTGTAGGCATCATGGATGACACAGCCTGACCAGCGGCAACCCCCACAGGTGTTGACGTCTCGATTACACCTGTCTGGGTTCCGCTGGTCGTAAGCAGAGTAGGCATATGGTCGGCCACCATTGCACACTGACCGGAGGTCGACAGCAATCAGGATCTCCGCCTGGCATCCGACCAGAGGGCAGTCCTGAGATCCTACCTGCCGGGTGACTTGTGTGCTGTCCTGGTCGTAGGTTTCACGGACCTTGAACCTCCACACATAAGCAGGTGGGGGTGGGTGTAGGTTGCCCAGGGCTGGGAGGAGAAGGAGGAGGGGGAGGGCGGCTAAGGCGGACCTTAGTGGGGCCCAACACCTCACATTTATAGAAGTCATGCTGCTCCGGGGTCCTCTTGAGTCTGGAGAGGTGGTGCCACGATGGATCTCCAAGTAGTTTGGCCGCAGTGGGGGTTGTGAGGATTACTGTGTGAGGTCCCGTCCACCTGTCAGCCTGTTCCCGGAGCAGCTGCCTGCCAGTCCTGCCCTGGGAGGTGTCCCCTCATTTGATGGGTAGGAAAGTTAGGGCGCATTCCTCCCTGGGGTGAGCAGGAGGAGCAGGCACTTGTGGCTGCCTCTGGCAGTGTGGGCGAGGTGAAGAGGGATGAAGGCCGTCTCCAGGGTCCGCTTGAGCGTTACTATCGCATAGGAGGCTTTCTGACTTCCCTGGGGGTCTAGACAAGAGCTTCCATCCACAAACAGAGTTAAGTCAGGATTAGAGAGAGGAAGATCTGAGAGTCCTGCCCGAGGTTGAGTGAGGGCCTCTGACGACCTCGGGGCAGGAGTACTTTGCTGCAGGTTGGGTGGAGGCAGCAGGAAGGAATGTGGCTGGGTTCACTGGAGACTGAGTTAGGGAGATGTCAGGACTCTCCAGGAGCAGGAGATGGAGTTCCTGCATGGGAGAGGGGCAAGGAGAGATAAAGACCTGTGTGACAGAAGATCTTGGAGAAGACCTGTAAGGGTTGCTGGAGGCAAATCTTCTGGGCCTCCTTGGTGAGAGCAGCAGCTGCAGCCAGAGCCCGGAGGCAGGGCTGCCATTCCCGAACCTTGGGCTCAAGCTGTATGGTCAGGTAGGCTGCGGGGTGAAGGCTGGAAGAATCCTACCAGTGGAGGCCAGCTGTATGCCTCTGAGACATGTCCAGGGAGGGGCTGCAGAGAAGGAGATCATCTCCATACTGGAGGAGAGTGCTGGGTTCTAATGAGCATTGTAGGAGGTCTCTGTTAGGCCTGGCCAAACAGATGAGGGCTGTCTCTGAACCCCTGGGGCAGGACCGTCCAGGTGAGTGGGTCCTTTTAAAATCCTTGTCAACAGTTAACTTTAAAACTTCTTGGAACAGGCCTCTAACTGCTTGAGTTCCGAACTGAGTTTCTGATAAGCCTGTGCCAGCAAGAAAGTTGTTCTCTAGGGAGGGAGAAGAGGGGGAGAGGGCGGGGTGAGAAGGCGCTGAGGCCAGCGCTGTGCGGCGGTGATGGTTGCAGCGATGGTTGCAGCCGGGGGGAAGAAAGCGCAGCGGCGGCCGCGGGAGGGAGCGGCGTGGTCGGTGGTGTTACCCACGGCCGCAGAAGCCGCGGGTGGGCAGGTGAGGTGCTGCGGAGAAAGCACCTGCCGCGGGGAAGAAAGGGAGCTGTGGCGAAGGAGGAGGAGGGGGAGGGGGCCGAAAGCGTTCGGCGGGAGGAAGAGGGGTGGAAGTGAGAGAGCAGCTGGGTTCAGAGAGTCAGAGATAAGAAGGAGCAGAGGACAGAGTCAGAGAGAACAGAAGGAGCAGAGGGAGGGACGGGAGCGCAGATTGAAAAAGGCCTGGACATATGGAACCTCCAGCCCCTTCCCAGCTCGTTGGCAGAAGTTAAGGTCGATCAGGATGTTAAAATCAAAAGTCCCATGTTCAGGCCACTGTGACCTGTTGTCCAATTCATACTGAGGCCATGCCACGGTACAGAAGTAAATGAGGCGTTTAGGACGCAGATCCTGGGACAGGCCCAGCTTAGCCAGATTGTTGAGTAGGCACCCAGTGGCGCCTGCGAGTCAGTTTTGGATTTCTGGTTGCCCATTTTGAAACCTAGGGTCAGTAGCAGAGGCCCAAGGATCAGCGTCCCAATCGTTGAGCCAAGGCTACGGACGGAATCTGAGGGATGGTGGGAGATGTCTCTCGCCGACCCCCTGGGATCAGAGTGAGGCCAAAAGGCCGGAGACCAAGGTGGAGTAGGAACGTCTTCACTACACCCCAGGGTCAGAACATTTCCTGGAAAGGTCCGGAGGGCTATGCCCGGAAAGCAATCTCTGACGAGGACCGCGATTTACGCACAGAGACGCCAACGGAGGACCCTAGGAATCAATAGGGACTGGGACTCACCAACTGACGCTGCCGAGCTGGAAAGTGATAGAGCCAAATTACTGTGCTGCCCCTCCCTGTAGACTGCAAGAATGTAACAGTTGCATGTACCTGCCAATAGGAATGTAGAGAGATAGACTCAGTCCACTTTAGGCAAGCTGCCCAGTGTGCCCCTGTGTAACTGGACCCCTCACCCTACCCCTGACCAATCATGGCGAAAGAGACTCTCTTTGTCCCCGGTGAGCGCTGGAGATGAGAACTCGTGCTAGCACGAATAAAAATTCTCTTGCAATTACAGCGGGTCTTGGCTCCTTCCTGGGGGGTTTTTGGGGATTCTGAACACTGGGCATTACATTAAGAAGCCTGAGGGTTCCGGGGAGACAAGTGGGGAGGGGTACCCCAAATGGGATACACACTCAATCCCCACCCGGGTTTCGGCACCAGATGAAAGGTTTGCGACGCAGGAAACAAGACACAGAGTCCAGGCCATGGAAAAGGGGGGAGGTTTTAATCTTGCGCTCCCGGTCCAAGAGTGGGCCAGGGGAGTTCGCGCCAAAACGGAGGCTTAGGTACTTCCTTTATACAGCTGTTTAGTGAGGGGAGGGTGAAGGGCATGAGAGGTGTGGAATTCCTGCCTCAGGCAGGGGTCTGGGAAGGCTGGCAAGGATCTGGGAAGGCGCCAGTTATCTTTGTCACCATCTACCTTGTGGATGCTTGCATGGCTGTGGTCTTTCCCCCCTGCCTCCACCTAACAGTTAGTAAATGTATTACAGCAGTGTTGATGAAGACTCTGCTATCTCTGCTACAGAATTAAAGAAAACTTATGTTCCCAGGGAAACGCTAGTATTTTCTCTTGTGTGTTCTGAGTTTAAATGTATGCTACATAGCTCCCATCATGTATTATAATTAATTTCAAAATCAAAACATTTAAAGTATTCATGCTTGGTTTAAAGTTTTTCCTTTCTTTGTTCTGCTTTATTCTACTTCTGCTTTGTAACTAACATCCACTTTTCAAAAAGCAACCTTTTGCTCTAAGTGGATAGAGTATGGGCCCGTAGACTGAAGGGTCTGGGTGTATGCAGGAGGCAACCAATCGGTGGGTCTGTCTCACATGGACGTTTTTCTAATCTCTGTCTCTCCTCCTCCCTTCCACTCTCTCTAAAAGTCAATGGAAAATATCCTCAGGTGAGGATTAACCATAAATAAATAAATAAATAAATAAATAAATAAATAAATAAATACCAACTTTATTTTACCTATTCCCTCTTAAATTTTTTCACTCCTTCCAAAAGTATTTTACCTCATTGCTGCTTTATCTTTTGATTTTTTTATTTCATCCGCAGTCCTTTTATGTAAGCTCTCTAAAATGAGTTTAATATTTACCCAATAATACTTCTTATCCAGATAATAAATTAACTCATAAAGTTATGTGTATCTTAAAAAAACATGTGGTTTTATGGACTATCAATAAAGACCAGCTATGAAAGGAACAAATGGAAATTACCTATTGTTTGTCTCTTCACCCCATGGTATGTCTCTGAATCTTAAATGTTATTTACTTTCAAATTACCTTGTTTACCAAAGTAGTATAAATGCATGGCTTTAAAAAAATGAAATAAGTTTATGTTGATCATTATATCCCACATATGAGTGAGATCATGTGATATTTATCTTTGTCCTATTGGCTTATTTCGCTTAGCAACATAAACTGATGAACAAAACTAGATCCAGACATAAGGTAGCACTGAACAGACCATCCAACCTCAGTGAGAAGGCAGGGGAGTGGGGAGTTAGAGATCAACCAAAGGACTTGTGTGCATTAATATTAGCATAACCAATGGACACAGACACTGGGGCGGTGGGGGCTTGCCCTCAAGGGTGAGAGTAACAGGGGTTGTCAATCAGGGAAAAAGGAGACACATGTAATACTTTAAACAGTAAATAAATAAATAAATAAATAAATAAATAAAGCCTAAAAACACTTACATGAAAAACAACATGCCTATCCCCCTATTTCTACCCTAACTCCCAATTCTCAGAGTTACCATATTTTCCGGCGTATAAGACCACTGGGCGTATAAGATTTTCCTGGGTTAAAAAGTAATCTTATATGCCAGAAAATATGGTAGTCCTCTGTATTATTGTTTCTTCCTACAGTTACTTCATCTTTATTGTATCTACATATTGTTTCTACTGTTATTTTCTTCCAAACACTCAAGTAGATACTTATTAAAAATTTGGCCAAAGTTAAACCCACTAAATATCTAGCTGTTGAATAATCCCTAGGGCCCTCTCCCACCCACCCGTGGAGGTTTCACAGTGCTCAATCTTTCAGAGTCAACTTAAATTTGGCACTGTCTTAGGCTGGTCCAGCTGTGAACTGGAACTTCCTTTTGCCTATCTCTTGTCCATAGGGTATAAATCTGCTCACTTGTTTTGCAGGAGCTGGACCTAAGAAGGGGTAGATGTGTAGCAATTAACATGCAGGCTGTTAATTAATTCTCTAGTTTTCAGTAGGTAACTTACTCCAGCCTTCTCAAGTGACGAACTCTTGCACCTGCAGTGTACTAACGTTCAGCTTGCCTACAGAGTATGTGCCCTGTGAGTGTATGAAAGGGTTGTTGCTAGGTTACTTTCAATGTGAGTGAGAGAACCTGGAGATTCCAATTGCTCTGTACTTCGATTTTGACAATTTTTCTTTTCAATCTCTGCCTTCTGCACTACCTGATGCCTTCACGTAATGAGTCTTGAAGGGTTCAGTGAAGAACTTTTCTTTTAGCTCATTGATATTTCATACTCAGGTATTCATAATAAATTTGCTTCCTAAACCAGTTACCATTCCTTCATTTTCCATCTTGTCTTCAAAGTTTGTTGAAATATCAGGTATATTGTTGCCTTTTCTCAAGTTCTCTTTTTCCTTGGGAAAAGGCACCTCTTTTTTCATTATTGGATTGAAAAAAAATATGTGTAGCTCAACCTTCATTCATTCATTCATTCATTCATTCATTCATATACTTTATAATTAAGTTTTAGGTGACAGCAGAGAAGATATTATATATGCCTGAGTTGTTGATTTTTTAAAATCTTGCTTAGTTCAGAAATCTGTGTTTTTATTCTCAAGAGATCTAAGCTAATTAGTCCAGAAGTATCAAAAATTTGTTTAAACTCTTAAGCCTAGACCCAAGATAGATATATATAATACTAGAGGCCTGGTGCACGAAATTCATGCATGGGGGTGGGGAGGGGCGGAGTGTCCCTCAGCCCAGCCTGCACTGTTTCCAATCTGGGACCCCTCTCACAATCTGGGACTGCTGGCTCCTAACCACTCGCCTGCTGCTTGCCTGATTGCCCGTAACCACTTCTGCCTGCCTGCCTGATTGCCCCCTAACCACTCCCCTGCTGGCCTGATTGACACCTAACTGCTCTCCTGCTGGCCTGATTGCCCCCAACTGCCTTCCCTTGCCAGCCCTATCATCCCCAACTGCCCTAACCTGCTGGCCTGGTCACCCCCAACTGCCTTCCCCTGCTGGCCTGATAGCCCCCAACTGCCCTCCCCTGCTGGTCATCTTGTGGCAGCCATCTTGTGGCAGCCATCTTGTGATGACATGAGAGTGGCCATCTTGTGATGACATGAGGGCGTCGTGAGAGGGTGCAAGGGCCACCTAGGCTTTTATTAGTATAGATATGCCATTTGCCCAGAATGATGCCAGGAATCAAAGAGGTTATAAAGAAGAATAAGGTGCTAATTCTAACTTCATATTCATAGACAAAGAGAACATAATTATAAAGAAAATATGGGAATAATTGTCAAAATTGGTGGTTCTGTTTTAGTTCAGTGAGCCAAAAGTTCAGAGTAAGGTAGAATAGGGAAATTATTAAACTTGAGATGCATATTAATAGAGAAATTATATTGGTAATAGTCAACTAGAATAGTAGAGTACATTAAAGCAGAAGTTATTCAGGCTCTGAAGAATTAAGTGTTTAAAGAGAGAAATTAATATTAACACATCATTTTAATATCCAGTATTCTTAATACTAAAATATTCATATTTATGAGTAAGGCAGTGTTATGACCATGCTCAGTGATGATTTATACAGGAAAAAAAGCATATAAGTAGAAGAGTAATATCCAGGAAAACATAGAGTGCATATAAGGATGAAATATTATATTTGTCTTTTCTTTTCCCTCTCACTGATGGTTGTTATAGACTTTAATTCCTATTACATATATTATTTAAGATATTGATAAAGCAACTGTAAAAAGACCAAAATTCCTGTGAATTAGGTGAGCTTCATGGTTGTTGTTGTTGTTTATAATCTTTTTTTTTTAGGTATATGATCCAGATGTAATGATGTTAATAGGCTTTAGTTATTTCCATTTGTGACTCTGTAGTTTCTCAATGTCAGTCTTCTAACATCTGATCCAAAACCTCTTTTCATTTTTTACTGTCCTAATTGTTTTTCACCTAACAGATAGGAGGTAGAAGAGTATACCAAGTCATAATGAAGCAAAATAAACTAAGTTCATATGACTCAACCTTGACTGCCTATTAAGATCACCTGGGACCTCCCAGAACATCTGCAGAACCAGTCAAGGGTAGTTTCCAAAGCTCCACAGGTGATTCTAACGTGCAGCAAAAGTTGGTACAGTAAGTCCTCACTTAATATTTTTGATAGGTTCTGTAACTTTAAGGGAATCAATGTAAAACACCAGTTTTATTACAGGCTCAGTGGAATAAACAAGAGTTAAGTTCCTCAGCATCTTTATAATGAAAAGATGTTGAACAAAACAATATTGCTTGAGGGCCTGCTGTACTGCTATACTTAGCTGAACTAAGATCATTGTGTGAAAAGTGACTGAAAATAAAGAATATGTAGTTTCCACTGACGTAGAACTCAGAAAATCCACATGAGAAATTTAAATACAAAGACAAAATTGAATTTTTAAGGGAAATACATTAATAGATTAAATATTTTCATGATCAAGGATTTTGAGTTGGAAATTCAATGAACAAAATAGAAGTGAGATAGTCACCATTAAGAACCAGTTAAGTCTTATGTAATTTTAAGTGGAAGAAGCACCTTAAAATTCACAGCAAAAAATGGAAAAAGATGGATAAATGAGTGAAAAGATAAATGACATGGTGTACTTATACATGAGTTATAATATGGAACATATAGCCTTGCATAAGAAAAGTAGAGATAAATAAAATTTGACTCAATTAGTAGGAAAAAAAATGGTCACTGTGTAAATAATGCATTGATTTAAAGCTTCCATAAGGTTTAGGAAAGACTAATGTAAAACAAAGTAAAAATTAAAATGGAATGTCAATATTAATGATTATCACTTGGGAAATGTTTGAATTACAGATTAACAAGAATGGTCTTATAAGTTGAGGACAAATATATTAAAGAAAGACAATTTAACCACAAAATTCTTTGCAAGCAGAGGAGGCTATAAATGAACAGCACCATATAGAATAAAAATTAAAGAACAGAGACCCAAAAATCCTATTCCCAGTTAAAATATTACTCATGTGTCAGGGAAAATAGTTTGTAATTACCATATTTTCCGGCGTATAAGACGACCGTGCATATAGAAGATTTTCCTGGGTTAAAAAGTCATCTTATACGCTGGAAAATACGGTATGTAAGAATTAAAAAAATGTAGCATCCATGTAATTAATATGAGGGAAATGCTTGAGAAAATGCCCTAACCACCACCACCAACAACAATAAAAAACATTTATAAAAGTAATATGAGCAAAGCAATATATATAATAGATAACATTATAAACAAAATTTTAATATATATGGAAGAACATTTTTAAAATTATATAATCTAAACGAAGTAGTTGAAAAAAATAAATGAGGATGGGGTAATAAAAATTCACTGAAATAGTCTAGCCATATGTTTTTCTGGAAAGCACAGGATAGCAAATATTTTATGCCCTATGGTCTTTGTCACAACTACTCATCTCTGCCATTGTAACACAAAGACAGCCAAGGTGGGCATGGACAACAAATAAATGGGATGACTGTGTTTCCGTATAAGTTTATTTACAAAATTAGGCAGTGAGATGGATTTGGTTTATGGGCAGTAGTTTAATAACCTCTTCTCTACAGAAATTGTGTGTGTGTGTGTGTGAAAAGCAAACAGGCCAATGGAAATATCAGTACAAATGAAAGAAAAGTAGGGAAGTAACGTCATGAACAGCAGTATGAGGAGCTCAATGGATATGCTCTTGAATGAAGCAACCATAACATCTAAAAGTTATCTATACTTATAAAAACATAATAGCTAATTAGACCGGACATATACCAGATGTCCTTCCGAAAAAAGTCACAGTGGCAGGGGCCGAGGCAGAGGCAGTAAGGGGCAAACAGGTCAGCAGGGTGGAGCAGTTAGGGGGCAATCAGGCTGGCAAGGGGGAACAGTTAGTGGGCGATCAGGCCAGCAGGGGGGAGCAATTGGAGGGCAATCAGGCCGGTGGGATGGGGACAATTAAGGGGCAATCAGGCCGGTGGGATGGGGACAATTAAGGGGCAATCAGGCCGGCAGGGGGGAGCAGTTAGGGGGCAACCAGGCTGGCAGAGGAGGGCAGTTAGGGGACGATCAGGTCAGCAGGCAGAGGCGGTTAGGGGCGACATGCACTGACTACCATGTGGAAGTCGACTGGTTGACCAGTTGCTATGATGTGCACTGACCACCAAGGGCAGATGCTCTGACTAGTAGGTTAGCTTGCTGGTGGGGTCCAGCCTATTGAGACTGAGCGAGATGGGCCAGACACTCCCTAGAGCCTTCCTGCAGTCCTTCCCTGATCGTGCAATTCCCTCAGCCTGGCTTGCACCCTGTCGCAATCTGGAACCTCTCGGGGGATGTCAAAGAGCTGATTTCAGCCCAGTCCTGCAGGCCAATACCCTTGGGATTGTACCAGATGCAGGGTTCATGGCTCCCGAGCACTGCCGCTGCAGCGTGAGCCTCTCCCAATCAGGACTGATTGGGCGCAAGCCTGCGGCAGGCACAGTGGGGCCTGGATGAGTGGGAGCAGCAGGTAGGAGCTGCATGTGTTGTTGGACTGCGGGTTTCATCTCAATCCCTGCAGGCCACCCAGAGGCACCCCACCCATGCTCAAATTTGTGCACCAGGCCTCTAGTGTTTAAAATAAAAGTCTTTAGAAATTGTCCTAAGGACATACACCAAATGAAGAAACCTTTATTCAAGAAATTCCATTAAATCTTAGTATGAAAGTCCATGGCACTTGAGCCATGATCCACTTCCTGCTCCATAACCTCAGGTCAATGTGACCAAAGCTTCATTCTGAGTAGGTATGGCTAGCATTAGATTCCCTCATCCCCTAGCTCAGAGTCAAGGTTATGCCATTTCACTAGAAGGGACAAACACCTTATTTCTCATTTCACAAACTCCATGTTACAGAGAGTAAATTCCAGGTGAGAAAGGCCAAGAGAATAGAGCTTCTGCTCTCTCCTGAAGTATACTGGGGAATCCTTCTTACCCAACTCATGCATAGAGATGATATTTCAACCAAGAGAGATAAGCCAAAAATACTAGCATTACTGCCTCTGCCTGGTACCTAGCTGGTAAAGCACTGTTGTCATCCTAAAAAAAGCAAGCTACTGTCACTGAATTTTAGGTGATAAATATTCTGAAAAGCTACAAAGAAAGTAATTACAGCATTATTTCTAGTTTTAAAAAATGATTACAAATTAAATAAATTAAAATTTTAAGAAGTAAAGATTTTTAAAAAATCATGCCATAACACAAATTTTTAAAAACTCCTCAAAGTTTGAATAAAAAAACAAAATCAAGTGAGAGATGTAATTAATGAACTATAAAACAAGGACACAACAAAAAGGATTATTATCTAGAATTAGTTGTAAAAGATACAAATTATAAAATAAGTGGCTACAACTATCACAAAAAGCATTAGTGAAAAACATCAATGAAAGGAATTTAAAAATGAATGATATATCCATATCTACATACATTAAAGAGATGAAAAGCATATTATAAAAATATTTTATACCAATATAATTGAAAATGTAAATGGAATTGCAATATCATAAAAAATACAATTTACCAATACTAACACAATTAAGAATAGAAATTCTAAATAACCCTAGACCTTAAGATGATATTATCAAGCTGGCCTCGTGAGATAGGCTGGTGACAGTTCCAGCCTATCTCACGAGGCAAGCTTGATAGGAAATCATAACAAGAGTAATATGAAAAGGGAAGTTAACCTTTCGCACTCGGATGTCGAGTGTGACTCGACACGGTTAGCATTAGAATAAAGGAATCGAGAAAAAAGCAAGCGAGTGCAAAGGGTTAAAGTCTAAACTCAATCACAATCATCAATAAGATGATATTTTAAGATTTTATCAGTAGTTATCCATCACTTTACATAAAGGAGTAAATATGACCAATTTGTGATTATTTTGGCTACTGAATGTTGATGTAATATTTAAAAAGCATCAACATCATTTGACAAGTTATGAAATATTTGTGAAATATATGTATAATATACACTTGTAACTTTTTAGGTTCTACCTGCACATGGTATCATACCATTTCACACAGAGTATAAGAGCCTTATAATAATATCCTTGCATTTTTTTCTCCTGCTTTTTGTGTTAATTTGTTGCAAATTTTACTTATAGCTTACACTTCACTTATCTATAATAATAAAAGTGTAATATGCTAATTAGACCAGACAGCCAAATGACCTTCCAGATGAAGCCGGGGCTGCAAGGGCCGAGCCCCTTACACAAATTTCGTGCATCAGGATTCTTGTATGTTATAAACTTTATTCAACATTTTTATTTATTTTATTTAAAGAATCATTTATTTAAAAATATACTTAAATATTAAGAACAATCCTACCTAATAAAGAGTAATATGCAAATTAACCATTACTCTGCTATACCCACCAGCCACGCCCACCAGCCATGCTCACCAGACAATCAGTGCAAGTATGCAAATTAACCCCAACCAAGATGACTGCTGCCACAGAGAGCAGGAGGAAGGTTTGGGTTTCCCCAGCAATAGAGGAAGCCAAGCTTCCCACACACCCTGGTGGGCCCAGGCCTTCACTCAAGAATACAAAGTTTCAATTATAGAAGATAAATCCCAAGAAAAATGGCGGCAGCCATGGAGCTGGAGAGAGCAGGCTAGGGTTGCCCCCGGCGACCAAAGAAGCCAAGCTTCCAACCTGCCCTGGCCGGCGCAGGCCTCCTCTTAAGGCTACAAAGTTTCAATTATAGAAGGTAAACAAATCCAAATAGAAATGGCAGCAGCCACGGAGCGAGCAGGAGGCTTGGCTCCGCTCTAGGCTACAAAGTTTCAATTGTAGAAGATAAATATATCCCAGATACCAGGGCCTCCGCTTGGGTCGCCAGGGGGTGTGGCCAGCCTGAAAACCACCACAGGCAAGGGTGCCCAGGCTGCCCCATGCCCCAAGGGAAGCCCCACCCTGATCCAGGACACACTTCAGGGCAAACCAGCCAGCCCCCACCTTTGCACCAGGCCTCTATCCTATCTAATAAAAGAGTAATATGCAGATTGACCATCACTCCAACACACAAGATCAAGATAGCTGCCCCCATGTGGTCAAAGATCCTGCCCCCATGTGAACACAAGATAGCCACCACAAGATGGCCAGCAGGGGAGGGCATTTGGGAGGGACCAGGCCTGCAAGGGAGGGCAGTTGGGGGCAATCAAGTCTGCAGGGGAGGGCAGTTAGAGGTGACCAGGTCGGCAGAGGAGGGAAGTTGAGGGCAAACAGGCTGGCAGGGGAACAGTTAGATATCAATCAGGCTGGCAGGGCAGTGGTTAGGGGGTGATCAGGCTGTCAGGCAAAAGTGGTTAGGGGCAATCAGGAAGGCAGGCAGGTGAGCAGTTGGGAGCCAGCAGTCCTGGATTGTGAGAGGGATGTCCCACTGCCCTACATGGGCAGTGCAACATCCCTTGAGGGGTCCCAGATTGGAGAGGGTGGAGGCTGGGCTGAGGGACACCCCCCCACCTGTGCATAAATTTCATGCACCAGGCCTCTAGTTTTATATATTTACATATATTTACATAGCTACCTCTTCCACTACTCTTCATTCATTTGTGTGGGGATTAATATTTTTATCCATTGTCATTTTCATTCTGTCTTAAGAACTTAAATAATATAGTTCTTTTGGTGATACTCATCTTCCTGTTGATAATGTTATCATTCCTATTCTTTGAATTTGTTCTAATATGCTGTTAAGTTACTTAAAAGGAGTTTCATTTTTGGGTTTTGGTTTTATGATTTGTGAGACTGAAGGCCATCTCAGGCTATGGTTGTTATACTCCACTATGGAAGCACTACCAGTCCATGCCCTCTACACAATGTCCTGTGAATCAAGAGGTTTTGCATCTATGATGAGAATGAGCACTATTCTTAGAACTGTATGAGTACTGTGCACATATCACTAATCTTTTCTGATAGTTCTTTCCCAAGCCTTCATTAATTTTCTTGCATACTTGCCCTGATCAGAAGTCAGTGAAATATGCAAAGGGGGCATATCTAGACATCTAGATATGCCTAAAGTTATCTCTCTGTGGAGCTCTGTCCTATACCGCACTTGATCCTGTTAATTAGAAACACCTAGTCCAGGAAATGCAGGTCTATCTCTTCAATTCAGGAAGTCCACCAGTTTTCACCTGAGTATCCTATTCACCAGCCTAGAATCTTTCTCAGACTGTGTCATTCATAAGCTCACCTTGTTTGTTTTCCAGTCTTACGGATAACTGGCCAGGTATGTTTGAAAGCCATTGTTTCATAAATTTTGTCAGTTTTATTTCAGGCGATTAGGTAAATCTCTCTTGTTGTTTTATACCTTGGCAGGGTTGAAATTACCTGAGAGTTGCAATTGCTTGATAAAGTTAGTTAAAACAACAATATAATAACTTTAAAAATAAGCCATGTAATTAAAACTAGTGTTTACTTATTTAAAAAAAAATCCCTTAATGCAAATAAATATTAACCTGTAATTTAAAAAATAGCCTTATGTATTTGAATGATTGTTTCAAAATTATCTTTACAAAACTAAGTTCCTGATGCTTTTCCCATTTTTTTTCTGGAAGTATTTGCATAATGCTAAATCAGCATATGAGGATTAAAGCCACCAGCAAGCCAATTTAATATTTGCTAAATTCATACAAATTAAATTTGTAGATTGCTGGGTTTTCTCCAAATTGATTCCTAAAATCTATACCATTTTAATTTGTGAATGATTTATGGAGATTTTAGAGAATTTAGAAAGTATGGTAGATTTACTAGAGTTTTTTAGGCCCTGGCCTTTTACTTTAGGTCAAAGCAAACACTTTACATTCACAGAGCACAGCTGATGACAAGAAAACCTGACACTTCCATACATGTGTGTGTTTTTTTCCCATTTTTAAACATTTGATAATTTCTTATACATCCCATGAATTACAATATAAGAAAGTTTTTTTGAAATGGATAGTTAATGGCCACATGAATTTTTTCAAATCTCAAAACATTACTATGGGAGCCTATTACACAGAGCCTTACATTAAAATATATTTGTAAGAATTGAGGGGGAAAATAAGATTACAATGTTCTCCAGTGAATGCTCTTACCATGGAGTTTTGGCTGAAGTGATCAGTCATTATTAACAACTATCTTAATAAGAAACTTTAACACAGAAGTAAACATCACCCACCAACGATGATAATTTTGAAGTAAAATAAAAAAAAGGCAGTTAAAATGTTGCCAAAGTATATGACTTAAATGGTCAATGCCAACAACAAAGCATGTAATCAAAAGCAAAATGTGTTTCTAAAGATACTAGAGGTTCCTAGTACCATACTTGTAATGTATTTAGATAGCATAGGGTAAATAATTGAAATGAAAAATTGTCATAAGCTTTTTCAGAAGTTGAAATATTAGTCTTAGCAGTTTTCAAAAGGACCTAATTGTGATTCTAACTATAAGTAAAAGTGGGTATTTATTTTCCTATGGAGTCTTTTTTTGACATCTGTGGAATTGGAGATTCATATTATCTTTGAATATAAAGGGAATTGCTATTGAATATTAAAACACCTCTTGTAACTAGAAGAACTTTGGTGTTGTTGCTGTTGTTAAGTAATAAGAAATTTATATGAATAAACATTTTTTTTCAAGTTGAAATTGAAGGGAAAATTTAAGTTATAAAAATAATTTAATGAACTTAAATTATGCTTATGTAATCATTATTTTTATCTTAGTTTTTATTAATATGAATGACAAATAATAGGTTTGCAATACAAATTCTGCCTAATTGAATTTGAATTGATACAAGGACACCAGAACAACTTGACAAAAAAAAGAGAACATATACCCAAAACAAAAGAAAATGAAATTCCTCCAAAATTGCCTGTATTTCTTTGCAAACACACACACACATACACACATACACACAAACACACACACCCCAAATACACACACATACACAAAAACAAAACATTTCTTAATACTATTTAAAAATCTTGTTGTTTTCCTAAAATGCTGCATGTGAACAACCAGCTCTAGAATAACATAATAACTTTTTTAAAAAGTAATTAAACATTGAGGCCAGGCACTGGGGTGACTCTAATGCCTTGGTAGCCCAGTAAGCAAACCAAAACCTAAGCCACAGTCAATGCACTTGAATCAGAGAAAATAAAACTTAAGAACAACCATTCACAAACAGCCAGCTAAGCTCTCCCAAATAGCTGTAGTCAATTTTATACTTAAAAGCTGCTAAAAGAGATATTAAATGTTCTCAACACATACACACACACATACATACACACATGGTTATAATGTGATCATGATATGGGCATAGCTAACAATAGTAGTAATTATTTAGCAATATATATATATATGTGTAAATCAAAATTCTATACACCTGAAACTTAGAGACGTTATATATGTCAATTATATAGTCAACATACAGTCAAGGAACAGTAAATTTTGATTATGGTTTTGTTTTTATGATGTTAGTGTCATCCAGTGGCATTAAACTAGTAATAAAAGCTAGGATATACTGAAAATAAAATCTGGTTATAAACAATAATAAAGGTTATAAAGGAAAGAACAGGGAGGTATGACAGAACATAATAGGGGCCAGCTAATCTTTCAGTGAACAATGTCACTAGAATTGAAAATTGACATAAAAATAAGATTTAATTTGATCCAGGTATGGGAGCAAGGGTTCTAGTAGGAGGAATTTTATGAGCAAACCTCTATGAAGGATGAAACATGATGTGCTCAAGGAACTGAGAGAGTATTGCTGTGTCTGAAAAATAATGAGGAAAAGGAAATGAGTTTGAAATGAGTATTGAGACTAAGAAGGAATCTCCTACAGTCAATCTTTGTTGGCCATGAATTTAGCTATGATCCAAATTGCAATGGGATATGATTGCAGAGATTGAACCTGTAGCACATGAGGAACTATGTTCTGGCAGCTACATGTAAGATGAATTGGGAAGATCCAAAGTAGGTAGCAGAAGTTTAGAGATGACACTGACATGCATTAAGTGGTTTGGGTAGATGGAGAGAGGTGGCATAAGGAATGTATTTTGGATGTGGATTTTGATGTAGGAGGGTAAAAGAAAATGACATGTCAAGATTTCTAGCATTATTACTAGATGTAAGGAGTAACATTTACTACATGGGGTAACAAAAAGGAAAAAAAAATTTGTAATGAGATAATAAAAGTTAATTATTGACTTTTAAGCTTTAGAAAAATGATGTAAAACATACATAGGGAGATGTCAATAAGTAGTTGAATACATGGAGTTTAGAAGAAAGGTCTGGGCTTGATCTGAAAATTTGAGAAATGAGTGCATCTGGTTATTTTTGTAAAGATTTAAAAATAAATGAGATTTGTACAGAGAGTGGAGAGCAGCAAGATCCAGAGGAGAATATCAGAAATAGTAACTTAATTGTCAAGTAAAAAATGATAAAATGTGGCCAAATTTGTACAAGTCAGGGAAGTATTAATGAATTAAATGCTCTTAAGAGATCACTCATGTGCAGCAGACTTAACAATAAGCTCACTAGTAATTGAGTGTGAAGACATTTTGTGTAGTGTTGGGATAGTATTCATGTCAAAATGAGTCAAAAAGCACATTCCTGGTAGAGAAAGACAGAAAAAAAGATATTTCAACTTCACTAAGAATCACCTATACAGAATTGGAAAGAGAAAGAAAAACATTGGGGTGGCTTACAAAGTCAAGAGATGGTATTTTTTTCTTTGTTTTTTTTTTTTAATATATTTTATTGATTTTTTTACAGAGAGAGGGATAGAGAGTTAGAAACATGGATGAGAGAGAAATATCAATCAGCTGCCTCCTGCATGCCCCCTACTGGGGATGAGCCCGCA
Organism: Eptesicus fuscus; assembly: GCF_027574615.1. Classification (NCBI taxonomy): domain Eukaryota; kingdom Metazoa; phylum Chordata; class Mammalia; order Chiroptera; family Vespertilionidae; genus Eptesicus; species Eptesicus fuscus. The sequence goes on along the minus strand of NC_072488.1, from coordinate 48,027,868 downwards.
ACCAAGGTACATGCCCCCGACCAGAATCGAACCCAGGACCCTTGAGTCCACAGGCCGACGCTCTATCCACTGAGCCAAACCGGTTTCAGCTCTTTGGGTTTTTTAACTTCATTTATTTTTAATTGCATTTATTACTTTGAACATACAATTGAGAACAAGCAAACACAGCTTATATCTACCAGTGGATATTTGTATCAGATCACTTGCTGTTAAAAAATAGTACTGCTAATTTCCCATTCCAATTCTTATTTTCCCTATCCAACCTTCAAGGAGGCATTGCCTAACATAAGAGAAGAGTGAGTCATTCTAATACAAAAGTTTTACGTTTTACTTTCTATAAATTTTAAAATAAATATATACAAAAATCTGTATTATACTTTAATACTTATACAATTGTCCCATTCCATAGTGTTTCATACTTTGACATCTATATTTTTAAACTTGAACTTATGTATTTAACATTGATTCAGGCATACATATAGTTAGAGCTCATTTTAATTACTTTTTCCCACTGTTACAATAAAGTAAAATGTAATGACTATTCACCTTTGAGGGACATTTGAGATTTCCATGCTTTTTGGACTTTATAAACAGAGATACTATAAGCTTTCTTATATGTTTCTTTTTGAAAGCATAATAAATTATTTAGGGTAGACACTTAAAAGAAGAATTGGTTATTGTATGTTACATGCTTTTTCCCTTCACTTGCTCATTTTTTAATTATTTCGGTATATAATTATCCAGTTTATTGTTTCTAAAATATATGAATTTATCTTCTCCTGTTCATTTTCCAAATCTTAGACATTGGTTTTCTTGTTAATTTATTCAGCAAGAAATACCACTTTACTATTATATTACACTTATTAATAATTAGTAGTAAGGTTCAGTATTTATATATTTGATTATTGGCCTTTTAGGTTTCTTTCTCTGTCAACTGTATGTTCTTACATGTTTTATCCATTGTGAGGTTTCTTTTGAGTTGTAGGTGATCCAAGGTGTGAATAATAGGGGATCCTGGAGAGAGGGTATAACTAAAAAATCTTTCATCATATCGAGACTCTTGAAATATCTAAAACTAGTCAAAAGTAGAGAAAGTTTATTCAATGTTAGTTTTACTTCTCTTTCTCCATCTTGCCAGAGAGCTTCAGCTAAGTTTCTTTTTTTAAAAAATATATTTTATTGATTTTTTTTACAGAGAGGAAGGGAGAGGGATAGAGAGCTAGAAACATCGATGAGAGAGAAACATCGACCAGCTGCCTCCTGCACACCCCCTACCGGAGATGTGCCCGCAACCAATGTACATGCCCTTGACCAAAATCGAACCTTGGACCTTTCAGTCCGCAGACCAATGCTCTATCCACTGAGCCAAACTGGTTTTGGCTTCAGCTAAGTTTCTATCTGCTTTTATATATAAACTAGAGGCCCAGTGCACGAAATTCATGCATGGGGGGGGGGGGTGTCCCTCAGCCCAGCCTGCACCCTCTCCAATCTGGGACCCCTCAGGGGATTTCCACCTGGATTCCCATGGGGATTGGGCCTAAGCTGACAGTCAGACATTCCTCTCACAGTCTGGGACCCCTCACTCTTTACCGCTTGGCTTGATGCTCCTTAGCGCTGCCACAGAGGTGGGAGAGGCTCCTGCCACCACCACTGCACTCACCAGCCATGACCCAGGCTTCTGGCTGAGTGGCACTCCCCCTGTGGGAGTGCACTGACCACCAGGGGGCAGCTCCTGAGTTGAGCATCTGCCCCCATGGTCAGTGCATGTCATAGCGACTGGTCGTTCTGCCGTTTGGTCAATTTGCATATTAGCCTTTTATTATATAGGAATAGGAACTTAAATTAGTCTTGCAAAGTATATATGTGGTCTCTTTCTACCAATCTGAAAATCTGCTGTTATGTACCAAAAATCTCAACATACAGAAACAACACCATAACATAAATATGTTGGTGTTTATTTAAGGAAAATGATTACCATTTTATTTTTATTACTTTAAAAATCTTTTAAAGTCATTATTCTAATTAAGAAAATGTATGCTTCAGAAACAATCATTGTTGTGAAAATAAGCAACACTGGGGGAAAAAGAGCACTTTAATGCACATATATTCACTCCTAACAAGCTTAAATGGGAGGACTAATATTATCATGTTGGTGTGAATACTGTTACTGTTTTTGTTGTTTGAGAACTACACTGCTGACAATGTTTACGAGCCTGGAAGACTCCTTAAGCAAAGTAAAAATAATGGCAATAAAAATGATAGTCATATTAACACCAAAGCTTACCTTCCAAAGAGAACTTTTTCATACTCTGATTTCTTTACTAGAAAAACAAAAAGATGCAAATATATTTTCCACTGATAAAAACTATAAAATCTTAGTCTATGAAGTATTCAGTTCAATAAGTGAAGCATGTACCTCAATCAGGTACAGTGAATTGGGCAAAACACATTACATTAGGAAACTTAGTTTCTGGAGTTGTAGAGCAATCTGAAATTTGAGTAAGTCATAGAATCTATGAAATTATACAACATTTAAATCAATTATGCCCTGAAGTGCCTTGACAAGAGTAGTCAAATCAATAAAATCTGCAACCATTCATAAAGTAATGCATATTGATAATCACAATATAGTGCTCTCTCCCAGTGGGTAACTTTGAAATTCATCATATTTATTTCCATCTTTGTATGTAGTTAAAATCCTAACCTAATCCATTCCTTTAAAAAGATCATATTTTGTATGTGCTTTTCCCATACTCTCACACCTAATATATCACAGAGTTCAGCATTAACTGGGACCCAGATGGTACAGGAACAAATACTTATTCAAGTAAATGCTAAGTGCAAATATAGCCTTGAATTCTGCAAGCACCCTATGAAGTCATAAGAAAAGTAAACTCATTTTACACTTTGTAAGTGTGTCAAACATAACACAAATTCCAGATTCTGTATTTAGCTAGATCTACAAATGAGTTCACCATGACCCCATAAACGTGCAGAGAAGATTCAAGGTTGTCTTGATAATTGTTTTTCCCTTAAATCTGAAGAAAAAAGGCTCTTCCTTGTTTTAGATGAAGCACTTAGAGAATAACACTAGCTTTCTTCCTTTTAATGTAAAGTCAATTATTTCATTTAATTGAAACCTTCATAATAGAAAAAGTATAATTGGGAAGAAGAGGATACTACTCTTCTTTCACTTTCTCTAGTTGCTTTTGTTCCTGAATCCTGGGTAACTTTTTAAATTGCTATTCTTTTATTTCCAGTTCTCCATATTTCCAATTTAGATGATAATCATAGATTACTCTGCCATAGTATGATTCATCACATAAGTACGCACTTCACAAATGTACACACCCACATGCATAAATATACACTTTCCACTGTGGATCAACTTCCAAAAATGTTAACAATGTGGTTGGAGCTATGAATCACCTTGAATCTTTAATATTAATATAACATACACTGTAGGTTGTGCTTAGATGTCAAGACACTCACAGCCTCTTAATCAAAAAAGATTAGAAACAAGACATAAATATAAAAGAAGAAGTAAATGTACAAAAATAATAATAACAGCATGGTGTAGGGATATAGGGCTATAGTGGGGAGGAATAAACAAAAATGTGTGAAATCTTAGCATGACTTGAAACATGTAGACCCAAACCATTATGGACTACTGAATATTTTTACCTTCCTACATGGTACAGTAATAAACTTTTTCAGGAATTGATTTTTTAATTAAATTGAGCTTCAAGCGATGACCTCATGCCCTACAGTTCTGGAAATAAAAAATAGATTTATAGTTGTTTGTACAGAAAATAATACAATAATTACTAAATAATAGTAGAAGAATAAACTCTGTGTTTCACATACTCACAACTGTACAGGTTTGCCCCACCCTGTATATCAAAATGAAGGATCTCCTATCCTATATAATAAAAGGCTAATATGCAAATCGACCAAACAGTGAAACCACCAGTCACTATGATGCGCACTGACCACCAGGGCACAGACACTCAATGCAGGAGCTGCCTCCTGGTGGTCAGTGCACTCCCAAAGGGGGATCGCCACTCAGTGAGAAGCTGTGAGCCCGGAGAAGTCCTGAGCCAGGTTCATGGCTGGCGAGCGCAGTGGTGGTGGTGGGAGCCTCTCCCACCTCCACAGCAGTGCTAAAGGATGTCCGGCTGCCAGCTTAGGCCTGCTCCTCAGACTAAGTTGGACATCCCCCGAGGGCTCCCGGACTGTGAGAAGGTGCAGGCCAGGCTGAGGGACCCCCCGAATGCATGAATTTTTTGCACTGGGCCTTTAGTTTGCAAATATTGATGATAGAATGGGGTGTAGATGGCAAAAAAGCAATGCAAAGAGCTTCTTGACTTTCCTAGACATGAATAACTAACTGCTCTCTCTAACAGTAAGTCATGAATAATTTGGGGATCTTGAAACAGTGATAGTATATGAAACAGAAAGGGTGCATACTATTATTTACAATGTGTGCCAGGTCCTGTGGGTTTACTAGTAAGATGTATGATCCAGTATAGCATAGTCTATCAGAGAATATTTATCGATAAGCAAAGGTACAAATATGATTGGGAACTCAGAAGCAAAGTGTTGAGCTGAAGAATTTGAGAGAATAGTGTAAATCATGTAGCTTACTATGAACACAGCAATGAAGGGTCTAATTCAGTTCAAGCAAAGTGAATAACATTTGCAAAGACACAAATTATAACGTTGAAGGAACGGAAATTTGATCAGAGTGGCTGGGCATTGAGTATAAATGGAAATGCTGTACAGAAGCTTTCTATGAAAAGTTCTGTATGTCAGATCTGAAGGCCTTAAAATTTGGAGAAAAATCATGTATTCAAGATTTTTCTGTTTAGTAATAAAACCTAACACTTTAGCTGGGGACATGGCACATCTAAAGACTACATTTCTAAGCCTTCTATGTCACTAATATAGGTCATGGGACCATGTTTTAGGCCATGATAGATGAGACGAGGTGTATACAATTTGCAAGTCCTGTCCTTGAAAGGAAGCAGCTAACTCTCCAAGATTGTGTTCAAAATTCTCCTACTTTGGAACTTGGATATGGTGTTTAGTGACTCATTATATTGATCAGAGATAATTTAGGAGATGGGAGGGTAAGGAAAAAAGAAACGTGAGTCCTTTGCTTAGCCTAGTGAATCAGAATCCTCCTGTTTGTTTTCACAGCCTACATACTGAATCTTTTATGTAGAAGGGAAGGAAAAATTAAAAGAGCTATTTCCCCCTCTACTTTATAGTAATTTATATGCCACATAAATCAGCTGTCCCTTAAAAGTCTGATAAAATTCAGTTATAAAATAACCCAGAGTTAACTTAGAAATAGATGTTCATTCACTTGCCTTTAAAAATAGTTTTGTTAGAGGTTGGATTGCTAGAAAAAAGTTTATAATGTGAATTTCCTAGCAAATAGTAATTATAAATCTAGATCTTAATCCTAGAAGTTCACCCTTACATATCCTCTCCATTTATGTCTCCTCTTAACTTCTCCAACACTCATGCAAACAAGTCTTCTACCTGAAATTATTTATTACTAGAGTCCTGGTGCACAAAATTCTGCACTCAGGGGGGTCCCTCAGCCCAGCCTGCACCCTCTTGCAGTCCAGGAGCCCTCAGGGAATATCCAGCAGTCAGACATTCTTAGCGCTGCCACAGAGGCAGGAGAGGCTCCTGCCACCACCTCTACACTCACCAGCCGTAAGCCTGGCTTCTGGCTGAGTGGCACTTCCCCTGTTGAATTGGGATGAAACTGGCTCTCTGAAATCCCCTGAGGAGTCCAGATTGTGAGAGGGCGCAGGGCAGGCTGAGGGACACCACTGGTGCACAATCAAGGCCAGGAAGAGATGCGGGAGGTTGGCCAGCCAAGGAGGGACTGTGGGAGGGCTCCAGGATGTGTTTGGCCCATCTCGCTCAAGCTAACCAGTCAGAGCATCTGCTGCCTCGTGGTCAGTGCACATCATAGCGACTGGTCAACTGGTTGACTGTCTGCCCCCTGGTGGTCAGTGCAGGTCATAGCAAGTGGTTGAGTGGCCTTAGCATATCTTTAGAATATTATGCTTTGATTGGTTTAACAGCCGACTGGTTGACCAGACATTTAGCATATTAGGCTTTTATTATATAGGATTCTCCTCTTTTCCCTTGAGAGTTCAAATAATTTGTATATTTTTCAAAAATATTTATCATTTAGTTTTGCATGCTTTGGAAATTTATATTAAATTAAACCTGCCTGAATTTATGCTATAATTTCTCTTTTTATTTTTATTTACATTTATTCTATATTATTGTACATACTAGAGGCCTGGTGCACAACATTTGTGCACTGAGGGGTTGGGGGAAGGTCCCTCAGCCTGGCCTGCAAGCTCTCTCAGACCAGAACCCCTCAGGAGATGTCCGCCTTCCAGCTTAGGCCCCGCTCATAGCGACCGGTCATTCTGTTGTTTGGTTGATTTGCATATTAGGGTTTTATTATACAGGATAACAATATATTTATGTCCATGTTTTATTATTTATCTAATATTATGTTACTAGAGGTCGGGTGCATGGATTCATGCACATTGAAAGGAAATTAACAAGAAGGTGGCGGTGGGGTGGGACTGGATGAGACAGGCCCAACACGCCCTGGAGCCAACCTCCCATGGTCCCACCCTGGCCAGCCACACGTGGGGCAGCACCAGGGCTTGAAGGGCTTCTGCAGAGTGAACAAGGCCCCTCTGGCAGGAGGGGTCCCTTGGCCTGGCCTTCAGGGATCATCCCTCACTAACCCCCCTGCCAGCCTAGTTGTAGGCAGCCATCTTGTGAGATTGTGATGGTCAATTTGCATATTACCTCTTCATTATATAGGCTAGATTATTTATTAATTAAGTTCATGCAAGACTCTAATGCCACTATAGTTCCTTCATTTTTAAAGTTATATTGTGTGAAAAATCCACATTTGTACTTATAGATATTGCTGTTACAACCTTGTATGGACAATACAAAAGTTTTAAGGATGTTTGAGTAAAAGTGATACTTCTGAGTCACAGAATTTAAACTTATTTGGTTTTATTAAATAATGCCAAATTATTTTCCAAACTGTTACGGGGCAATTTCCATTTCCAACAGTTGTAGTGCAGGCATAAGCAACAGTCTTGACATTCACTGTCAAACATTTTAATACTTGTCATTCTGGTGAATACAAATATTATTTACCTATGTATTTGTTATTTGTATTTCTCTGTATGATAATGAATGTTCACTTTTTTTCAATGTATTTACTGTCACTTCATGCATCTTTCTGTGAACCACACACTTAAGTTATTTACCTCTTTTCAAGCATTTACTATCTAACCTCAAATGGAAGACGAGGTGGGTTGTGGTGGGGGGAGATATCAGCCAAAGAACTTATATGCATATATGCATAACCCATGGACACAGACAATAGGATGGTGAAGGCCTGAGGCAGGGATGGGGGGACAGGGATGGGCTAGAAGAGGTAAATTGGGGTAAAGGAGGGATATATATAAAACTTTCAACAATAAATATTTTTAAAAATGAAAACATATATTCTGGACACTTATTATCCTTTGCATGTTTATGCATTTTAACCTCTCTCAGTAATTTTATTTTACCTTATTTAATATCTGAAGCCTTAATTTTAATGTAACTTTTTTTACCAGTTATTTTTTTTTTACTAGAGGCTCGATGCATGAAGATTCATGCAAGAATGGGCCTTCCTTCCCCTGGCTGCCAGCACTGCCTTCGCTCTGGCTGGAGCCACCTTTTCAATCTGGCCGGAGCTGACTTTCTGCCTTCCCACGCTGCCCAGAGGCCCAGAGCAGCTGGGGCAGTGCGGAACGCCTGCATCATCACCATGGCGACAACACAAGCATCCTGCCCCCGGCCACTTGTCACCTGCATATGCAAATTAACCTGCCAAATTTTTTGTTGGGTTAATTTGCATACTCACTCCTGATTGGCTGGTGGGTGTTGCAAAGGTATGGTCAATTTGCATCTTACTCTTTTATTAGTGTAGTTATTAGTGTAGATGGTCTGGACTTAAGACTTTTATAGAAAAATTCAGACGGTACTCTTTTTTGAGGACTGAACCATTTGTCTTTAGCTTCTGAAAATGTTTACAGCTGAATCTTACTGTCCACCTACCCTCTACTACAAACTCACACACACACACAAACACACACACACACACACATTGCCTGGAGTTTACTGTTGGCTGAAAAAAGTCGCTTCCACAAAGCTTTCTTCTGTTCCCCAGAGGCATATTGTGTACAATGACTGGTCATTGTGGAGACAGAAATGCATGGCTTCTGGTCCTACATGAGGACAATGTGATAAGGCCATTCCAGTTCTAAAGCTCCTATGAGACTAGATGAAGCCCATGATGTGCCTGCATCAAAAACCAATTTTTCTTTGACCAATCATGCTTTCTTGATGGACAACCAACAAAAGTGCTCCTCAATCTTTACAATTAAAAGCAAGTAAGAGTGAGTGATTAGGAAGCTGAGGGCTATTAACCACACCACTTAAAAATAAATTGAAATATCTGTCTTAAACCCCCAAACCATTAACTAAATTAGAGGCTAGGACCCCATGAGAAAGTGGAATGGGATTCCTGTGCAATCCTATCTCATGGGTATATAGTAATTATTCCCTGAGTCCTTCCTCAAATAGTCTTAGTCAGGTCATCACATACCAGGAAAAGGGAAATACTCAGACATTTTGAGAAATGTTAAATACAGACATATGTTGACATTGACATTTAAGAACCTAAAGTGTCATTATACTAGTAGTTCTTTAATAGATTAAAAGTATATGAGACAGGCAACAAAGGGATTTCTGGCCAAGGTGTGGTTAACATTGGATATACTGGGTACACAGACCCACTAGGGGCTATTTCCTAAGTCTTGACTTCTGTACTTGGAATTGACATACTTGTTAACTAACCCAATAACCATTGACTTTTCGAGAGCTACCATAGTAAGGGAGGTCAAATAGAATTTTTTGACATGATATTGCCCTTTCCATCTTTAGTAAAGATAGTAAATCAGAATCAATAGTGCATATAAGAGGAATGATAGATACTAGTGACATTCGTAAAGACCCAGATGATATAGGAGCCATAGTCCACACCACATGTGAATATTTTTCACTCCTATTAAAAAACAAATGGATTTTGGAAGAAACAGTGGGCTACTGCAAATTCAGCCAAGAAGTATTCCAATATTATTGAAGATATGTTACCTTTATTAGATTAGGCAAGAAAACTAAGGCTAATGATGATTAAATTATTAATACCACACAACCGAAAGTTGACTTTTGACTCAAGATCCTGCTGACACAAAAGTTCCTGTTCTTAATAAGTTTGAAATATATCCCATGAATATCTTTCTTTTTCTACCATCAGCTTTTACTGACCCATCACTATTTATTCCATGAAGCTACCTAATACATGAGGGAAATTTAATATATATATATATATATATATATATATATATATATATATATATATATATTATTGATTTCACAGAGGAAGGGAGAAGGAGAGAGAGACAGAAACACCAATGATGAGAGAGAATCACTGATCAGCTGTCTCCTGCACATCCCCCACTGGGACCCGGAGACCAAACCCACAACCTGAGCATGTGCCCTGACCAGGATTCAAACTGTGACCTCGTGGTTCATAGGTCTATTCTTAACCACTGAGCAACACTGGCCATGCAGAGGCAAATTTTGATGATATTTGGTAAAAAGGAGAAGTCTAATTACTAAATAGATTTAAAATAAAGTTAAATAAACATAAAATAGACTTTTGTCATTTTTGGTTTTCCAAGCCCTTTCTCTCAGGGAAATAAAATGACAAAATAAGCCAGGAGTAGGTAGAGGCTAACCTATCTCTACAAGTGTTATTGTGGGTAAGATTTTATATCACCTCAACCCCTGATGATGCTGCTTCAAAATTACTTGTTGCAGATATAACAGTCAGGAGAGCACAATGTCAAGGCAGTAAATGGGCATCGGTAGGTTGGACAGTGGATAACATCTAAACAACTCTTTCTGTGATGGGATTTTATTTCGCTCTGCTTCACTTAGTGCCCACATTCACCAGGTTTCTAATAGTTTTTGAGTTACTCATTGTAACCCAAAAGGATACAAAAGATATCTTCAGCAATTTCTTGAGAGGTTAGCTAAAGACCTCTTAACAGCATTATAGTGATTATTCTCAGCAATGGACAATCAACATAGTATCCTGATGTTAGGGGGCATAGAAGTATTCAAGAAAGACAGAGAGCAATGAGCAGCGTTTCAAAGATAGATAAAAAGTTAGGTTGAAATGATCATTCTATCAATATATTAGGTAATGGCTAATATAAAGGAACATCTTATGGCAGTCCATGAAATAAAATTTTATAAATAAAATTAAAAATTATTATGTCAGTTAAACAGATGTTTGACTGGAAACCCAGCAATAACAGTTGGCTCTGGGATGTAGGCGGTATCACCAATGTAGGTAAATATTGTAAGGTAACCTTGAGCCTCTGTGAAAAATATCTAAAGGATCGGATTCCTATTTCTTTTATTCCCCAGAAGTCTCTCTAAATAAATGCACCACATTCATGTCCCACCAGGGAAGACCTTCTCCAAATGCAGGAATCAGACAAGGGTCTGCTGTAATATCATTCTTCCACAAGAGAGAACATTGGGTTGGCGGGTAGTACAAACATATTCCATTATTAAATGTTTAGTTGGTTTCTACCACTGTCAGTCTGCTAAATTGCTTTGCACTTGTCACATGCTTTGGGTGACCCTACATGACATATCCCTCACTTGCTCCACAAGGGAAATTAAGAGTGTGGTCACAGTGTGTTTTTCCTTCATTACAAATGTTTGCATTGATTCGATTTGTGCTCGTTTCTATTTTCTGTTTCTGGTCAGAATAAACTTTGCATTAACCCTCACTGCTTAACTCAGTATGAAGTTCCTCAACTGAACTATATTTCCTAATTCAAAACTAAAATAAGACTTCTGTGTAACAAATTAATTGTTTTCTTTTTGATTCTTTATGTCTCTGAGTTTCAATAGCCATACTAACCCAGAACAATGACAACTCATTTCCTAGTGCCAGTAAATACTGATGCTTTATTATTCACTAGAGGCCCAGTGCACGAAATCGTGTGCGGGTAGGGTTCCTAGGCCTAACCTGCAATCAGGGCCATCCTCCATTTGCTCTCCAGTCCCCAGTCCCACCCTGCTGCTACCCACCCAATCCCCCATGGTTTCCCGTTCGCCATGCTGCGATTGGAGCCTGAGGGCCTGGGGGAGGGACCGAGAGGTGGTCAACGCATCTCATAGCAACTGGTCGAGTGGTTGTTCGTTTGTTATGCAGTTATTGTCACTGGGCTTTTATTATATAGAATTCTGCTTTAGAATAGTTAGATTTCTTAGATAATGTTATTGCTCTGTCCCCATCCCCACACTTCCCATATTGTGATGACTGTTTCCTTATCTGGAAAATAACTGTGTATCCTCTTCATGCTTTAGAGTGTAGTTGGAAACTGAATATGATAATATCCATGATATTGCTTTGTATTCTTTTAAGCATAAAAATACTCATGAAATATGCTGTCTATTGTTATAGTAATGTGATGTTTTGATCAACACTGGTATTTCTCTATTTTTTTCTTCATTATCTCATTCTTGTATCTAACTCTCATTGATTTAGCTTTTCTATACCTCTGTTTCACAAGAAAATAAAATAAATACTTTGACCTTGGGCAAAAGTGATGAAAAAATTAGTATGAAAGCAGACACCAGGTTCAAAATCAGTAGAACAAGTTATTCCCCACATCTTAAACAATTGTTTTAAGACTACCTTCTCACATTATTTTCACCCTATAATCCTTTACCCATCACAGTAGTCAATTGACTCCAATCAAACTGAATTGTTCATATGCTGCAAATATAGTCCATACTTCCCTGTCTTAGCAAATTTACTGAAGTTAACATCATGTCATCCTTCATGGCCATCTCCAGTAATTTCTGATGTGATCTCTTTCTCTCCAAATCTCTAGGTCTTTGCATTTTTCTTAAGTGACTGCGCACTCTCTATCTTATATTAGAAATATCGTTTTACCTATCTTCTCTCTACATACCTGTAAGTTCTCTGACAGCGTGATACTACAAAGTGTACCATGCTGACAGCAGGAACAATTAACATTTTGAACTGAATTAAATTGAAATGATTTACAGTCACATGAGCCTTTTTAGAAAGGATATTAAAAAGTTTATAACTCAGCCAAGAAAACTCTTAAGCCTAAATTATCAATGTGAGATTGATTGTATTAGATACAGATAAAAATTTCTGACTGATGGTTGAAAGATATTAAGTGTTCTCTAGATACAATCAATCAGAAGATTTTGCCATTAATCTATGGCTGTTCTGAAATTTAAGTGGCAAGAACATTTTCCAAATTAAATTTATTGGGGTGACATTGGTTAATAAGATTATATAGGTATCAAGTGTACAATTCTATGGTACACCATCTCTATATTGCATTAGGATATTTCAGTATAGCCATATTTTCTTCTACTCTCTGGTGACCATGTGGTTGCTGCAGTGGCTCCCTACTTCAAGATACTCATGATTTAAACAATTCTAAATTTTTAGACTAAAAACTTCCTTTTTGTCCCTCAGAATGTTTTTACTTTATCTTAACAATAAGAACAACACAGATAAAGGTTATAACTGTTCCTCTGGGAGGACATTATGGAAGGAATTTCCCAAATACTGATGAGGCAATGCAAAACAATCTTATCTTCTAATGAAAAAGTTCAAGAAAATTTACAGAACTTCCTCAAATCTTTCTTTATTCCTGGTACCTGAAGTTATCTCTCTGACATAATCATACCTTTGCATTTACTTTTGAATCTTATTATTGTTGACTGTACCCTAATTAGTTTATTTATCTGAAAAATTACCAAGTCTTGAATATTACCTCTATGAAAATCAGAATCTACATAAAATTTTCAGACTATTTCTTTTACCAACACCTCAATAATCATCATTCCTCCAGGTCCCTTGAAGAGAAGGAATATGGCTATATGTAAATACATAGAGAGCATAGATGTCAACCCCCCCATACTTTTGTACCGAGGAATTAATGACAAATAAAACCTTAAAAACTCCATCCTATCTAATAATAGAGTAATATGCAAATTAACCATCACTCCGCGACAAAATGGCGGCCCCCATAACCAGAAGATGGCGGTGCCCAGTACCCTCAGCCCCGCTGCTGGAGTGTCAGTCCTGTCCACAGGAGCAGCGAGGCTTGATCCGCCCCCAGACACTGCAGACAGAGTCTGGACAGCAGGACATGGAGGCTTCCTTAGCGTGGCGACAGCGGGGAAAACCCTGGCCCGGCAAAAGAGCCTGGACAGCAGGGCTTGGGAGCTTCCTTAGCGCAGAGGTGATGGGAGCACCCCCAGAGCCCAGACAGCAGGGCATGGAGGCTTCCTTAGCACGGAGGCAGCGGGGAAACCCCAGGCCCAGCAAACAGAGCCCGGGCAGCAGGACTTGGGAGCTTCCTTAGCGCAGGGGCAACGGGAGCACCCCCAGAGTCCAGACAGCAGGGCATGGAGGCTTCCTTAGTGCGGCGGCAGCAGGGAAGCCCCAGGCCTGACAAACAGAGCCCGGACAGCAGGGATTGGGAGCGTCCTTAGTGCGGAGGTGACGAGAGCACCCCAGGCCCGGCAGTCAGAGCCCAGACAGCAGGGCTTTGGAGCTTCCTTAGTGCTGCAGTGGCTGGGAAGTCCCCAGATATGACAGACAGAGTCCAGACAGCAGGGTTTGGGGGCTTCCTTAGCAAGGTGGCAGCAGGAAAACCCCCAGGCCCCTCAGACAGAGCCCGGACAATAAGGCCTGGGGGCTTCCTTAGTGTGCAGGTGTTGGCAAAGCCCCCAGGCCTGGCAGACAGAGCACACTGCAGGGCATTGGGGCTTCCTTTGCATGGTGCATGGCGGAGGCAGGCAGAGTGGAGAGCAGGGCATGGGGGCTTCATCTCCATGGCTGCAGCAAAACCTCCAGGCCCGCAGAGAGCAGAAAACCACGGGGTGTGGGCCTAAGCCATCAGTAGGACATCCCCTGAGAGCTCCTGGATTGTAGAGGGTGTAGGTTGGGTGGAGGGACCCTCTGTGCACGAATTTCATGCACCGGGCCTCTAGTTACTAATATATGGCAATTTTATGACTTCAATAGAGAGTGCTGAGGCAAAAGGAACCTTACCCGCATTTAAAATATTTCTGGTAGCTGTATAAGTCCTTGAGAACACTATATTTATCCTTTTTGTAATAGCTGAATATTATGAATTTTAAGTCCCATACCTCTGAGAAACTAGAAGTACAGAGATTGATGGTTTCATAGCTGTTTATGATGGTCCCTGAATATTTCTTGCCTGGTAGTTTCTCTGTTACCTTATTAAAAATCCATACTCATAAATCATTGTGTGGCATGTATAATAGCATTAACTTTTTGGTAAGCAATTTGGTTATGGTTATGATGGTGATGATTAAATATAATTGAAGTTCAGGACCCTATAATAACCTATCACAGAGTCTGGGGAAATGTGGGTGAAGGTACCACAGGGTGAGCATTTTAAAACAAAAACATGATTCAGTTTCTTTCCCAAATATTGACATAATTTTAAATTTAAAAAAAACTGAATATATGCACAATTAGATTTTTATCAACAAGTGTATATTTACTATATAATTATGTTTGTGCATGTCATAAAAACAAAGTACTAAATTAAAAACATGATATTAACATGAGTTATTTTTTAGGAATGTGCTCTTAATTTTGTTTTTATTTTTGTGTTTTTTGTATTTCCTAAACTCCTTCAATAAAACAACACAAATATTTATTAACAATGAAATAGACTTTTAATTTCACAGGTCAACAAAACTATGGCTCAAGAGCCAAATATGGGCCAACATGTTTTATTATTTTTTAAATAAAATTGTATTAGAACACAAGTATGCCCATTTTTGCCCATTTGCTATTTACTGTCTTTAGCCTATTTTATAATATAATTGCAAATTTGAGTAGTTGTTAAAGAGACAGTATAGCCAGAAAATCTTAAAATATTCATTATCTGGCCTTTTACAGAAATGTTTGTGTACCCCTATTTTATAGTATTTTTTTTTCTCAACTCACCATATGTAGCATAGCAAGAGGACCATTTATAGGCCAACACATTATTTAAATTATAATATTACTTTTACAAGGAATAAAGATGTGTCCTATGATTAAGTTGTTATGCAGCCAGTTTGAATTCACAGGTGGAAGAATATGTCAACAGATGCAAAATTTGGACTCCTGCTATATTTTAGTAAGCTATTTCAATAGCAATTTGTATTTAGTTAAAATATTTTATTACAATTTAAGCTTAAATAAGCTCTGTGTCTGTCTGTTATGATACTTTCATTTTCTGGCCTTTCTTCTGAAACCTTTTCTGAATAAAAAACAGATGGGATTAAGAAACTAGAGAAACTGTATGCATATTTGAGTTACTTTTTTTTTTAAAGGGCAACACAAAAGAAAAGTCTATAGATAACTTAAATGAATAAACCAGAAATGTAATGCCTACTATGTACTTTGTTTATGATGTAAGTTATTCAACTATTATTTAAGTTATATAATTTATTCAATAGTTACAAAATATGTGATTAAACAACATAACAGCACCAAACAAGTGGATTCTACAGATAAATAACACACAGAAACACACCAAAAATAGATCAAGCTATGGCGAGATAAAATAGAATCAGAAAAAATTTCAGTATTTTATTCATGACTCACAAAATTCTTATAGATAGGCCCCAAAGTTTATTATGATTTCTCATAGACAACATGAAAGAGAAAGCTTGCTCAGTCATAAAGTTAATTATTCACAAGCAAAACATAGATCCATTGTCCAGAAGAAGCACAAATATCTCTGTATACTTAAAAGTCAGACAGGTATTTCTTCATTAAGCCACATAAAGAGGGCCCTGAGCCTCCTCCATCTACTTGATGCAACAGCTTGGAAAAGAAACAAAATCATTGTAATAAAAGAAATTCTGAATTAACATTTCAGTATAAATTAATTATGTCATATGATAAAAGACAATTTATTTATTTCCTTATTTATTTTTAATAGAATAATATGAATGGTAGCCCAGCTCTCTTATACTCACATTTGATTCAAAGGTAAGTGATAGACTAGATAAAAATTAGTTAATAAATTATTTATTCCACTGATCAAAAGATTTCCATATATAACATTATGCATGTAACATGTATTATAAGTATATGTTATACACATGCTTTTATATACATACTAGAGGCCCGGTTCATGAAAACTCATACACTGGAGGGGGTGTCCCTCAGCCTGGCCTGCCCCCTCTCATTGTCTGGGAGCCCTCAGGAGCGGGAGGCAACCCAGTGATCAGGGGAAGACGACGCCTCATCACATCTCTGCTGCTGCCACTGCTGGCAGCGCAAGCCTCGGCCGGCCCTGGTTACCTGAGCCTCGAGTGGTCCTGGGTGATTGGGCAGCTGCCATCTGAGGCTTGCCTGCACCTCGGGATGGCCCTGGGTGGCTGGGGAGCTGAAGGGACTCTGGAGGCAGGCGCCCTGGCGGGGCTGAGGGGAATGGGCACTACCATCCTGTGGCTGTGGGTGCCACCATCTTTGAGGGCATGGCGGTCAATTAGCTTACTCCCTCCTTATTGGCTGTGGGCGCCGCCATCTTTGCAATGGTGTGAGGGTCAGTTAGCATATTCCCTCTTTATTAGATAGGATGGTGTCCCCAAAAATGTATACCACACTTTTAATAATTATAAAGGCTATGTTTATTAAAAATACATTTCATTTTCAAATTGAGCTGTCAGCTGTAAACTGTGTATAAAATTTCCCCCAAAATCTAATTTTATGTAAGGGTTGGAAATGACCTCACTGAAATGATGACAATATTAGCAATGGGTTTCTTCTATTTAGAAGAAAACTGGTTAATTTGGTTTGTTTCTCTGTTTTTTTCTATAGCTAAGTTTAAAATAGTCAAGTTTTACTGCCATAATAAGAAATACAAGTTAATCTGCCACTTATCTTAATCCAGCCGTCCTCAAACTATGGCCTGCAGGCAGCATGCAGGTGTTGTTGCCATTATGTTTTTTTTTTTACTTCAAAATAAGATATGTGCAGTGTGCATAGGAAGTTGTTCATAGTTTTTTTTAAACTATAGTCTGCCCCTCCAATGGGCTGAGGGACAGTGAACTGGCCCCCTGTTTAAAAAGTTTGAGGACCCCTGCTAATTGGTCCATTATGATACTCTCTGAAATTATTGCTTTTTCTACCCTTAGTTAAATGTATTATATTTTATGCGGTTTTATTCTCCACACATCTATTTATTAATTTAAATTGAAGCTGATCAGAGGTTTGAAGCACCTTTGCCACCACTAAGTAGTAGTGTGTTAAAATCACATGGGCAGACTTAAGAGCTATAATTAACTTATGAGAGAAAACATCCATGATACAATTATAAAACATAGAGCCACCCTTAATTTAGTGTCAATGCATGTGTCATGATTTATTTAAAACTCTAAATTATCTAGTAAAAAACTATTAGCTGCTCCTTGCAATCATCACTGTAATCAAAGAAACAGAAATTAAGAAAACCACAAAATAACATGGTGAGCTATTAACAATGCTGTTTTTTAGTGCTAATTTCAGCATTAGGAAAAGTGTGTAGGAATTCTTGAAGCACACTCTAAAATTATTATTGAATCTGAAACTTCTGGACAATAGTTTGGCAATATATATCAAAAAGTTGTTTTAATTAAGTGATTAATTAGGGGATCTTTATACAAAAATAGCATAACGATATGCCAAGATTGATAAACAGGGATATTCCTAATTATCAGTCAGCTCCAATGAGCAAAATAAAGGGAATTTAATCTAGAGACCTGGCTGCACAAGTGGTGGAAGATCTAAGGGAGTTAGAAGTTGACAAGAGCAGGAAATTGTCACCACTTGAGGTTGGAGGTTCAAAATAAGAACTGAGAGATCAAGTCACCTGGTAAGTGCTGGAACCATGGTGAGCATTTCCTGCGGGTTCTGGGGTGTCAGGGAAGACGACATCAGAAGTTTCACCCAAGATAGAGAAAAGGATAAAAGGCACTCTCTCTCCTCCTGTCTTCTAAAGGCCCATTGGTCAAACTGGAAGACAACTGACCTACACACAGACACACACACACACACACACACACACACACACACACACACACATGCTGCCACACACACACACACGCTGCCCCCCCCCCACACACACACACACACATGCTGTGGGAATCTGTCTCCTGAGATACAGAGATCATGGTTGGAATGTCTCAGAGACCAATAGGACCAACAGAACAAGAACTAGAAAATCAGCAAAAGCCATTAATAATATTCATGTCAACGTTTATTATACAACTACATGATAGAATGAATAGCATACAGCCATGGGATATGACATATAAAAGACCTTATAAAAACATGCATGATGTGTCTTAAAATCCAAATAGAAAATAGAAAATTTTAAAAATGTGATTCAAATATTTTACTTTTCATTAAAAAAAACACACATATTATCTCTCCCTACATACACAATCTCTCTATCAAAACAAAAGGGCAGATAAATGGTTAAACACATATCTAACACTTATGCTTGTTTTATTTTTCCATGTTGATAATTATAAGGGGCTTTGTTTACATAGGGTTAGCCTAGAACTGTGTGCTCTCAATATACACAACATAATTACCTTACTTAGATACCTTTTAGCGAATGACAGAAAAATCTTCATAAAATCAACAAATATATTAATTTCTCATGCTCAAAGCATTTAAACATACATTTCAATTTTAATTTAGCAACTTTGTTTATGCAGAACTTAAAGAATACTTAATTTGGATTTGTTTTCCTTTCCAAGATTAAGGTGTTCATATATTTTTACACAGAGACTTAGCAGGAGAGAACTGTGCTGTTAAAAGTTTATTCCTGGTTGATCAAAGATGAAGAAATAAGGAGAGAGTGAACACATTCTCATCTCTATATGGTGTGAGGAAGGACAAAACCAGGAGTTTGGTTATGGTATAGAGCGATATGGTGACAAAGAAAGGGAAGATCAGATACTGTAAGTGTAGGAATGACTGTTCTGGTTTAAAACCGGATTGCTGATGCAAGGCAGTGGGGCCAAAGAAATCAGCCTTTTTATGAAAATAAATACTTTCTGAATGCTTCATCACCTGGAAACAACCCTTTTAAAATATGTTTACCAGCGTGTCTTTCAAATAGCATTGTTGACGTTTCTTTAACGTATTCCTAAAAAGTCATATTCTCTGCAGAACGGCACAACACTCCCCTGCCTGAATGCCAGAGTCTTCCTCTCATAACCTGTAAGGAACATTAAAACAAGGACTAGCTCTGAATTCCCACATTACCTCATATTTAAATTGCTTAAAACATCTAAAATTGTAAAACATGTAGAACTGTTAGAATGGAAAATAACTTTGATTTGAACCATCTTTTAAAAATAATTCATTTTCTTAAATAACTGCCTCTTTTGGTTTGGACTAAATAAGCCCACTGCATGAATAAAATTAAGTTGTAGAAAATAATTTGATTTTGTTTTTATGTAAAGGAGATATTATAAGTTAATATATTGTATAATGTTAATAAGTACTTGCACTTAACTAAGAAACTGCAAGGTAAAAATAATAGTGTCTATATATTTCAAATAACAAGTATTGCTATACAGTTACTTTGTGTGTTAATTATATGAAAAAGTAATTTGCAATCAAAATGAAAAATAAGATTTGGAGAGCCCGGCCAGTGTGGCGAAGTGGTTGAGCATCAGGAGGTCATAGTTTCATTCCAGGTCCTGCACATGCTCAGATTGCGGGCTCAATCCCCATTGGGGGGCATGCAGGAGGCAGCCAATCAATGATTCTCTCTCATCATTGATGTTTCTCTCTCTCTCTCCCTCTCCCTTCCTCTCTGAAATCAATAAAACATATAGTTTTTAAATGTTTGGAGAAAACTAAGAAAGCTTTCCCATGGTCTACAAGGCCCTATATGATCTGGTTCCACATTACCTCTAATACCTTACCTTACACACCTCTCACATTAGCTCACCCTGCTCCAGACTAGCTAATTATTTTTTTTCCAAAATGGCAGGTTAATTCCCATCACCAGGCCCAAAGTATTACATGTTATATGGCAGATGACGTTATACTTTATCTTTCTCTTTTATTTTTAATAACAGTTTATTGATTTTTTACAGAGAGATAAGGGAGAAGGGAGACACATTGGTGTGACAGGGTAACTTCGATCAGCTGCCTTCGCACAGCCCTTACCAGGGATCGAGCCAGCAACTTTGTGGTGCACAGGAGGAGACCAATAAACCGAGCCACACCAGCCAGGGCTACACTCTGTCTCTTAATGCAGTGTCAGTGCTAAAATAAAAGGAACTATGGTTTTCAAATTACTTACATGTATCAACACACACATATACAAATATACATAAGCACTTTAGATTTAATAACTTCTCAGTTCATCTTGCAATGATTTGTAATAAAGCTAAACTATCTTGTTTATTCTTCATTAAAACTATAATTAAGAAGTTCAGAGATAAATTATTCAACAAGTAGGGAAATAGTAATATATACCTAATACACTTTCTTATTACTTGATCTCACAAAAAGAGTGCTTGTTAATATACAAATATTTTAACTTTATATTTATATAAATAGCTAAATTAAATTTTATAATTAAGTTAGATATTATTATACCAGTGAAAATAACATTTTTTAGATTTCATATGGCAAAGCCATTGACAAATTAGTACTAGCATGTTTGTAATAAGGTCTTTTAAATTACAGTTATTAAATCTCTAGGGTTTTTTTTAATTCTTAGAAACAAGTTCCCAGGCTTAAGAAATGAAACAGAGCATTGAAAATAGTTCTCAAATTATTCTATAATACTAATAGCAACAATACAAAATTGTGATGACAGTGCAGTAAAAAAAAAAATCTATAGAGCCATAATTTATAAGAATAAATTTTAAAATACCGATACATTTAAGTTAGGTTTGTTGAGCAGAGTACTAATAGAATAATATAACATTCAAAGAATGAAATATCCTAGAAATTCAAGGCTGGTTCAGTAATAGAAAATATAATAATTAATTTATTTATTCACCATATTTTTATTGAGCACATACTATGTGCCAAGCACAATTAAATGACCATGGAAAACAAGCAGTGTAAAATTATATGCCCTAATAGGACCTAAATTTTGAATAAGAAGAGAGAAAATAATATAAAGCACAATAGTTAATATACACAATAAGTTAGAATATGAGAACTCTTATCAGAAGAGTATAGCCCTAGCCGGTTTGGCTCAGTGGATAGATGGTCAGGCCTCAGAGTGAAGGTTCCCTGGTTTGATTCCTAGTCCAGGGCACATACCACCATGGTTGCAGGCTTGATCCAAGGCCCTGGTAAAGGCATGTGAGGGAGGTAACCAATTGCTGTGTCTCTCTCACATTGATGTTTATCTCTGTCTCTCCTCCTCCCTTCCAATCTCTCTAAAAATCAATGCGAGAAAAAAAAAGGTGAGGAAAAAAAAGTGGACATAGAAGAAATTGGAATTATTTACATTAATAGATTTGATGAGAATTAAAAATATGAATATTAATAATTAAATGATATATACTAATTTGGAAAAATATATCTATTTCAAATAATGTTTGGAAAATAGGAATCTTATATAATAAAAGAGTAATATGCAAATTGACCATTACTCCAACACACAAGATGGCTGCCCCCATGTGGACACAAAATGGTCGCCACAAGATGGTTGGCAGGGGAGGGCAGTTGAGGGTGATCAGGCCAGCAGGGGAGGGCAGTTGGGAGAAACCAGGCCTGCAGGGGAGGTCAGTTGGGGGGGACCAGGCCTGCAGAGGAGGGCAGTTAGGGGCAACCAGGCAGGCAAAAGAGGGCAGTTAGGGGTTACCGGGCCAGCAGGGGAGGGCAGTTGGGGGCAATTGGGCCTGCACGGGAGCAGTTAGGTGTCAATCAGGGTGGCAGGGGAGTGGTTAGGGTGTGATCAGGCTGGCAGGCAGAAGCAGTTAAGGGCAATCAGGCAGGCAGGCAGGCGAGCAATTGAGAGCCAGCAGTCCTGGATTGTGAGAGGGATGTCCCAGATTGAAAAGGGTGCCAGCTGGGCTGAGGTACCCCCCCTCCATGCACAAATTTCCTGCACCAGGCCTCTAGTAGAATGATAATCCTCTATCATAAAAATATCTAGACTGCAAGTTTATATTCAATAAAATTATTTTAGATTAATGTGTATTATTTTTAATCTCCTTGTTTCTTTTTTTATCTTGCCAATTTATATATTTTTTTGTCCTTTGTGATAACCTTGGATTAAACTCCAGCTCTTCTTTTTGCTGGTATAATGTTTTTCTTTCCTAATTTTTAATCTTATATCTATTCATTCAATAAATATTTTTGAGAGCCTACCAAATGCCAGGCATAATTCTTTAGAATATATCAGTTAATAAAACAGAAACAAACAATAATTGTCATTAATGATTTAATGGTAAAATGTTAGGAAGTTAAAAGTGTTATGGAAAAAATAAATGAATATAGAATTAATAAATTGCTATTTTAAGTAGGTTGGTTAGTGTAAGTGCATTGAAAAGGTAACATTTTAGCAAAAGTTTGAAGTGGGTAAAGGAATTTTTCATGAAGATAATAAAATTTTACCAGACAGGAATCATCTAGTACTAAATATAAAGGCTAGAGGGTGCCTGTCTTGTTTGAGGAAAAGCAAAGAGGGTCAACAGCTTATGTGAGGTACATAATAGTAGAATGTGAGCTCAAAGAAATAATGGAGAGATTTTTGCACAATTCTCTGTGACTGCCTTTTACCTTGAATAAGATGCAGAACCATCAAATGGCTTTAAAGAAAGGGAAAAAGTATTATCTGTTAAAGAGATCATTGTTTTTTTATATACCTACTGATGAGGACAAGGTTGCAAATGGAGAAACAAAACTTTATTCCAAAAACTACCAAAGAGATAATGGGTGGAAAGTACTAAAGTATTAATTTTGAGTTTTCAACAAGTAATATAATTTTATACATATTGTGAAGATAGGTCAGTAGGACTCCCTGGAATATTATATTTGGTGTGTTGGAGAAAGGCATGTTTCTATATGAAAGAAAGCGTAAAAAGGGAAAATTAACAAGGCATGATTATTTTTCTCAACACACCAATTGAGCAATTAGATTATGATATTTTTCTTCCAACACACCAATTGAGCAATTACATTATGAGTTGTCATTAACTCAGAGGGGCAGATTATGTATGGGATGTGTTTCAGAGGAGAAAACAAAAGTTCAGTTTGGATATGAATGTTGTTTGGATATGAATGTTGATGTTTATTAGACTTCAAGTGGATATGTTGAGGAGGGATGTTGTATATGGATCTAGAGTTAGAGAAATAGAGCTATAAATACAAATTTGTGAGTCACTAGAATTCGGGTAGTGTTTTAAAATATTGCAAAGGAAATTAGTGTAATTAAACAAAGAAGAGAACCAAGAACAGAATCAAGGGGCACTTCAATGGTAAGAGCTTTGAGAAAAAAAAAAAAAGATAAGACAATCTGATTGAGAAGGAATAATAAATGATAAGGAACACAACCAGGTGAGTACACTATATTAGAAATCAAGTGTAGAAAGGAATGAGTGATGAACAGTGTCCGATGTTTCAAATAGGGTAGTTACTTAAAATTAACCAGGTTATATTGATGCAGCAATTATGAAGTTATTTATGACCTCCGCATGAATAATAAAATGGTTCAGGAAGCAAAAGCCTGATTTAAGTGAAGCTAGGAGAGAATTAGAATACAGCAGTTAGAGACAGAAACAGGAGATATTTTTTAAAGGAATTTTGCTGCAAATGGGAGCAGAGAAATGAGACATAACCTTGGAGAAAAGTGAAGAACCAGTAAGATACTGTTTTTTAATATAATGTTGGAGAGAGAATAGCATGTTTCTATATGAAAGAGGGAAAATTAACAAAGCAAGAAAGAGGAGGACATCCTTGGAAAAATCCTTAAGGAACTGAGGAGGATGAGGTCTAGTAGAGTATATAAGCAGAGATATTGGCTTCGTATAGAGTGCAGATGGTTCAACACAGAAACAGGTGGGAAGGTAGACAGCATGGGTGCAGATGGTGGACGGTTGGGGAATGAAATTGTGGGCATATGGGGAATTTACTTCTGACTGCTTAATTTTTCTCAGTGAAATAGAAAAATGTCATCAGCTGAGATTAAGTATGGGGAAAGATGTGTTGTAGGTTTCAAGGATAAATCAAAGTTAAAATAGTTATCTAGGGAAATGTTGGAATATATGATTAGAAAATGACAGTGCAATTGCTATGCAGTATTTAGAGACCACATCATTCATGATCGTGGTCATGATTTAATTCTACAGCCACGTTCAGTGGCATGACTGTGGATGTGGAATAGACTGCATCATATTTAATAAGGATTGTGATTTTACTAAGTGAACATGATGATAGAAAAGTAAGTCTGAAGGTAGGAAAACTGAAAATATTTGCATGGAAATGATCGTGATGATCATCAAATTTAAGCTGAGGTAAGTTGAGAAGAGCCAGGATGGTGGAAATATAATTACAGTGAATTCATATAATTATATTAACGAGCAAATAATTGTGGAGGTTAGGTGGTAGAGGATGAGAGGGATCTATTTGGGTTTGTGGCCATAAGTGAGATGAGCCAAATGAAATTTATGGAAAGATTGAAGTTACTGGAAATGCAATATCGGAGGGTCTGATGATGAAATGGTGGAGACTGGGCGATGGACAAGACATTTGCAGGAGAATTAAAGGAAACGAGAGGTCAAAGTATCAGAAGAAATCACCCATTAGTATATTAAGGAATTAAGATGGGAGTCTCATAAGAAAGATTAGAAGTGGTCTAGAATTGAAATCATTGAGAAATTAAGGAGAATGGCTCAGGGATAATTATCAGCAATAATGAGGGTTAGACTACTACACTTCTAGGTGATAAAATCTTTCAGACATCAGAGTTGTATCATGGTATTGAACACTTCCATGCCTCTCCCCAATTCCCTTGTTGAGAGTGTTGATAAAGGACAGTGTATTATTGCTGCCTAAATGTTCATTTTGTGTGGCTAAAAGCTGAATTGAGGCTAGTCACTCCCTAGATAATAGACAAGGGAGTCACAAATCAGTGTAAGCTAATGATATGAATGACTCCCTCAATGTCCCTGGTGATAAACAGTCTCTCCTGCTTCTTGTCTCCTTGTCCTTGTGCACTCCTTAGATAAGACCCCTGCAAAGATTACTGAAACCCCTCTTTTTTGTTTCAATGGACCAAACTAGCCTTGGTTTGGGAACCCAGAAACACTCCACCCATGAATACTAATAAAGGCATATGCCCAGGTCCTGCTGCTTGCACAATGCCTGCACCTTGCTCTGACCTCCTAATGTGGCTCCTTGAGGTTTGCAGTGAAACTACTGTATACAACTCTAATGGTGGATGCCATGACTGTAAGCATTTGTCAAAACCCATAAAAGTTTATAGTACATAGAGGGTGAATCTTAATATATATAATTTTAATCCTATCAGTTAGGAGATTGGGAGATCCCAGGAATAAATGAAGATGGTTTCAAGAGATTCTTACTGACTTAAAAATACATGAAATAATCAATCTCACTGAAGAGCATGGAGGAAAAAGTGCTAACCTAAGTAACTTGGGAAATGAGTGAAATTCTTTTAAGACTTAAGACAGGAGATACTCCAGTTAATAAAGTTTTTATGCACAGGGTATAAGTTAACAATTCTGATATCTATATATATGAACACTGGAATAAAACAATTAAGTAAATGCATGGAAGTTTATGGAAATCAAGTCCATCATTGTTGTAGGTGGGAATTTAGAGATAAACAAGAAGTGGAAACTAAATAACCCACACAATAATGAATTAGAATTGGAGATATTATTATCAACATATGTTTAGCTTAATGTAGATATAGAAGGTTATGTTAGCTATAATAATTAAAGCATAATATGCTAATTAGACCAGAGAGCTGAACGACCTTCTGGACGAAGCTGGGGCTGCAAGGGCCAAGCCCCTTGCACGAATTTCGTGCATCGGGCCTCTAGTGGGTATATACAATGTTTAATATGTGTGCATTTATTTATACTATTGGCTTAGAAGACCTAAAATAAATGGCATCCCAGTAGCAGTGAGCTCACCTAGCACTTAGAGCTATATTTCTAGTACCATTTCTTTCTTTCTTTCTTTTCTTTTTTTTTTTAACAAATAGAACCAGAGGACAATGGAGAAATGGCTGACTATAACACTACAATGGGAAATATATAAGATGATCCTGGAGCTTCCCATAGTGCCAAAAAATAAAATGGTATAAAACAGCTAATGAAGGTATATCACAGGTAGCAGCTGAGAAAATTTCCAATTGTCAAAGCTGGAACAATTTGAGCAAAACATCATGTTTTATTGGGTTATAACCCAAAGTATTAAATAAATATTCATGTGACCATACTAATGACTGAGTAGATTAATAAATGGAGAGAAAACAAAAATATCCCATACAGAAGAATTCCAAATAATTTATAGACAGTCTACCCTAAAGAAAGTAGCATAATTCTCCACTTGGGAAGAGAAAGATCACTTTATTTTATTCAGCATTTTTAGGTGTTATATAGCTAGAAAAGTTTTCAGAATATATAGTGTATATTTCTAAGGTCTATAAATTTCACTTTCATCTAGCTTTTAGTATTGTGGATGAGAAATTGATTCCTATGCTGATTTTTTTCTTCTATACATAAACTCATCTCTCTATGTGGATTATACATTCTTCTCTTTATTGTATGATGTCACAAATTCCATGAAAATATAGGTAGATATTTTTAAGTTAGTATATCTGAGCATTAAAACTTTTAATCTGAAAATCTAAGTTTTTCATATGGCAGACTTTATTATCTTATTTATTTATCTTTTACGTATTATTCCTTCTTTCAAGAACTGCTCTTTCTAAATATTATTTTAATTATTTCTATTCAACACATTATTTTCTTCAGTAATGGCTTACATGCAGTTTTTCTATTTTGAAATCTTCCTTTATAAAATACTAAAGGCTCCATGCACAAATTTGTGCCTGGGTGGGGTCCCTCGGCCTAGCTGGTGATCAAGGACTATTGGGGGGCCGGCAAGCAGTGGGGAGGGACCACAAGAGATTGGTCGGCTGGTCAGGGCCTGGGCGGGTGGGGGAGGAATGGTCTGTGGGTAGTTGGCAGGCAGACAGGGAGGGGCTGTGGAAACACACTGACCACCAGGAGGCAGCTCCTGCGTTGAGCATTGGCCCCCTGGTAGTCAGTGCATGTCATAGGAACTGGTTGACCAGTTGTTCGGGTCATTCTGGTCATTCTGGTAATTCAGTAGTAACGGCCGCTTTGGCTTTTATATATATACTAGTAGCCCAGTACATGAAATTCATGCACATTAAAAGGGGAAATAATTTAATATTGCTATTTGCCCTTTCTCTATAATACAGGTGTCAGAGATGAAAGAAAATTAGTAAAATGTATATGAAAACCTTCCTCCTGTCAGAGTCTGGGGTGCACCATGGGACCCAGGGTCAAGTCCCTGCCCACCACATGCGCCTCAAAATCACGTGAGACCCTGACCTGGCTGGCCCCCTTCCCCATTGGGCTAGATCAAGACTCGGCCGGTCCCACCCTTGTCAAGCCCCTCCAGGCAGGGAACATACCCTCAGGTCCCCTGGCCCAGTGCCAGGGTGGGGGGCGTGGCCTGAGGTCCCCCATCAAGCCCCGCCAGGTGGGGGGCGTGGCCTGAAGTCCCCTGTCAAGCCCCGCCAGGCAGGGTGTGCGGTCTGAGGTCCCCTGTCAAGCCCCACCTGGTGGGAGGTGCAACCTGAGGTACCCCAGCCTGGCCCTGAGGCAGGGGTAGCAGCCTGAGGTCCCCTAGCCCAGTACCAGGATGGGAAGCACACCTTGAAGTTCCCTGTCAAGCCCTGCCAGGTGGGGGACACAGCCTGAGGTCCCCTGTCAAGCCTTGCTGGGTGGGGGGTATGGTCTGAGGTCCCCCGGCCTGGCACTGGGGCGGGGGGAGCAGCTTGTGGTCCCCTAGCCCAGTACCAGGATGGGAAGCACATGTTGAAGTTCCCTGTCAAGCCCTGCCGGGTGTGGGGCATGGCCTGAGGTCCCCTGTCAAGCCCCATGGGTGCAGGGGAAGGGCATAGCTCAGGTCCCTGCTGATTGCTCGTTAAGGCTCTTTATGGGAACGTGGCCTCAGCTGTGGGTGCAGCCATCTTTGTGACAGAGTGATGGTCAATTAGCATATTCCTCTTTATTAGATAGTACTAGAGGCCCAGTGCATGAATTTGTGCACAGATGGGGTCCCTCTGGGTGGCCTGCAGGGATCGGGCCAAAACCCACAGTCCAACACCACCTGCAGTTTCTACCTGCTGTTCCGCTCATCCTGGCCCCACTGTGCCTGCTGCGGGCTCGCACCCAATCAGTCCTGATAAGGAGAGGCTTTCACTGCCGCAGCAGCATTCACCAGCTATGAGCCCAGTGTTTGGAGCCCTCCAAAGGGGAGTGGCCTGCAGGATGGAACTGAAGCCAGCTCTCCGACATCCCCCAAGGGCTCCCAGATTGCAAGATTGCACAGGCCAGGCTGAGGGACCCCAGCAGTGCACAATCGGACCTGATTGGCCGGAACCCAGCAGCAAGCTAACCTACCAGTCGGAGCATCTGCTCCCTGGTGGTCAGTGCACATCATAGCGAGCTTTTTAGCAGCCTTATCATATCGTTAGCTTATTACGCTTTGGTTGTTTGGTTGGTCTGCTGTTAGGTCTATTTGTATATTACCCTTTTATTATATAGGATTATATAGGATAGATTTGTACTTTATTATAAGATATACCCTCTAGTTAACTATTCTCTCTTTCTTCCTTCCTTCTTTCCTTCCTTTCTTTTTTTGCAGTGTCCTTCTATTATCTTATTACCTCTATTTGTGAAAATTACATGGCATCTTCCAGAAGATAATTTTCTGAGATCTTCTTCCAAATCTTCACAGAAGAGTTTTCTGTGTTTTTTTTTTTTGTTTGTTTGTTTGTTTTTCCTGGTTCTGTCCTGTTTATTCCTGGGGCCCTGGAATATAGGCTTCTTCTATTGATCCTCTGTTCTTCAGAAATAGAAATTTTTTTCATGTTCACATCTTGATTTTTGTTTTTATTTTTGTTTTAATTCTTAAATTATCAAAACCATACAACTTACTATGTTTGCTCCTCCCCAAAAGCATCCAAAACAGTACTTTGAGGTTCTTTATAATGAGTAGATTTGAGGGCAGCATTATTTCTCAAAGCAAGAGGTCTTATTATAAAAAGAATAATGGGAATTAGACATGGGACAAGTATAAGGAAAACAAATTCTGGCTCCTATACAAGAAGCACAGAAGTTCATTTTTATTAGTAATATAGCAGACTTCTTGGACTCTTTAGTATAAATGTAGGTAGCATGAGAGGTATAAGTAACCTTGCTTACTTTCGGAAGTGATTTTTTTTTTTTTATGTGATGGTAACAATAGGTTTTTCTTAATTAGCATATTGTGAATATGGAATTTCTTTAAGATCTTGCTTTTGAATTTTCCATTTGGTTGATGAGTGTTGGAAAGGTTATTTGGTATTTCTAATGCCTTCATAAGTATTTTCAATGGGACTTTAGAGTGACTACACTGGGGTTAACTATTCAGATTCTCCTATTTACAAAAATCAGGATTACCTTTGTAAGCAGATATACTTGACTACCCAGTTGCACATCTGGGAATTAGAATATATAAAACTGTTTTTTTGTGTTCTTTTTTTTAATTTCAAATTGCATCTTTTAAATATCCCTTCCATCATAATAGTATTAATTTTTCAATGGTCCATGTTTTAAAAGCTCATGCATGCATTTCTCATATGTGGAAGCCAAATAGATTGACTTTAAAAACTATTAATAACAGAAAAAGATTAAATAGATTTTAGTGGGGCATTTAGATATCAGAGATGTTTGCTCATTTCACAGAAATTATGGTCAGATATACCTAAACATGGAAGGTAAATAATATAACATTTTATATTTGGCTTACTTAAGATTTTTATTTTATAAAGTAAAAGAAAAAACATCTAAAATTAGTGCCACAGTTCTCACTTGCAAAACAAGGATTTTCTGTTGGTAGGTTTGTTGTTTTCAAGAGGACAGGTGATAAAAATAGTGGAAAAGGAGAGTAGAGATAAAGATGGTAAAATAAAATGAAAATAATTATGCTTGTTAGCTAATTTGCTGTTAGCCTTGTTTACAATTCAAGTTTGATTGGTACCAAACACATTTAGCTTAAATAAGCTTTCTTTATTTTCCTTTTCCTGCTTCCATGAAAGGCTTGACTATGGAATTAAGTCTTTCCTAGCAATAAACCACAATGACAGCCCTATGTTTATGCAGGTGTGTATGTATTCAAAACATAACAAAAACAAAAGAAACATCAGTGATGTCCTCAGGATGGGAGAGGGTTGCTTAGGCACCAACTGCTGTTCTGTCATCATTTCTACTGCTTAACAGTTGGAGACTCAGAGTTTATGCCCGCAGATTCTGTTTAACTGGCAGACCCTGTCATGAAAATTAAAAATGAAAAATATATGAAAAGTTTTGTATTTGTTGTAGACCTAAGACCTAGCAAGATTGTGTTTTGGCTTTACATGAACTCACTAGGTAACAAATTCAAAAAATAAATAAATGCAGACATACATAACACACACACACACACACACACACACACACACACACACACACACACACACTATTTGTTCCTTTTAAATGGGAGATTGAATTTTTTAATAGTGTTACTTACATTCTAAATAGAGCTATTTCTCATTCCTAATCTATTACAATTACTGATTTTAAATAATAGTTTTAAAGAAGTTCATAATATTTATAAAATTAAATGGCATTAATATAAGATGGCTTATGACTTAAATGTCTAACTAGTAATTCAGACCCTTTAGACCTCACAGTAGTTTGAATCATTACATATCAAATCTAACCTGCATCATGGTTACAGATAATACTTGCTGACAGCAATCTTTCTGCCATCATTGGCCATTTGACCAACAAACACAGCAAATGAATTTGATATGGAATTGTGTTCCAATTATCTATGGCTCCATAACAAAACATCTTCAAAACTTAGTGGCCTAAAACAACAGCCATATTATTATAAATTATTATTTTGTGCCTTTGTAGTAATAGGAAAAGTTCTGCAGGGGGAATCTTTTTGCTCCAACATAGCATTGACAAGAGTCACTCAGTGCTAATTAGCTTGTGGTCTGGATGGTCCAACTTGATTTTATTCATCTGTCTGGTACTTTATAAAAAAATGGCCTGAAGACCTTGGCACAACTGATAGCTGGATCATTTTTTTCCTCCATGGATCCTCAGGCTTTCTTATCTGGTCCTTATAACAGGGTCTTATGTGTTGTCTGGGGGCTCCCAGAAACCTAGTCAAGGGGAATTAGACATCACTTCTCAGTGGGAGGAGAAGCAATGAATTTGAGGATATATATATATATATATATATATATATATATATATATATATAGCTAATATGCAAATTGTCTGCTCCGGAGTTCCACCGGGAGAGCGGGAGTTCAATCACTCGCTATGATGTGAGCTGACCACCTGGGGTGACGCGGAACATGGTGGGTGACGAGCAGCGGCGGCAGGGCGCTGAGGGAGCAAGGGAAGGAGGAAGTGGGGAGGCGGTGAGGCCAGGCCTAGGGACCCTACCGTGCATGAATTTCCTGCACCAGGCCTCTAGCTGTGTTTAATCTTTTGTGCTTTGCTCCTCTCTAAGGCAGCCTAGAGAAGTGAATAGTTTTTTGTTGTTGTTTTTCACATCCAAAATCTTTTTTTAAAAAATCACTGGAAAATGAAATCCTGGTTGCACTTCTAGGAATAATATATATATATTTAAATATGTAACCATTCCTCTGAAGATAAGAACATTATTAAGCAAAGCAAAGGGGATTTTAAATTATGAGATAAAAGAGACTATAGAAGAAGTGAAGAGAAATGCAGTTTTCATGGTGAATCTGAAAGAAACAATGGAAAGAGAGAGTGAAGAGATAAATTAGGACATTGTGAGATTACATTCAGCAGTAGCAGAAAATTAGATCCAAACCTACTCATCTGCTGCTTGGAAATTATAGCCAATTCATTTTTTTTTTATTTTTTTACTAGCTTTCCCGTTGCAGGAAAATTCCTGCAATGGGATTTCCTGCTGCACTCTACCCCGCCTCCGTTCCTCCCTTGCCGCCCGCCTCGCCTTCTCCTCCGGCCCTCCCTCATTTCCCTTCGCCCCCGGCCCCGCCTCCGCTCCGCCTTTATCACCCGCCTCACCTTCTCCTCCAGCCCGCCCGCATTTCCCTTTGCTCCGCCATTGTCGCCCGCCTCCGCCCCGCCCCGCCCTTGCCGCCCGCCTCGCCTTCTCCTCGAGCCCGCCTGCTTTTCCCTTCGCCCCCGGCCCCGCCTCCGCCCCGCCCTTGCCGCCCACCTCGCCTTCTCCAGCCCGCCCGTGTTTCCCTTCGCCCCCGGCCCCGCCTCCGCCCCCGGCCCCGCCTCCGCCCCACCCTTGTCACCGGCCCCGCCTTCTCCTCGAGCCCGCCCATGTTTCCCTTCGGCCCCGCCTCCGCTCCCGGCCCCGCCTCCGCCCCACCCTTGCCGCCCACCCCGCCTTCTCCTCCAGACCGCCCTCGTTTCCCTTCGCCCCCGGCCCCGCCTCCGCCCCGCCTTTATCACCCGCCTCACCTTCTCCTCCAGCCCGCCCGCGTTTCCCTTCGGCCCCGGCCCCGCCTCCGCCCCGCCCTTGCCGCCCACCTCGCCTTCTCCTCCAGACTGCCCGTGTTTCCCTTTGGCCCCGGCCCCGCCTCCGCTCCACCCTTGTCGCCCGCCCCGCCTTCTCCTCCAGCCCGCCTTCGTTTCCCTTCGCCCACGGCCCTGACTTCGCTCCTCCCTTCTCCTCCCCCCCAATCCCCCCTGGCTTGCTTGCTTCTTCGAAGCTTTACTCCCCTTTGCAGCTCTTGGCTTCTTTCGACACTGTCTTGATATGCAAATCAGCCGCCATCTTTGTTGGGGCAATTTGCATACTCGTCCTGATTGGTTGGTGGGCGTGGCTTGGCTGGTGGGCGTGGCTTAGGTGTAGCGAAGGTGCGGTCAATTTGCATATTTGTCTATTATTAGATTAGATTTTTTTTAGGTAGGAATTGCTTTTCTAAACAAGACCTGCAGTTGTAGAGGTTGGTTATAGTTAGGCTGTTTATTTCATCTATTTGTTAATAATAATGCAAATTTTATTTTACATTGTGTTACTTTAAAAAAATTAAGTAAAGGCTTCAACCTCACTTAAAGGCCTCTATAAGCTTCAAAAGCCATCAGTGTCCATAGTTAAACATTCTATTTTCCACATCAAAACTTTTGTGTCCTTTTATATCAATATGTAGACCAGAGGCAGACAAAAAATAGCCCAGAAACTGCAACTGGTGGTCCAGAAATACAGCAAGTGATCAAGAATTTCCCAGATCAGGGGCAGAGGGACTTCAGCTGAATTACACTGCAATACACTTGAATTGACCAGAACATACAGGGGAGCACTGTCATTGCAGTTGGTGTAGTTAGAGATATTCAAAGGGCCCACATTCTTTAATATGTTTCTACTCAGCTATAAGAATTAGGACATTGCCTCAGAGGTTTACATATGTATATTCAAACTATTAATTTGAGTAAAATGTTTTTTTTTTTATAAAATGCTAATATTTTGTTGAGATATCTACCATGTAGCAAGGGTCATACTTGATACATATAGTGTCCATACTTTGTACAATGCATTGAATTTACTTCATATAATTAAATCCTGGTGTCGCCTTTTTGTATCCTGGTCAAAGAAATAGGTCTTAAGGAAGAACTGACTTCCCCTCATTGGGTGTAGACACTTTATGCCTATTTTGGTGTAAGTGACAGAACTTTGGGTGTTTAATTAAATTTATTATATTATTTTTTTAAAATATAGTATGACTTGATTTTTGATGGAGCTTGTAAAGCAGTGTTGAACAATATAAACATAAAGGTGAAGAAGATTAAAATTCATCATGCAAACAAGACAGATTATGAAATTCGAGGTTTACCAAAGATATCTTTTTAAATAATATTATTGTAAATTTTCTTATGGACCACAAATTCATTTATTTTTTCCCCCTGTAGAAGAATTAAGCAAAATAGGAATATTTGTCAGGTCAAGAAATTTCTTTTCTTATGTACACTTAATAATATCACTATCTTAAATTTCTTTAACACTTTATTATTTTAAATAGTATAATGAATTAGTCTCTTAATTACATTCAAAACAGCCTTTTAATAGACATGTTTCTGACTTCTTAGAAAAAGATAAGAAAATAGACACAGTGGGGATAAACTCTCTGCTTAATGTCACAAAGCTAGCCTGCAGATATAGCAGTCATAAAGTCAGACATATTTTAGTGAAGGATAGGACCTTATAAGTGCATCTTCTGATAGTTATTTTAAGTGTCTGCATATAGCTGTTAACTTAATAGATTCAGGTATAGCTCTTCCTCTTACTTATATAAAAGGAAGTTTGTATAGTTCCAGGTAGGAGCACAGAAATAGAGTTGAGAAATATCCTTCCTCCTAACATTCCAGAATTAACTTCCAAACTGCTTTGCCAAGGAATCTAATCGAAGTTGAAATCCAGCAACTCACATTGATCAGGGATGTGCAGATCCCCTTCAATATGTATTAGTCTAGGTCGGGTTAAAAGAATATATCTCACTCCAATTAGTTCAATAGATCGGATAATCTAAATTAGTAAGTAAAAAAATCTTACAGGAGATCAATATCCAAAAGAAAAACAGCTAACGTAATGGAAGATTAACAATGATAGTTCCTGTCTTTCCAGAGAGAGAAGGGCAAAAGAAATGGTATCACCTGAACCTAAACTCTCAGGTCACTTAAGAAGGAGGGTTAAAAACAGTGGGGGCTGCCCAGTGGGGCTGTGTCCATGGAAGGAAGTTCTGTTCATGGGGGTTCAAAGTACAGAGGGAATTTACACAGCTCCAAGCAGAAAGATTGAGGGCATGAAATTCCCATCTTCCAGGCTTCTCTTGTTTATCAAAGCTAATGTAAAAGAGCATGCACAAAGGTAACAAGTGAACGTAGTTTGCAGGGATATGGGGCAGAAGAGGGGAAGTACAGAAAATGGCTATGAACAAGTAGGCGCACAAAAGGGTAGATGATTAGTTATAATCTAATAAGTGTGGCACATTGTGTGATACGTATTCACTGGCCAGAATTTAAGTTTTATGTGGAATTCTTTAAAGCAGTGTTTTGAGTAATCTATCAATTTTGCTTGAAATTGCCAGACTCTTAACTGAAATTGAAACCCAGCAACTTCTATAACTTTTAGTTGAAGTACATTTCCTTTGTCATAAGCAGAGAGACTATTATGTGCTCAATCCCAGAATCACGGCATTCTTGGAAGATAATCATATAACTAAAATCTGATTTGGCCAATTAACCATAACTTAGAACCTTAATCAATAATTCAGTAGATGTTTGGTAGGATAGGAGAATAAGAAGTTATAGCTTCTGGTTCATCTTCAATCATCTTCTTAAGAATCTATGCCAATATTAATGAGAAGAAGAAAGAGAAAAAAAAGAATAAAAAAATAGCACAGAATAGGATTATGATGTGCTGAGCTACTGAAAATGAAGAATATCTAAAGCTCAAAATTTGTGAGACTAATACAAACCATGGTATAGTAGTGTCGGGGATTTTGGAAAGGAAGGGACTGACTGGAGAAGGGACATGTGAGTTAAACTGAAAGACACATCTGAAGTTGTATTAATAACTTTAGAGAAGCCACAA
Source organism: Eptesicus fuscus (assembly GCF_027574615.1). Lineage (NCBI taxonomy): Eukaryota > Metazoa > Chordata > Mammalia > Chiroptera > Vespertilionidae > Eptesicus > Eptesicus fuscus. The sequence goes on along the minus strand of NC_072488.1, from coordinate 47,991,687 downwards.
TGATGTTCGTACATCAGGAAAGAGATACAGGAAAACAAAGGGAAATGAAGGCTCTACCCTCCTCCCATTGTTTATTGATTGTTTTCTTTCTCTAGAACTATGACTGTGCCTTCTGATACACTTCCTTCTCCACCCTATTTATACAGTATTTCAAAGCAGCAAAATGTGCCATGGCCAGATGGCGCAGTTGGTTGGAGCATTGTTCCATACACCAAAAGGTTGTGGGTTTGCCCTAGCTGGTTTGGCTCAGTGGATAGAGCATCGCCCTGTGGACTGAAGGGCCCCAGGTTTGATTCCAGTCAAGGTCACGTGCCTGTATTGCAGGCTCGATCCCCAGTAGGGGGCGTGCGGGAAGCAGCTAATCAATGATTCTCTCCCATCATTGATGTTTCTATCTCTCTCTACCTCTCCCTCCCTCTCTGAAATCAATATATTTTTTAAAAAGGTGGGTTTAATTTCCAATCAGAGATCTCTAAAATCAATAAACATATCTTCCGGTGAGGATTAAAAAAAGTAGCAAAATAATTTTTAGTACATTGTAGTATATTAACATTTATTCCTATATACTCTTTGCCAGTAAAACTGTCCTTTTTTGTTTGTTTTCAAATAAGAACATGGAAACTAATGCATTTTTTTTCTTTATGTATAACCTTAATTTTTTTTCAGCCATGCTCTCCTTCCTGGAAACCTGAGATATAGTCATGGAGTCTTCATCCATTAGGGCAAACTAGTGCTTTGTTTTTCAGTATTGTTCTCTGGAAACCTATGACTGCCATAATCCAATTTCACTCCAATGCTTATTTAATTGTTCTGTTTGGACCCAGTGGCATTTAAATTATATCATGTGAAACTGATAGTTGGGGGAAAATTAGTTTGGAAAAGGCATTGGAATGGTGCAATCTTGTAGTTAATACTGGCTAGATGAAAGAAGAGACTATGTTTCAGGCTATTCCAGGTTAAAATGTACTTTCTTGAAAAAGAATAGCATAATAGCATAACAGCATAAATTCATAAAATAAAGGCTTTAATGTAATAGACAGTTACCTGAAAATGGTGCCATCTATTAGTAAGCAAGTTCTAATACAAAATAAAAGCTGGGCCAAGCCAACTAGAAACTATACAATTTGGTACTCAAATGTAAGTGTTAAATGAACATAAGTGATACATTTCAGGTCTACTAGCTACTCTCTTTAGTTGGATTAATTTTTGGAATCTAATTTCTTTATTTTAATTCTTTCAATTATCTATCAGTTCAATTCACTATGCAGCAATACCCAATAACAATGGATCCATTGTGTCCAAACACTCTTCACAGAAAACTAGAGTGGAAGAGAGTATTTTTATTGTTTCTTTTAGGAGAGGAGAAAATGAAAGTCACTATTTTAAATATCCATCTACATTGTAAAATTTAATTAACAGAAAATGATTCTTGTTTACAGTTTCAGTTTTCAACATTTAAAAAATACCAAAAAATCTATGTAGGCATATAATAAATCCTATTGAAGCATGTGGTTTGAAGAAAGATAAGCAGCCAGGGATTCTTTTCTGCATACAGTATTTAAAAATAACTAAAGAGAAATTCTAAACGTAGAGTTGAGGTCTGTATTTTATGTACCATAATAAATTTTTCTCATGTAAAAAGGGAGCTAGATTAAAAATACATGAAAGCAATCTGTGAATTTTAGAACATGTAGTGTTAGAGTGAGCTAGTAAGAAACAAGCCTTAGGACTTGTGTTCAGTTCATGCAAAGTACTTTAACTGGGACTTAAATGAGTTGGAGTGAATTCCAAGAAGTGTGACCAGGACAATGACGATACTCAAGACAGTTTCATAAGGAAGATATTCAATACCTGGGATGTTTACATTCTGAAAGACAGGCAGAAGAAAGATTTCTTCAAATATTTGAGAAGCTATCAAATATTTGAGAAGCTGTCCTGTGGAAGTTCCATGGGATCCCAGAGTTCAGATCAAGGATGAAAAAAGTTTCAATGAGTAAGATTTCCACTTAGTAAATAGAAGAACTGCATATCAAGAAAAACTATAAAAAATTAGAATGAATTTGATGGATTGTTTAGGAGAAATACAAGCAAGTATTACCTAATAATAAACAAACATGTAAATTGACCGTACCTCCGCTACACCCACAGCCAATCAGGAGTGAGTATGCAAATTAACCCGACAAAGATGGTGGGTTAATTTGCATATGCAGGCAAGGAGTGGCCAGGAGGGGCGGGATGCCTGCTATGATGGCGGGGGGGTGCAGAGGGAACTACAGGAGCAGTGCTCCACCCCGGGAGCGAGGACTTGCAGTCTCCTGGGCAGCCCAGAGTGAAGTCAGGGGAAGGAAGGCCTATTTCTGCATGAATATCGTGCAACAGGCTTCTAGTAATTCTATATTTGGATGTGAATGAAGCTACAGATAGAAAACTAACACTACATAATTTGTAGAATTTTTAAATCTCATTTTTCTTTGATTTGGTGAAGTGACATAACCAACGATACAGACCTCATTTATTTAAGGTCAATTAAAAAGATGGAGTAGAAAATGTCACCAAAACCACTAAGTAACACATACCTGACATAAATGATTTTCAAGCCATTTGAATTGGTTAGAACAGTGAATAAAATAGAATAGATAAAATATGGTGAGAATAAAATTTCACCTAACAAGGGTTAACATGTTTTGCTTTGCAAAACTTCTCTCTTTGGGGGGTGGTGGGGTGGTGGTGTAGTCTGACATGACAAAAAATCTGTTTATTACTTGGGACAATGTCCACAATTTGAAATATACTACCTTAGGCCATGTCTCTATATCTAGTTTGCACAAATTTGATTGAATTGGATGATGAAATAATAGAAAGATTCTTGTAAATAACTGTTAAATTGGCTGATTTTTAGTGAATTTGTTTTAATCAATTTATTTTATTTACTCAGCATTATTTTAAATTTTTAGTCTTTTATACTGTTTCTCTCTTGAAAGTAAATGCAATTTCTTTGTTGAAATTTAATTTTGATCCATTTAAATAGAGGAGTATTTGGGGATGAATATTTCCCTTGCTCCATTGATCATTTAATTTTGATATTTAATACAGAACTAAAAGGAGTTGATGGTAGGATGAACTTTAAAGCCAGAAATAACTGGGTTTAAACATTGTCACTTGTTATATTTTATTTAACCTTAGACAAAATATTTCACTTTTCTGATCTTTGCCTTCATTTACATATACAATGAATAATAAAATTAAGAGTTTGATTTTTATGACATGATTCCTTTCTTAAATCAAACTTCATGAATGACATTTGCTCACAGAGAATACTATAGTCATCTTTTTTATAAAGACTTAATGAAGGAAAGGATGAAAGTAAAAGAAAGAGAGAGAGAAGAAAAAATAAATAAGGTCAATTTCTATTCCTTCTGCTTACTGCATAATGTTGTCTCATCTCTTGTTGGGGAGACAGTGTTCATCTAGTAAGATATTTTTTTTTCGTCACATGGGGATTTCAGAGCAGAATAATGTCAATTAGAAAATGAACAAACAAAGAGGATTTTGTTTCACTTTTAAAAACTGGGGTAAATGGACACTTGCCAAGAGTTTTACCACAGTACACCAGATAAGACCCCAGCTAGGAATTTGGGACAGAACATCATATAAACATTAAAAGAATTATTATGTCATATGGAGGTGGGTAACCTAAATTTAGTCTCAGGTGTCAATATGCAGAGGAGATTTGGGGATTTAGTATATCTCTATGTCTTGGTAAGGAGCTTTAAGGAGAATCCCCTAAGTTTTCAAGCAAGACTCCCAAGGCAAATAAGTTGTCTCCTATATCTGTGTTTTCATTTTCTGCAGTTTTAAGACCAAGGTCAACCACAGTTTGAAATATTAAATGGTATATTCCAGAAATAAACAAACATGTTTTAAATTGCATGCTGTTCTGAGTAGTTTGATGAAATAATTCATCAATTATATCTGTCCTGCCTGGAGGAACATCTTATCCATGCTGAGCTTACGTAATACTGTCTCAGTTATGAGATCAACTGCCTCATTATTGCAGTTGTGTTCAAGTAACCCTTATTTCTTTTACTGTACTTAATTTATAAGTCAAACTTTATCATGTAAAAAAAATAGTATATAAGGGTTAAGTACTATCCATGGTTTCAGGCTTCCACTGGGGGTCTTAGAATGTATCTCTTGAGGATAAGAGGGGACTACTCTACTATTTTGTATTGACTATTTAAAAAAAAAAATCTTTATTGCTGAGAGTATAACAGATGTCCCTCCATTTCCCCCTGTTGCCCCCCTCCACCTGGTTTCTGCCCCACCCCAGGCCTTCATCACCCTAATGTCTATGTCCACATGCAATGCATATCTTATATAATAAAAGCCTAATATGCTATGTGTCCAGTAGTCTGGTCGGCCATTCGACCAATCAAAGTGTAATATGCTAATGATATGCTAAGGCTGCTCAACTGCTCGCTATGATGTGCACTGACCACCAGGGGCAGATAGTCGACCGGTTGACCAGTTGCTATGACGTGCACTAACCACCCTGGGGCAGACACTCTGACTGGTAGGTTAGTTTGCTGCTGGGGTCCAGCCAATCGGGACTGAGAAAGATGGGCCAGACATGCTCTGGAGCCCTCCCGCGGTCCTTCCCCAGCCCCGATCGTGCACCAGTGGGGTACCTCGACCTGGCCTGCACCCTCTCACACCCTTTCACAAATTTAGGTTACCCACCTCCATATGACACCTCGGGGGATGTTGGAGGACTGGTTTCAGCCCAATCCTGCAGGCCAGGCTAAGGGACCCCACTGGTGCACAAAGTCGTGCACTGGGCCTCTACTATGCATATAAATACTTTAATTAATTTATTCCTGTCCCCTCCCCCCTTTCATCTGAAAGTCATCAGTCTGTTCCATGTTTCAATGCTCCTAGTTCTATTTTATTATCAGTTTATTTTATTCATTAGATTTCTTGTTCATTTATTTTTATTTTTATATTTATTTGTTAATAGATATGTGTTTATTGCCATTTTATTGTTCATACTTTTGCTCTTCTTCTTCAAGAAGACTCTTCAACATTTCATGTAATACTGATTTGGTGGTAATGAACTCCTTTAGCTTTTTATTCTCTGGGAAGTTCTTTATCTGGCCTTCAATTCTATCAATTCTTCAAAACTATCAAGTGATAGTTTTTCTGGGTAATCTTGGTTGTAGGTCCTTGCTATTCACCACTTTAAATATTTCTTGCCAAAACCGGTTTGACTCAGCGGATAGAGCATCGGTCTGTGGACTGAAGGGCCCCAGGTTCGATTCTGGTCAAGGACATATACATTGGTTGCAGGCACATCCCCGGTGGGGGGTGTGCAGGAGGCAGCTGGTCGATGGTTCTCTCTCATTGAGGTTTCTAGCTCTCTATCCCTCTACCTTCCTCTCTGTAAAAAATCAATAAAATATATTAAATATATATACATATATATATATATATATATATATATTTATTGCCACTCTCTTCTGACCTGCAAAGTTTCTGTTGAGAAATCATCTGACAGTCATATGGGTACTCCCTTGTAGGTAACTCACTGCTTTTCTCTTGCTGCTTTTAAGATTCTCTGTCTTTAAACATTGGCATTTTAATTATGACATACTGTGGTGTGGGCCTCTTTGGGTTCCTCTTGTTTGGGATGCTCTTGTAAGTCTTTTTCTTTTACCAGGTAGGGAAGCTTTCTGTCATTACTTCTTCAAATAGGTTTTCAACATCTTGCTCTCTCTCATCTCCTTCTGGCATCCCCATAATACAAATGTTTGTACACTTGAGGTTGTCCCAGAGGCTCCTTACCCTATCTTCAGATTTTTGGATTCTTTTTTCTTTTTGCACTTCTGATTGGATGGTTTTTGCTTCTTCATATTCCAAATCACTGATTTGATTCTGAATATCCTTTACTCTACTGTTGATCCTCTGTAAACTATTCTTTATTTCAGTTAGTGTATGCTTAATTTCTGACTGGTCCTTTTCATGTCTTTGATGTTCTCACTTGAAATTCTCACTAAGTCCCTTGAAGCTCTTGTTAAGATTCTTGAGTATCCTTATAACCATTGTTTTGAACTCTGCATCTAGTAGTTAGCTTGCTTCCATAAAGTGGTCAACATCAGAGATCTTAGATATAAGGCTAACTACTATAATTATTTTATAATACAGCAGCTTGAATTAAGACATGCATACATAAATATATATATGAAAGAAATGTAATATAGATATGAAAGAAATAATTTTATTCAATAGTCTACTGGAGTCAACTTGTACTGGCTCATAAAATCAAATTTGTAATTTTCAGAAAAATTTCAAAGTGATTGTTAAAAATAAATTGCATAAGTATACATTATAATGAATTACTTTTATTTAAGTAAATCTTTCAACACTAAGACTTATTACTTCGTAATTATTTTGCTACTTTTGATATTATTTATATTACTTCCTAATTATTTTGCTACCTTTTGATATTATTTATGTATTCTATCTTCTAGGATGCTATAAAAATAATTATATGCATTTATATAAATAAAGGTATGCTACTGTACATTTCCCCTCCTCGGTCAGTGATTTGCTGCTAGCTTAAAAACAACATCATTGAGAATATTTGGCAAACACTACAAATCAGAGCTTCTGGTTTTGGAAAAGTAAGTTATATAATTGTCATCATATTAATAGATTTTGTCAATGGATTTCAAAAGTATTGGTGGCTTACACCTGTCTAGGGGGGCCCAGACTTGAAATTTCTATGTATTTCAATTTCATTATTATACTGGCCTGCCCATTTTCTGTTACCTGTCTTTAGAGGTATGTTTAGAAGGCTATTGTTCTAGGACAGCTGAAGGTCAGAGTATATGTATCTGCGACCTTCTACTGCCTGAGAACCACCGAAGGAAATGCTGTACTTCTTTTAGATAAGACAAGAAAATCCCAACAGACAAAAGACACCATGAGTAATTATTGAGGCAATTAATATAAAACATTTTTTTTTATTTGAAGCAATTAATGCAAAACATTTTTGCCACACATAAACATAGTTCCTTTTATGATTTTGTTTTGTTCTATCAAACTGAACTTGTGTTTTTTTTCTCAAATTGAATAACTTACCTTTACACAGTATCAGCTAAAATTTAAATCCATGTGCTTCGGAGGGAGATTTCCATAAGATTGCCCTTGAATGATGGTTGGTCTATGAAAATGCCTTTCCTTTTACTGCCCCCACCCCATTCTTCCCTGTAAACTTTCACTATAAACATCAACTTTGTTTTAATGCTAAACTTTAATGAAAAGACCAATGCGAAATGTAGTAAAAAGGTCAGGCATCAACAATCTGTTGATTGCTTTATAAGAAAGTACAGAACTCACTGATATTTCACACGAGTTAGAGTTCTATCCTGCATCAAAAGGAAGTGCCTATATGAGGGTGCTCTGTCAACTAAGATGGATGTAAAAACCATGCATTACTGAGATATAGTGAATAGTTACATTTTTTCTTTACTTTACTTTTTCCCCAAAAAAAACTAGAGGGTCAAAGAAAAAGAATGTTAAACTGCAAAAGTAAGAGCCTACATACATCTTCTGTGTCCTCTGAGGATGCTGCTCTAAAAGCAGTTTATTCTGTTTTTTGTTTTTTTTTTATTTTGTTTAATTTTTCCACCACCATTTATCCCCTCTATGCCCTCTTCCACCTTCACTATGCCTCCCCACCACAATCACCACATCTCGGAGTGTCTCTGTTTTGTTCATTAGATCGCACATATGAGTGAAATCATGAGGTACTACTTGTCTTTCTCTGACTGGCTTATTTTACTTAGCATAATGTTCCCCAGGTCTACACATGCTGTCACAAAGGGTAAAATTGTCATCCTCTTAATGGCAGAGCAGTATCCTATCTAATAATAGACAAATATGCAAATTGACCATACCTCTGACACACCCACAAGCCACGCCCACAAGCCACGCCCACCATCCAAACAGAGCGAGCATGCAAATTAACCCAAACCAAGATGGCTACAGCCACAGAGAGCAAGGTTTCCTAGGTAACAGAGGAAGCCAAGCTTTCCACCTGCCCTTGCCAGGCCTAAGCCTCCACTGAAGCTACAAAGTTTCAATTATAGAAGGTAAACAAATTCAAACAAATGGCGGCAGGATGGAGCTTGAGAGAGCAGGCCAGGGTTGCCACTGGCAACAGGGGAAGCAAAGCTTTCCACACACCCTGGCCGGGCCCAGGCCTCCGCTTAAGGCTACAAAGTTTCAATTATAACCCCAACAGAAATGGCTGCCAGCCTTGGAGGGAGCCCCAGGCTTGGCTCCGCTCCAGGCTACAAAGTTTCAATTGTAGAAGGAAAATAAATTCCAGATACCAGGGCCTTCGCTTGGGTTGCCAGGGGGTGTGGCCGGCCTGCAAACCACCACAGGCCCCTCGCTCAGGCCACCCCATGCCCCAAGGGAACCCCCACCTGATCTGGGACACCCTTCAGGGCAAACCAGCTGGCCCCCACCCATGCACCAGGCCTCTATCTAATAAAAGAGTAATATGCAGATTGATCATCACTGCAACACACAATATAGCTGCCACCATGTGGTCAAAGATCCTGCCCCCACGTGGACACAAGATGGCCACTACAAGATAGCCAGCAGGAGAGGGCAGTTGGGAGGCACCCGGCCTGCAAGGGAGGGCAGTTGAGAAGGACCAGGCCTGCAAGGGAGGGCAGTTGAGAGGGACCAGGCCTGCAAGGGAGGGCAGTTGGAGTTGATCAACCCTGCAGGAGAGGGCAGTTAGGGGTGACCAGGCCGGCAGAGGAGGGAAGTTGGGGGCAAACAGGCTGGCAGCAGAGTGGTTAGGGGGTGATCAGGCTGGCAGGCAGAAGCGGTTAGGGGCAATCAGGAAGGCAGGCAGGCAAGCAGTTGGGAGCCAGCAGTCCTGGATTGTGAGAGGGATGTCCGACTGCCCGTTTAGGCCCGATCCCGGTGGGTCCCATATTGGAGAGGGTACAGGCGGGGCTGAGGGACAACCCTCCTCCATGCACGAATTTCGTGCATTGGGCCTCTAGTTCTGTTATAATTTCTATAGAAAAAACATGTAACTTTTAGGTAAAAGAGAGTTGAGAATCCATCTTGTTCAACTGCTGTCTGCTATGAAGACATTCTTTTTTTTTTCTATTAGGGTGCATAATCTATTATCTTCCTGGAAATGCTATCATGACATATTTGCCATAAAAGCAGATAGTTAAGAACTTCATAAATGTACCTGATGTAAATGTCTTGTATGTTAATTTAAAACTTCTCCATGGTAATGGCAAACAAGTGATAATCACTGCCTAATAAACCCTCTACCTATGGAGGAAATTAATCAATTCACAAGGGAGTTTTCTTTTTTTTCTAACCTAGAAGACCCCATAAGGTTAAACTTCTGCCAATTGTCCCCATTTCACCCTCTATCATTTTCTTTGACACTTCCAAATTATCACTCCATTTTATTAAAATCTTAGAGGTAACATTTATATTTTCACCTTATTTTGCGCAATACTGTTTTCTTCCTATTAGAAAGTTAACACAGGTATATACACATTTCTGATCCTCAGGTTAAGTATTTTGTTTTAAATGTTTCAATTAAGTATCTGACTCTATTTTTAATAAAGTCAAATAAACAATATGCCAAACTAATATAAAATTTACCTGCAAAACTTCTGGATGTGAAATTTTACACTATTGATTCTTTTCTTGCATTCCATTTTTATGTTGTTGAGTTGTTAAAAAGCACCATTCCATTTTAAAACAATCTAAGACTTAAATTCTTCAGTTTGCATGTTTTTAATGTGAATGTTATACAATTTGTTCGTGTGATAAAAATCCCATAACTCATTCTTATTAACTCCAAAGCATGCTGTGAAATAATATTTCACTATGTTTGAAAGGAGAAGGATTTAAATTTTATGTGATGCATATTTTCAATGGCTCAGTTATGTACAATTACATATTAAAAATATAAGCTTAGTGTTTTTCTTTTCAGAGAGTTGGACACAAAGTGTTCCTATTATATAGGTAAATAACAAATTAGAGATTGCTTTTAAAGAAAATGTCTATCAAATGATTTATAAACTTGGTCTCTATAAAGCCAGATTATTTTGGTCACACTTCACTGTGGGATATATCATAGAAGTGAATTTAAAATTTCAGTTAAGTGCACTGAGAAATCGATTTACCACCTAATCTTGTCTCTGTGTGTTATAGCAATAAAACATTATTCAAAATGTGACAGGGACTCTGGCACTTGCCTCAGAAGTGGGATTTGTCAGTAAAATAGTATTTATGTTTATTAAGAATCAATTTAGGTTGAAGCACTCCAGAGTGAATCACTAAGTAAATTAGAAGTTTCAGTTTATCTATCATGAGATTCAAAGGTTTTATGTACATAATGTTCATCTGGAGAATTTTTATTCTTTTCTTAATCTTTATATTTGCCTGAATTCTTATCCTTTCACAACCCCTTTTATAGTTATTGATATGTTTTATGAATTACTCCATTTTGTAGAAAGATTAATTGAACACTGAATTTTTGCAAGAATCGCAAGTTCACACCAAGATAACATTTCACAATCTCATGACATAATAAAGTAACTTCTCGGGTGGAGGGTGGGGAAGTAGGGGACTTGGAGGGAATAAGTAACATAGGTTTTAAAAAAAGAGAGAGAGACATCAAGAACTCTTGGACATGGGCAAAGCGCTGTGACTGTGGGTGGGAGGGGGCGGAAGTGGAAGAGGGTATAGGGGAGATAAATGGTGATGGAGAAAAATAAAGTAAAATAAAATAAACTAATTCAAAGATTTGAAATTATGCAGAGGATGGTCTCTGGTTATAAGGAATTTAAATTAGAATTATTTTTTTTTAAATCTGTAAAAATTCTCACTTTCAAATGAAGCCACTAAAACAATTCATTAGTCAAAGAGAAAAATGACAAAAACATTTAGAAAATATTTCCAACTGAATAAAATTGTAAAATGTTGCATTAAAATATGTTGTGCATATTTCTTCTATGTGCTTGGAAGAAATATTATAATTTTGAGCACATATATTAGAAAAGAACAGGATAAAATCTATTAGTCACCCCCTAAAATCTAGTAGAGTAAATTATCTACTAGAGCATAAATACTGTAAATTGAGAAGCAATGCATAGAGAAAGCAATCAAATCAAAATATACTTCTTTACAAAGATAAGTAAAAGGACAAAACACTTGGTAATCTGGTAGGGAAAAATGAAAGAAAACACAAACTGCAATAGAGAATATCTGTCATAGAACAGATACAACATTGCAGACGCTAACTTTATTATAAATATTAATAAGTCAGGGATAAGTAACCGAAGGCCTAAAGAGCAAATCTGCCTGCATCCTGGGAATTCATTCTGAAAATACAATTTTATTCATACACAAACAAAGCCATTTGTTAATGGGTTATCTATGACTATTTTCACATTACCAAAGAATTGAGTAGCTCTTATTATGTATAATGGGATTTAATTTTGAGGTGATTAAAATGTTCTGGAATTACAGCATAGGGACTATAATCAATAATATAGTAATAACTATGTGTAGTGCCAGGTAGGTACATAATATTGAATGTAAACTGTAATTAAATTTTAAAAATTGATTTGAATTGATTTCAGAAAGAGAGGAAATAGGAAAAAGAGATAGTAATAATGATGAGAGAGAATAATTGATTGGCTGCCTCCTGCACGTCCCACACTGGGAAATCAGTCCCACAACCCGGGCATGTGCCCTGACCAGGAGTCAAACCCTGACTTCCTGGTTCATAGGTTGATGCTCACTGAGCCATGCCTGCTGGGCTATAATTGAATTTTTTTAAATTTACATAGAATGGTGAGTCACCAAGGAAGAACATGAATAGATTGGGAGACAATTTTAAAAGTAAACTATTCTAGATTAAAAAAATAAATAGTAGAAAAGGAAATCATTTTTAACAAATTTTATGAGTTAATTATTATAAACCTCATTCCAAGTCCATAAAGGACATTGAAAATTTCAGATGGCTATTCTTGTTAGAATAGGTTTATAATAATTAACTAATTATTAAATTAGGAGCCAGTGTTCCCAGATTGCAAGAGGGATGTCCAACTGCCGGTTTAGGCCCAGATCAGACATCCCCCAAGGGTTCCCCAATTGAATCATTAAACATAGATGCAATGATTCTTTACAGAATTAAAAATCAAACCCATCCTAAAATATAAAAACCCTGGGTCCATCACAACTGGAGACTCGACCAACCAGAAGTCTGTCCTGCAGTCAGCACTGGGATGCTGTGGCTACCCAGCACTGAATGCTGCAGCTGCAGGCACGGTGACCCAGCACTGACTGCTGAGGGGGCTGCGAATCAGGCCTGGAGAGAGGCCTAAAGAGAAAAGCAGGGTCTAGTTCATAGCCTGTGTGGCAGCTGTTGATCAGCACTTGCCTCTCTCTTTCTTTCCTGGTGGGGCCAGCAGCTGTGCCTCCATTTCTCTCCAGGCCTCCACTGGGGCTGCTGATCAGCCCTGCCTTTCTGATCAGTCCCCATTGATAGGCCCAGAGACGCTGACTGGCATAGAAACTGACCAATCAGAACCAAATTGGCCGGCAGAGGAGGGCAGTTGGGGGCAAAATCAGGCCGGCAGGGGAGGGCAGTTAGGGGTGATCAGACAGGCAGAGGCAGTTAGGGGTAAAAAAAAACTGGCAGGGAAGGGCAGTTGGGGATGAGATCAGGCTGGCAGGGGAGGGCAGTTGGGGGCAACCAGGCCAGCAGGGGAGGGTAGTTGGGGGCGAGATCAGGCTGGCAGGGGAGGGCAGTTGGGGACAACCAGGCTGGCAGGGGAGGGCAGTTGGGGGTGATCAGGCAGGCAGAGGCAATTGGGGGTGAGATCAGGCCGACAGGGGAGGGCAATTAGAACTGGTCAGGCAGGCAGACAGAGGCAGTTAGGGGCGTTCAGGCAGGCAGGCAGGTGAGCAGTTAGGATCCAGTATTCCCAGATTGCGAGAGGGATGTCTGACTGTGGGTTTAGGCCCGGATCAGACATCCCCCAAGGGGTCCCCAATTGAGAGGGTGCAGGCTGGGCTGAGGGACACCCCCCCCAGGCACGAATTTCATGCACCAGGCCTCTAGTCTATATATATAAAAGCCTGAGGAACCATCTGACCATCCAACTGGTACCTATGATACACAATGATTACCAGGGGGCAGACACTCCAACAGGTATCTATGATGTGCACTGACCACCAGGAGGCAGACACTTAATGCAGGAGTTGCCGAGCTGAGGTGAATTGGCAGCTGTGGTTCTTGGGTGACACACCCAGAACCAGAGAGGGAGGAGCTCAATTATGGGGTGTATCACCAGAGAACTGCCCTCTCACAATCTGCGACCCCTCAGGGAACATCGGAGAGCTGGTTTGGACCCAATCCCCACAGGCCAAGCCGAAGTATCCCACCGATGCGTGAATTCTTGCACAGGGCCTCTAGTCAATACATAAAACAGTTTATTCCAGGAATAAAATCTTAGTTTAACATAAAAAATAAATCAATGGAATTTTCCAGATTGCTATAATAAAGAAAAATATATAATCATCAAAAGAGATGAAGAAAAATCTTTTAATATCATTAAAATTTAATCATGATGAATATTTTATGAATATAAATAGCTGGATAAAAGAAAGTCCTACAGCTAATGTCATGTTAGTGGTGAAAACTGATTAATTTCCATAATTTCAGGGGAAAATGTTCTTAATATTATACTAGAGATCTAGGCTAGTTTAATTAGTCAAGAAAAAGAAAACAAACAGACAGTTCTTGGAAATCAAGAAGTATAATGCAATTGTTCACAAGTAATGATTGTGTAAAAATTCTAAGAAATATTCCTCCAAATTTAGAAATATATATATATACATATATATATATTAAGTTAGATATAGTACATCCATATATATTAGGTTAATATAGATAAATATAATTTTATTTATATAGTATAATAAATTATAAAAAATGTAAATTTAAAAATACTATTCTAAAACACATTAAAAACATAAAATATGTAGAGATAAATTCTATACCATTAAGAAATTACCCTTGAAATAAATATGTATAGCTGATGTGTTTTGGGAATGACACTGTAACTAAAAATTTCACTACTTAATTTCCATGTAGAATATAATATTTATTAAAATGATATAATAAAAATGTGCTAATTGGAACTATCCTGAGTGTCATTTAGCAACACATATGAAAAATCTTAAAAGTAATTGCACCTTTTGATATTTCCCTTTTATTAACTTCTCCTAAGGAAACAGAGGTAATGAATATAAAGATTTCTGTATGAGAATATTATTTAAACTATTATGTTATAATTGTGAAACCAGTCTAAATATACAGATGACTCAACTACAGAAAACAGAGTCAATTTATACTATTAAACTGATAGAATATATTTTCATTTGGGCATTACATATTTTTAAAGAGCAAGTAATACTTTTTAAAAATTCTACTTTATTACAAATAAATGTGGAACACAGATTAATTTTTTCAATTTGTTATAAATATGCATATAGATATTTTAATTAAAATGCTTAAAGGCATGTACCACTAGGTTATTTTTATTCTTTAAATGTTAGATTTATTACTAATTTTGTCTTTATTTTAGTGACATTTTCCACATTTTATCATTGAAAACAAATAATAGGTTATATAAAGAATATAATTGACAATTCTTGTGATGCAACATTATTAAGGTGCTCAGTTTTACTAAGTCAGTAAAGAATTGCAAATGACTTCTACTGGCTTGCAAAAGCCTCTCTATACATCTTTTCCTAACTCTGTGCTCAGGAATGTCATATTGGTTGCTTGAAATTGACCATGGCATTTTTTTACACTGTGGAAATATGAAAATGCTACAAATCTGGCCTTTTTATTACAAAAAAATAGTTGTTAAACATTTATCTTCAGACTACAGTGCAAAGGAAAACCAAATAAAGATATTTCAGAAAATATATTTAGTAAACAATTCATAGTTCTCCTAAAAGAGATAGATAGCTATACATTAATTTCTTCAAAAATAATAACGTTCATATTTACCAACAGCTGGCAAGCATATTCTTTCCGCAACTCTTATTTTGTTACTCTCGTCATCTTACTCGCCATTTGAGCCAAGTTATTTTTATTTATTCTTAAGTCGTTTTTGTTTAATGTTTACCCCCATCTAGTTATGCAGAAAACCCTATGATGACTAACATCTTTAACAGTCAATATGAAGTAAACATGTCCTAGGGCACTAACTATACATTTGGTTGCACAGAATAACATCACAAAATGAGAGACATAGAAATAAAACATGGACTAATAAAACTTCTTGCTGAAAAAGATTGGGGCTTTTTAAATCACAGGTGCTAATGAGACCATACATGCTGAGAGTGAGAGAAGCTGAGCATTTTATGTAGGTATATGGATACAATAGACACTGCGGACTTTGTACCAACGTTAATCAATCTAATCAATGAAGATTAAAAAGTCACAAAAATGTGTTTTAGTACTTGCTATTTTTAATATGGTTTTAAAATATGTGTGTAGGTTAGTCAGCATTTTAATAGCTCCTCCTAAAAAAGAAGCTGGGTTTTTTGAATTATAAATGATTAGTCCTATAGTTTATTATTACTCACAGTAAACATCAGCATCACGTTGTTAGAAATGTAACTTCATAGGCCCTACTCTAGAGCTACCAAAATAAAAAAAATAAAAAAAATCTGCATTTTAACAATATGCCCATGTAATATGTATAGGAAGTTTAAAAAGTAATATTCTAATCCATTGTCATCTTATTAGATAATTTATTTTTACTTGTCAACATCGAATGTTAGTTTTTAAATCAATGTTTTAAATGAATATGATTTACATTACATTTTCAGGTCTTTATTATATTACTAGAGGCCCAGCGCACAAAAATTCGTGCACTCAGGGGCTCCCTCAGCCCAGCCTGCATCCTCTCGCAGTCCGGGACCCCTTGGGGGATGTCCCATTGACAACTTAGGTCCACTCCCCATGCCGCAGTTGAACGTCTTAGGGCATGGGGAGAAAGGACCCCTTGGGGGATGTCCCATTGACAACTTAGGTCCGCTCCCCATGCCGCAGTTGAACCATGGAGGGGAGAGAGGCTCCTGCCACCACCGCTGTTCTCGCAGCCATCAGCCCAGCTTCTGGCTAAGTGGAGCTCCCCCTGTGGAAGCACACTGACCACCAGGGGGCAGCTCCTGCGCTTAGCATCTGCCCCCTGGTGGTCAGTGCACGTCATAGCAACAGGTCGTTCCAGGTGGTTCTGCCCTTAGGGTCAATTTGCATATTGCCCTTTTATTATACAGGATTCTAAAGTTGTAAGGAACTATATATTTTGTACATATATGGTATATAATGGTACTTAAACATCATATTTCTGAGTCATATTTAGCCTAATACTTATTATAAAGCTATTTGGAAGGGTAGAAAGAGCCATGTCTTTGAAAATCAGGTTTTATTTGTATTATAGCAGCAATACTGGCTTTGCATTTTTTTTCCTGTGCCTAAGTTTCCTAGATTATAAATTATAGGAACTACATCTATTCTTGGGCTAATAAGATGATTTGATAGATAAAAGCCTCTGGCATATATGAGTTAATAGAAATGTATTCATTTAAAACCATTAGTATCTAAATTTATCATTTCTGAAACATCTACTTGCCTTTCTTAATTCACTAAGTAAATACATTAGATGCATAGATCTCATCTTGATAACCTAGAATCTAAGCCACTATAAAAATATCAATTAAAATATTTACAAATATGAGTTTTCTCAGCCATACTACCAAAATATAACAAAAAAGCTTGATACTAAGAATGTTTCATTTGTTTAGTCCACATAAGGCGCATGGAATCCATAAGAAATCTTGCCAGATCTTGACTTACTTTGCATCTAAGTATAGCATCTAAGGAGAGAATGCCATATATCTTGAACCCAATTCCAAGCAAATGACTGTAGTGTAATCTCATTTATGACATTAAAAATACTAATAAAATCAGAAATTATTGGGTATGGTATGTTAATAATTTTGCAAACAGAGTGGTTTCCTGAATCCTTTCTATGCTTTTACATGATATGTCAGTAGGTTCTTGGCAGTTGCATAAATCCTCTAGGACTTGATTGGATCTCAAACACTCTAAATAAGAAAGCATTTCCTTTCAGTTTTTACCAACTTAAAGCCATCTTTAACAATGCTCATCACATAGTTATTTACAGCAAGAAGAATTCTCAACAATAGGAATTTCCAAATATATCAGCTAGGTAAATCAAATATGGCACATTCAAGCTTGGAGATAATTGACTATGGAAATGAATATTTGTTGACATAAAAACATATTTATGATATTTTTATATAATTCCTGGAAGGATATACATCAAACTAATAAACGTATTGATCTCTGGTGAAAATGTGAAATGTGTATGATTACTTTTCACATTTTAGTTATGTTTATTTTCCAGTGATCAATGGAAAACAAATATTTCATCATAGATAAAGCCCATAAAAGTTTATTTTTAAAATAAATTTCAAGTTTAGCATTTCTTGAAGATTTTATGTAAATTATCCAAAATAATTTTAATAAGTTTGTTTATTTTATCTGTACCGAGCACAGAAAATGTTACTTGTTTTAGCATCAAATATCAAAAGTTAGTTTATAAATCAAGTAGGTTTACTGGTTAATATAGATTAATACAATTACTTGAAGGCATTATAAATTGACTTATTCTTCCATTTTAATATGAATAAACAACTCAATCTATTAAGATTTCTGTGGAAGAATTTGCATTGTAATCTCTATGGGGAAAAAGTAGCTGTATTCCTGTAGTTTCTCTACTGCCAGTAAGAATATTATTGTCAATAACTAAGCAATGTTTGACAATAGAAGAATATTGACAATAAATCAAGGTGCATTAAAATTAGTTTAAGTTCTCAGAAATGTGGTTTTCTTAAACACTAGAGTCCCAATGCACAAATCCGTGCACCAGTGGGGTCCCTTGGCCTAGTCTGTGGGATCAGGCTGAACCCAGCTCTCCAACATCCTCTGAGGGGTCTCAGATTGTGAGGGGCACAAGCCAGGCCGAGGGACCCCACTGGTGCATGATCGGGGCCAGGGAGGGACGCAGGAGGTTGGCCATCCAAGAGGGACCGGGGGAGGGCTCCAGGGCATGTCCGGCCTGTCTTGCTCAGTCCCAATCAGCCGGACCCCAGCAGCAAGCTAACCTACGGGTCAGAGTGTTTGCCCCCTGGTGGTCAGTGCACATCATAGCGACTGGTTGACCAGTGACTCCCTGCCCCTTGGTAGTGCATGTCATAGCAAGTGGTTGAGCGGCCTTAGCATATCATTAGCATATTATGCTTTGATTGGTTGAAAGGCCGACCGGCCAACTGGACACTTAGCATATTAGGCTTTTATTATATAGGATAATATTTTCATAGTTAAACTAAATATATAATAGAATAGAAAACAGAGTAATATTATTACTTCTTGAATATTAAGTTGAATTATTATTATGATCAACAGTTTTTATAAGTAGTGTGACTAAGGATACTCATTCCTGGTTTGAATACTACTTCTGTGATTTGGAGAGAGTAAGAAAGCATATGTGAGTTGCACAACTGACAATAATTGATCTGGGCATTACAAAAGAGTCTTAGGGCCCTGGTCGTTGGTTAGAGCATCCTCCCTAAACATCCTCCCAATACACTGGTGAGTTCGATCACCAGTCAGGGAATTTACAGCAAGCAAACAATAAATGTATAAATAGGTGCAATGACAAATTAATGTTTCTCTCAAGTTTTTTTTTAAAAAGAGATTGTCATTTTCAAATAACTTCTATAGGGCAAACCATACTCCTTGAATGAAAAGAAATGTCAAATATCTAGAAGTATATTTGTATAGTCATCAATTTCCACAACTTTATGTGAGTTATATAAAAGGCATGTAGTTCAAGATTTGTTATTATTTTATAGCAGTGCAATTTTTCATCCACAAGTTCATTCATTTAGTATTTTTGATGGATCTCAAACCCAGACCTCTATCATTTATTGTGTTTTCCTATCATCATCTTTCTCTCAGTCTCTTAATCTTTCTTCCAAAACTTTAGGTTATTCTGACATAATTTACCATTTAATATCATAACTAACCATTTTAATGAATTGATTGCCTCTGTGATGCCCACTGGGTATACAGTGGCAAAAAAACCCATTTTGCATGACTGATATTCTCTCAGAGAATAATAATTATTAACTAGAAATAATATTAAAAACTGTGAAACTTCAAGGACATCATAATATCCATGCTCTATCTTAAAAAAAAAAAAAAAGTTTAGTTCACACCTTAATACTCATGGACATTATATTAGCATTACAAAGAAAAACTGCTCCTGTAGGGTAGTGGCAGACAATTCCATCAAGCGTTTTCCACTCTCTTCCATGTGGATCGAGTACTAACCATGGGGAAAACATTGTGATTCTCAGTGTGTGGGCAATCAGGAATAATATTGTCACGTCTCAGAATATTCACAGGGAAGATAAGCCATAAAGCAATTATAATGACTATGATTTTAAAGTTCAGTATAATGAAAAAGACATAAAATGATCATGGTGAGATTTGGGAAGAGGAGAAACATTTTTCCCCTATGGAGAAGGGATAAAAATTACAATAACATAACATCTTTTATATGTGCAGGAAGGCTTCCCAGAAGAAGAGGAAATTAAATTTGGCTTTAAAGAAGAGATAAGGTACAAGTAATCTCACTGTTATATAATGAACCCACTGACTTTTGCATTTAGATGTCAGGAACTATTGCAGCTTTCTAACTAGAGTGTAGAATTATTTATTATATGGCTTGGTTATTACATCTGCATTCTAGGTCTCATATGTTCCACATCAAAATGCTTTGTAATTAAAGTGATTATGGCATCTCCAAGTTGGGTAATTATTTATAAATTTTAATTGCAAAAGAAACCAAAGTGTGGCTTTCTCAGAAATGAAATGCACATCTCACATGGTGAGAAACAGCTCAGTGCACGAGGTTAAGGCTGGTGCTAACTTTTTCACACGGCAGGTTAACTGGGTTAATTGCCAAGATTGTGAGTGACACTTTCATTTAAAGTGGATTGTAATAGCACTTTTTGAGTCAATAGAGATACCTCAAGTGATTTAAGTCTACAATAAGGCAAAGACATAAAAATAGGTGATTTAAAAAATTGTGATTCATAAGAGTACAATTTGAGTTCATAAACATTATCTGTTTAAAATTATATTTGGTAATTGAAGGACACTCAAGAAATGTCAGTAGTCTAATTTAGCTGATTTTTTTTTTTGAGTCATGAAAATCCCAATAAATGTTTGATCGATTTTTATGCAAAGAGTAGAAGGGCACAAACATTATTATGAGAAACAACGAATGTTCTGAAACATAAAGAAAACAGTAACTGGTTAGGAAATTAAATATGACCTTTCAAATATACTCCATACTTGCTGCTTGCTACTTTGCCTCTTGCTTCCAAACAATACTAGGCCACATTCCATCTTATCTGTCTTTAGAAATTCTTCAATTAAAAGTGAAATAAGTCAGTCAGAGAAAGATAAATATCACATGATCTCACTCATTTACGGTTTATAATGAACAACATAAACTGATGAACTAAAACAGATCCAGAGACAGAGAAGCATCAATTAGATGCTCAAACCTCAGACGGAAGGTAGCGGAGGGTGGGGTAATGGGGAGAGATCATCCAAAAGACTTGTATGCATGCATATAAGCATAACCAATGGACAGAGACAGCAGGGGGGTGAGGGAATGTACAGGAGTGGGGTCGGGGGGAGCAATGGGGGGATATGGACACATCTGTAATACCTTAATCAATAAAATAAAGGAAAAAAAGGCTTGGAAGAAGAGTCCCAGGCAAACAATGTCCTCAACACTTAAATGAGTAATTATTTTGCTAGCTCTAGCTAGTTTTACTCAGTGGTTAGAGCATCAGACTGCAGACAGAAGGGTCTTGGGTTTGATTAAGGTCAAGGGCATGTAATTCAGTTGCAGGCTTGATCCCTGGCTCCAGATCTGGATGTGTGCAGGAGGCAACCAGTCGATGTGTCTCTCTCACATCTATGTTTCTCTTTCTCTGTCTCTCCCCCTGCCTTCCATTATCCCCAAAAATCAATGGGGAAAAATATATCCTTGGGTGAGGACTAAAATAGTTATTATTTTGCTAAATTTAATAAATAATGAATACTAATTAAGTTATATTATCAAACAATCATCGGGAGGTATATTAGAAAAGACTTGTGGCTTACATTTGTGTACCCATACAAAAATAAAGGATGTTCAAGAACTAATATAACTTTCTGCATGCTAAAATTACTTGGTTTAGTTTTATAGTCAGGAAAATATTACCTTTTTCACAATCTCTCAAAACAAGTGAAGATAATAATGACTCATCTGGACAAAGCCACAGTGGCTGCGAGGGCCTAGGGCATGTGGCACGGGAGAGGCGCCGCCTCGGGAGTGGAGGAGGGTGGCGCTGCAGGAACAGAGGAGGCCGCGCTGCTGCCACAGGAGCAGGAGCAGAGGCCGCGCTGCCTCAGTCGCCACCGCCCCTTTCACAGAGGCTGAGCGGGAGCGGCCGTGGCGCGGGAGAGGCAGCGGCGTGGGAGAGGCCTAGGCGTGGGCCCTTCTGCAGAGGCAGCTGGAGAGGGGGCTGCGCGGTCCTGGTCTCAGTGCTGCCCCTTCTGCAGAGGCAGCTGTGCGGGCCTGGTCCCAGGGCCAGGCCTCCACAGAGGCTGGATGGGGTGTGACCTGCTGTGCCTCAACCTCCCCCAGCCCCTACCCCAGCTGACCTGGCCCCAGATCACCCCCACCTACCAGCGGGTGGGGGGCAGGGCCAGTGCTAAGAAGCAAGGGCCGAGGGCCAGCAGCCGCGGCTGGCAGTGGCAGTGGCAGCAGCAGTGGGGTGTTGGGGGCAGTGCCTTCCCATGATCAGCCCAGTTGCCTCCTGCAGAGGGATTCCAGACTATTGCTTAGGTCTGCTCCCCCCCCCCCCCCAACGGGCCTAAGCTGTCAGTAGGACATCCCCTGAGGGCTCCCGGACTGAGAGAGGGGGCAGGCTGGGCTGAGGGACCCCCTCAGTGCCAGAATTTTCGTGCACCGGGCCTCTAGTTTTTAATAAATGAGTTTAAGTATACATTTTTCAATTTTTCTACTAGTTAGTATTTTATTGACTTGTAAGTGCTCCTAATGAAATGGTTATACTGAACTATAATATGGCATATGTTGCAGACATTTCTGAATTCCTTATTTTTAAAGTTAATGTTATATATTTAAATATGTCCCTTAGTTGTCACCTCCTCTGAATCAGTAGACCATTTTTTCCAGTCAAAAATTCTAAACATACTCACATGTTACAATCTAATATTTTAATCAATCTCTTATTACATTCATATATATACATGTACTGTACAATGTATTCATTTTCTAGTAACTGTGGAATAAAATCTCATTTTATTTTTTCCTAAATAATAAGGGAGTTTATCAAAGCCATTAATCAAATAATCTATTTTTCCACTAATTGACCATTTTTCAATGTTTAACATTATTGAATCAAAATATATGCTGAGATCTTTATAGAAATGTTGTGCAATCAATAGATTAGATAGATTGTAATAAAATATCACCTAAGAAATACCATTTTGCTTTTTTATTTTGCCTCTCAAAAAATTTATGTAGCAAACCCTACTTTTTTATTGCATGCTACATTGATCTTGTTCAATTTATATTTGATTCTTTAGGTTTCCTAAAAAGAATAATAGCACCAATTAATAGGAATAATTTTTTTCTTTTTTTCAATACTTATAATATTTTTTTTCTTATCTAAATTGACTGCTAAAATTCCTGGGGGGGAAATGTCAGACCATTTTTATGCTTATAAGAATTGTGGTCCTAATTTAAAAATATTAATAAGGCCTCATCTTTAAATGAACTCTGCTTATGTGATATATGAATATGTCTATATAAACATTTACATAGCTTTTATCAAATGCTTTTAAATTCTTCCAAATAAAATAATTAAAATTTTCTATCTGTATTATTCACAGGAAGAAATGAATCTATAAATTAAAATGTTCATGAAATAAATTTATTTTAAGAAGAGTTAATTAAGTACTTAATACAAAATTATTTCAATTTTCTAGTTGTATACATATGACCTCCAAATATTTCTAAGTAACATTTAGTTGTGTTTTTATTTTGTTTTGTTATTTTGTTTATAGAATAAAACATAGTTAAAATGGAGTATGTTTTATATGACCTGGAAAGCATTAAATATCAGAAATTAGCTAATACTAGAATATTTGAATGAAGAAATTTCAAACGTGTTTGGGCCTTGATATTGACGAGACAGAAAGAAGATGGGTAGATAGGGGTGGGACCATTGGAAGGGAAGGTGAAACCCAAGAACCCAGCGAGGCCGAGTTACTAAGACACCCCAACTATGCCGGGAAGAAAGAGCAAGCCTGAGAGACATGAACCTTAAAATGTATGGATATTGCTAAGATAGACAGTGTGCAGATAACCAATCACAAGGCAGTGAGGCATGTAAACCATGGATGTTTATTAAGGCAGACTTCTCGGAAAAGACCAATCAGGAGTTAGCAAGGCTGTCTCCGCCCCTAAATTAAAATCCAGTGCACTCCCTCTTAGTCCCTTTCTCCTGCACACGGGTACCTGAAGCGCCTTTTGCAGGGGAGCACATCCCCTGCGTCCACGAGGCTTATGGCCCTGCGGGCCTCCTAACATAGACTATTAGGCTTCAGTTAGCTTGGGTATTAAACTACTCCTGGCTGTGACACGGAAAGAAAACTGTGGACACTGCCTCCTCCGGGAATCCCAGCTACACCTTTTCCAGGGCTGGTTTCGCTCAATAAAACTTCGGTTCCATCCATCGGTTTTTGTCCACGACTTCCTTCTTCAGTTTTCCAGAGACGACGAACTGGGTCTCAAAAAACCACCTTTTTTTGTTTCAAAATTTTGGAAAAGATGATTTCTTTACATTTATTTTTTAAAAGTTTATCTTGGTGTTATGGCCATGTTCAAGTGTTTTTACTTATTAAATTAGCACTTTATATTTTCTTAGAGAACCATCCGGTTAAGTCGGGGGAGGGGAGTTTCTGATTTTAAAATAAAATAACAAATCTGGTATGTATCTTTTCTGGATGGTATGTGTGTACCATTTTCATGTTGATTAGACATTTAAGGAATTGTAGCTATCAATGTTTTTAAAGAAGCAGCTTTAAAAACTATTTTAATCATAACACATCATAAAATTCACCCATTATAAGCATTTAATTAAATGTTTTTCAGTAAATTTAGAGAATTGTGCAATGATAACCACAAATAGTTTTGTGACATTTCCATCATTGAAATATTCCCTTAGGCCTTTTGCGGTCAGTCTTCTCTTTCTACCCCATCAACAGGCAGCCTTTCTATATACAGAGTATCCCAAAACCAGGTACACACACTTTGGCAGCTGATAGCTCAATTGATCTTTCTCTCTCTATGTATATATTTTAGTATGTCTTTATTGATTTGAGAGAGAGAGAGAAACATCAATCTCCTGCTTCCTACACAACCCCCCCCCAGGCCCCTGGGGATTGAACCCCCAAAACTAGGCATGTGCCCTGAAGGTAATAGAACCAGCAACCTCTTGGTTTATAGGTCAATGCCTAACCACTGAGCCAAACCGGTTGGGCTGATGTTTTGTTTTTGTTTTTTTTTGTTTCTTAGCCAGACTAAACTTTGAACAAAGGAAATTCATCCTAAAGTGCAACTGGAAGTTTGAAAATACATTTAAAGTACAAATACTGCCTTGATACTTATTCAAAGTGTGTATACATTCACTCTTTCTCAGGTTTAACTGATTTGAAATACTGAGTGAAGCCAGACTAAGCTTTGAACAAAGAAAATGTATCCACTGGACATGTTTATGCGGATACATAAACGGTAAAGTTTACGGTACAAAACTGGCAACAGTTTTCCTCCCCAGGGAGAAACCAAGAACTGGGAGGGTTTTCCCAGTGAAACCACATTGAGCTGGAGTGAGGGGCTATGATGAGTGAGTGTCCCAGATGCTCCTACCCATTGTGAAGTGGCTGGTATCTTACCTGTTTGGAGTGTAGGAGCTTAGTTGATTTTTGGATTTCTCATAAAGGGAATTGGTCTGTATTTTCTTGAATTGGTGTCCCTTTTAAGGGAAGGAGGGCCTGGGGCTTTTTTTTCCCCTCTGCCATTTTGTTAACATCACTCCATCTATAATTTCCTTTTTTAAAAAAAAATTATCTTTATTATTGAAGGTAATACAGACATACCCTTTTATTCCCCATTAACCCCTTTTAACCAATGCTCGCCCCTCCACCCCAAGCTTTCACCACCCTATGGTCTGTGTCCATGGGTAATGCATATTTACATAAAAGTTCTTTGGTTGTCAATCTCTTCCCACCCACCCTCCCCCACCTTCCCTCTGAGACTTATCAGTGTATTCCATGTTTCTATGTTTCTGGATCTATTTTGTTCATCAATTTATTTTGTTCATTAAATTCCTCATATGAGTGAGATCATGCGATACTTGCTTGTCTTTCTCCGACTGGCTTATTTAGTTTAGCAGAAGACTCTCCAGGTGCCTCCATGCTGAAGCAAAGGGCAAGAGATCCTTCTCAAATATGGAACTTCCATTTGACCCAGTGATCACACTTCTAGGAATATATCCTAAGAAACCCGAAACACCAATCAGAAATAATGTATGCACTCCTATGTTCATAGCAGTGTAATTTACAATAGCTAAGATCTGGAAACAGCCCAAGTGTCCATCAATAGAGGAGTGGATAAAAAAGCTGTGGTAACATTTACACCATGGAATACCATGCCGCAGTAGGAAAGAAGGATCTAGTACCCTTTGAGACATGGAGGGATGTGGACAATATAATTTCAATTCTTAATTGTTACTTGCTAACATGTAGAAATGCATGTAGAAATACCGAGTACCGGTATATGTTTTCCAATTGAGTTTTAGAGTGGAAGAGAGGGAGAGAGGGAGAGGGAGAGGGAAAGAGAAACATTGTTGTGAAAGAGCTATTGTTTGCCTGCTGCATACCCTCCAACCAAAGCTGGGTAACAAACCTGCAACCCAGGTATGTGCCCTTGACTGAGACTAGAACCTGGGACCTTTTGGTGCTCAGGCCAATGCTCTAACCACTTAGAAACACTGGTCAGGGCTGCAAAGAGTCTCTTGAAAACAAGATCTTATAGCCCTGGCTGGTTTGGCTTAGTGGATAGAGCATCAGCCTGCAGACTGAGGGGTCCCAGGTTTGATTTAGGTCGGAGGTGCATGCCTTGGTTGTGGGCTCAGTCCCCAGTGTGGGGCATGCAGGAGGCAACTGATCAATGATTCCCTCTCATCATTGATGTTTCTGTCACTCTCCCTCTCCCTTTCTCTCTGAAATCAATAAAAAAAATCTTATAACCTTCCAACTTTCTAAACTGATTAGTTCTAGTAGATTTTTGGATACAGTTGTGAAAACTTCCTACACAGATAATGATGTCATTTATGAATAAATATATTTTGTATTTCTTTCTTTTTCATCTCTATATTTTACCATTATTTTTGTTCTTTTGCACTGTCTAGAATGTCCAGTGTTATATTGAATAGTTTTTTTGTTTATTTTATATTTTATTGATTTTAGAGAGAGTGGGAAGGGAGAGAGAAATAAACAGATTTGTTGTTCCACTTATTAATGCATGCATTGTTTGCTTCTTGTATGTGTCTTGTCTGGAGATTGATCCTGCAATCTTGCCGTATTGGGACTACGCTCTAATCAACTGAACTACTTGGTTAGGGCCTATATTGAATAGAAGTGTTGAGAGAAGACATCTAGACATCTTTGCCCTCTTCCCAATTCTAAGGCAAAGTTCTCAGTCTTTCTCCATTTTACGCTTAGGATCAGGATTATTAGCTCGTAGAGGCCACAGTTGTGGGGGTGGAAATCACAAAATCCAAATAGGTAATTTGGAGTGATGGAATGTAGGGTTGTATTCTTATTGAGATAGCACATCTTGTAATGGTCTCAGATTTAATAAATACACTGCATTCTGGGTTTGGTACCATATACTTTCTGAGTGTTTCTTCTGAAGTGGTATACCTTTAGAAAGTCCTTGCATTCTTGACATACATAAGATTTCAATGATCCAAGTCATTATCCAAAAAGCTTTAGTCTTTTGCTGAGTCAAAACAGTAGAATTAAATAGAGACATGATTGGATTCATCACACTTTCATCTTTTAAATTTTTGAAGATTTTCATTAACCACTGCAATTCCCTAAGGGTTGTGTATTGCTTTGAATTAACTATGAAAGAGGATCAGTTCCTAATGGTCAAATTGGCACTGACTACAATAATAACTCTTATTCTAGAAGACAAGGGGCCATTAGGAATATTCTCCTAGGTGGTCAGGTGGCCAACATTAAATAAAGTTGATATGCCAGAAATTCCTACATAAAGTGTAGAAGAAAGAATCCAAAAATTTAAATAGGTAGAAATATTGAATTTCACTTAACCAAGGACCCATGAATTAATCCAACTCTGCTTCAAAAGATAGCATGCAGCACAACATATTTATCAAATTATATATATATATATATATATATATATATATATATATATATATACACATGCATAAGAAATATAGAAATATAGTGGGTTTTATTTGCATGATGGTTGAATATTTAGTATTGAAGAAAATAACTAGAGGTTATTTAAGAACTCACTGTAAACCTAAATAAAAATCTATTTATTATTCAACCCCTATAACTTCTTACTGTAACAGATGGACTAAAAAGATGTTTTGAATCTCCCCCAAATAGTGTTGACACAGAGCTAGTGTCCAGTAATTCTCCGAAAACCTGGGAATTTTATTTTCTCCTAGAGCAGTTACCTTGTAAACAACCTCTGGTCACCCTGAAGCATGCTAGAAAGATTTACTTCTGGGGTTTTGTGTAGTCCTTCCTAATTATTATCAAGCTCCTCCTTCATTTGAAAGTATCTAGGCCTGTGAACTGAACCATGCTGTGAACTAAATGAAAGATCATGAATGCATCTCTTCCCCAAACAATAGGACCTCATTGCCAGGCCTATTTTACTGTTGTTTCCAATTATACAATTTAAATTAGACGTTAACATATTTCCATATATGTTCTAACCTAGGAGAACAAAAATCAATTAACAGCCACCAATGATTGCTTGGATCAAATCAGTCTGACTCAAGGAACCTCCTGGTTATTAATCTTTGAAACTCTAGGATCACATTCTCCATGGATATTTCAGTTTAAAACTCTCCCCTTTCATAATTAGTTGACAAAGCTTCATGAATTAATTGTCCTCTGTGACCTTTATGGGACTCAGTTGTGACTGAGGTATGAGTCCAAAGGATAAATTAAGCCAACTCCCCTATCCCCTTAAGATTGTGGATTCCTTCCTCGACATTAGACTTTGATTCCTATTATCTCATCTTATTTTAATGTTGATCACTGTTAAATCTAGCTTGTCCTTTTCCAACTGAGCAAGCAAATAGAATCATTCCTAGCAGGTTGGCCTGGAATACAAGATACAGTAAACTTGATCAATACTCTATGGTAACAAATTTGTCCTGATTCAAACTGCAATTGAAAAATAAAAAAATATTTAAAGTAGAAAACTGAAATCATTTTGCATATCTATTCCTTTTGGGCATTACATTTATCAGAACAATATAATCCTTTTATCCTATAGGTATTTTTATATTTTTGGTTAGACATTAGATTTAATTAATGAGTCATTTGATTTGTTTTTATAGATCTGATGTCAAGAAAAAGTTGGAAGGCATAGGGTATAAGAAGAAATACGTAATCACGTCCTCAGATTTTAACATTATCTCTAAAAAAGAAAAAAAAAGGGCTTCATCAGATAGTGGAGAATGGATTACTTCTCCAGATAAAAAGACTCTTGAACTTTGGAATTCAAGTACACTTGAAGTCATATAAAC